>NW_026067916.1:2780909-2903452 GCF_014885135.2 Alexandromys fortis | reverse complement strand
CCCCCTCTCTTTCTCCCTTTCTCCTTCTCCCCTCCCCCTCCCTCCGTGCCCCCACAGCTGGTGTAGTTATTAGTTCAGCCACTAAAGGATTTATCTGGACAAACATCACAAAGATGATGGCTGATTTAATTGAATTTATGATCAAATGTTTTTCACTTCAGGAAGAGTGGGAAGTCACTTATGGGGAGATTTGAATAATTGAAGGGAAGTTCTCTGTTTGGCATGATGTTTGTACATCAAGTCTTCAGGGATTAAATGCGGCCGAGGACTAGCAAAGATTCCATAGACAGACACACAGAGATAAGCCGCGTAGTTATGCGGGGGAGGGGCAGCCATCAGCCACCAATCCTCCCCATTAGACTCCTTCCACGTACGTGCTGTTTGCAGAATACAAACACACACCACACACACACACACACACACACACACAGAGAGAGAGAGAGAGAGAGAGAGAGAGAGAGAGAGAGAGAGAGAGAGATAAGAGGATTGTTTTGACATCCTCCTAATGGTGAAATTATATAGAGATTCTCTTAAGCAAAGCAAAAAAGAACGGGCCAGAAAGCAATATATGTGTCTAAGGCATTTGTCGTTGGTAGAGACAACGGAATCTACTAATGAAGTCATTAGTGTGGTGATATAAGAAACCAAGCACAGGACTGGCACCTAAGGGTATGGACTTGGCTCGGTGTCGGAGGAGAAAGGCCAGTTGCCCTGGGAGTCCCTCTGCTAGCCTCGGCAGTGAGGACAGAGGCAGTGAAGCCATGCTCGCAGACGTTATTTGTGTTGCAAGAGATAAGTCAGCCACTCTCTGCATCTGAAACAAAGACAACTATTTTCGGTTTCAAGGCTGAAATAACAGACCGAGTGAAGACACCCAGAACCTCTACATCTGACCGAGGTCACCCCATCCTTTCGTGTATTCAGGGCACCATAGGAAAAGTCTACTGCTAGGCATGTGAACTTGGTAACAGCAGTCTGGATGTGTGTTTCTTTCAGTCTAATTGGGAACGCTGTCTAAAAAGATGTGTTTCAAGATTTAGGATAAATCCGAGTTTTTCATTAATTATGTACAATGCTATTTGTTAACATATCACTCTTAGGAAGAAACTGTTGGGGGAGATAAAAATCTCATTTCGCCACAAGTATTTACAAGAAGAACAAAATGGTGTGCAGGCAGTTCAGCATGTGCCCCTGGGGAAGGGGCAAGGACCTTCTAGCTGCCTGGGGACCTGTATAAAAGGAGGATCCATCTTCAAGGAAAATGCTTTATTTGGAACCAAGTTAAACTGACTGGTAGGGGAAGACAAGGGGTATTGGAAAGCATAATGGAAGGTACGGGGATGCAGAGGACCAGGGCTGCTAAGGTACTGGGCAGTTCATACTCAAACCTGCAGCAGCCAATGAGCTTCCGAAGTCACGAGGATCTTGGAGGATGGAGGACACCAAGTATGATCTTGGCTTCAGGCATTTTCTTGCCATCTGTGCAAAAATCTGTGCAGCTTCCTTCCTCTTTGCTGCTTCCTCTTGGTTAGCAGTATGAATGACAGCTGTTGACCGTAGCCTCTCAGGTGAGTAGGAGCACCATGCACACGCAGACGCTAGACACCTTCATCTGCATGAGCAGTCGAGTAACCATCTTCCCACTGCAGTGGGAGGGGAGCCCAGTGGGACTCCCACAGAAAGGCCCCGGTGCGGGGGATGCCATGTTCCATCACGGCCAACTAGAGAAGAGGGGCGCGGGGGTGCCAGTGACTACAACACTCATCTTTAAAATCATCTTTCTCCATGGTCTTTATGATTTGAGTCAGAGTACTCACTAAATTCATAAACATTTCCTAATCACTTATGCCAGTAAGTGTTGAGGAAAGGAATAAATTATAGGAGCATCTAAAGAAGTAATTTTTTGAAATCTGCTGCATTTCTGTTAATGTGTGACATTATAAAAGTGGCAATTCCCGGCCTTCTGAAGCTCATATACATACATATGTATCCAGAGGGCACAGTGGGAGGGACCTGGCCCTTGATTCAGGGGTTCATTTGGAAAATGGAGCCCTCTTCAACAGCATTTCCTCCGTGGTGAGCAGGAAGCTGGCTTCTGCCATATTTTCTGAGCATGGCGAAGGAAGATCAAGGGAATCAGAACAAGAGCTGAGAGGTGAATTCTTCAGGGAGTTCAAAAAGGGGAGAGAGCTGTGTGTCTAACCCCTACCAGTTTTCAACAGGGGAGGGAGAGAGGGAGGGAGGGAGAGAGAGGGGGGAGAGGGAGGGAGGGGGGACGCAGGAGGAGAAGGGAAGCCGGTAATAGGCAGAGCCTGGGTGGGGGCTGCAGAAAGGCACCTGCAGTGGGAAGAGGTGGGGGAGGGCTATCTTCCTGATTCTCTTTGATACTATTTCCCCTGCGGATTTACTGCACTTATTGGGGACTCTGGAGCTGCCGTCTTCTCAGAGTGTTTACAAGAGAAAGATGGGGGGTGGGGGAGGAGAAAGCTCTTTAGACATTTAGGTACAAAATGCAACGTCTTTTAGACATAATATTCATGCTTGTAAAAGCCTGGAATGCATCTAACAAATGAGTATTTCATGTATAGATTTGCAGCTGTGGTGCTCAATATGGTAGTCACTAACTACAGTGGCGCCTGACCTATCAATTAAGTAAATTCAAATTAAACTGAAGTTGAGTTCCCAAACCATACCTTCTAATGATTCCCACAGTGGGTTTAGAAATGTCAAGTCAAACTTTCAGCTATTATCAGGCTTCCCGAGTATAATCTCTTTTAAAACTCTCTGCTAAGAAGAGACAGTGATTCCTTCCCCGTGCATAATTTTGAACGTATCTCCTCTGAACCAGGCAAAGTGGATTATGCCTGAGCTGGCTAGGGCTGGGTTTCCTCGGCTTCACCCAGGGCTTGTGATTACACGGGGAATCCTCTCCCTCGCTGTAAACAGAAAGGATGCCTAAGATGTCTTCTTCACTAGCAATTCCTCCAGCCTGTCAACAGGCTCCTTCCATGCTAGACAGACCTCGCCACTGTGACCAGTTACCCAGCTTACACCAGAGAGGTAAACCTGGGCCTCCTCTGCGGTTCCAACCAAATAACAGAAACGTTTTGAAACAGAGGACTTCCCCTCCCTGGAGCCAGAAGAGATGGGGCAGAAGGGAAAGTCAGTGAGACCTGGAGGCAGCACTGGGACAGGCAGTCAGGGAAGTCTTAAGGAGTTCTCGATGCTCCCATCTGATAAAAGGAAGGACCCAGAGGCCTTAGCTCTCGCCCCACTAGACACTTAGCTGCTGACATCCTGAGTGAGCCTGAACGAAAATTCTCCACAAGGTCTTCTAGGAGAGAGCCCAAACTGGTTCATATGTGATTTTGCCTTCTGCAACTCTCAAGCAATGGAACAAGCTGGATCCGTTCAGAACTCTTCCCCACAGATGTGTGAGATAACATTTATACCTCCATGCTCCTGCGCAGCTGTGGCTAGGGAGCACGAATGCCCACTCCGCGCTGGCAGAAGCAGAACCACCCTGCTGGAGTCTCCTTGGGGCACAGCTCAGGAGAGGCCTCTCCTGGCAATCCTCCTGCCCCTGGGAGCTCCGGGATGCTTGAGAAAAGGCTGCTGGGTTCCCTACTTAACGAGCTGCCCAGCAGACGGGCGGCATTAACCTCACCAGAGGCCTGTGGACTTCTGGATGAAGAGGCCAACACATAATCCAAAGGATGAAAAAACAATGACTGTTGCCAACTCCCAAGCCTGGCACGTACTGCCAATTAGCAAGAGAGAAGATGGCTATTTCCTGCCTGTCAGAAGAACAAAACTTGCCACCTGGCAGAAAGCAAACAGCATGGGGCCTGCTCTTGGCCACCACAGGAACAGTTAATATCAATGGATTTTTGGGGGAAAAAAAGGGGGAGGGGGGACAGACAGACAAGAAATCTGGCTACAATGCAAAATAAAGGGGGTAAGTCCCTTAGGGTGGAGAGGACTTGTGAACAGGTAAGGAGTTTCACTCACAGGAAGTGAGTGGGTGGGCGGCAGAGTTGTACCCTTGTACTCAGTTGTTGTGAGTCCAACCTCCCTCCCCCTTCCTCCACCACAAGACACTCCTGTCATGGCGGAAAGGAGGCAGGAGCTGGCGGACTGTGCAGGGAGCTACTCACACTTCTTTGTCCCAGCACTCCAGCCTCGGTCTGCTGCGTGAGGCCTGGCCCGAAAGACATTTGGAAGAGCTCTTTCTCCACAAAGATGTGCCAAGAATAAGCAGAGCCCGGCTATGTCTACGTCCGCAAGACAACTGGACTGCCGGTGTCCACACACTCCCCGGGGCACACACGCTAAGCTGGGGTTTCTCAATCCATTGATCGTTCGCCTCTCCCCTGCTTTTATACTGCTGTTACTCATCAGTAATTGGCAAACCCATTAGCTGTTTCTCTTCATCATGGAAACCGCCCCAACTGTGTGTTTACATATATCTTAATTCTACCTTTTATGTGGTTCTAGGACACCTGCCAGGACCCACACAGCATCCTTCTTTTTGGCCCTCCTCCCTTTCTTTTCTGGACTCCCCATCTGCAAACTCCTAGGTGTCAAGGGGTTGACTGGATCTGCTTAACAAATTCCCACACAGTCCCTTTGAGGAGCTGAACTAATGACTCATTATTACGAGAACAAACACACACACACACAGAAACTTCTCTGAGCTTCCTTTAGCAAGCAGGGGAGCCTTCTGGGTCCAAGGTCAAACAAGAGACCCACGTGCTCACATGTTGAAGGGGACATTTTCAAGAGAAATGAACATAGCAAGGAACTACTCTACACATCCTTCTATTGAGGTCCCCGAATCCACAGAAACAGACATCTGGCCATCACAGCCCCAGCCCGTTCTCGAAATAAGAGAGGATGAGATTCCAAAATGTCTGGTTTAGAGCCGGTCACCCCAATAAACACCACACCCCCAAAGTCATTCAGTGATGCAGAGAACAATTTCTTTGAAAATATTATGAAAGGAAGTCTCCAGGCACTAGATAAATTAAAACTGCTACTTTGAAATAAATAGAATTACAACAAAAATCATCAACGGTGAAAATGCGGCAAGTAGACGGCTTTAAGATCTGGCTTGACTCAACTGCTCCCCCTAGTGTACCGACAGTGTTCTTACCTTCATCGTATTTCTATGCTGGCCAAGAAAAGTAAATCTCTCAACTACTCTTACACTGTACTGTTTTATTAAGTAATGTTAAATCAAGCTCAAACATAAGAGAGTGGAAAAGATAATCTTTCTGTTTCGGGAAGAGGTGCTTATCTAAATCTTACTGACCCACATCAGATAATGGCAAGAACAGTAGAGTCCCCAAACAGAAATACACACAGCGGAAGCTGCTTCCCCCAACATTACTTCGCCTCCTAGTTGATGCTTTATGCACACACAGTTGATGCTTTATGCCTAGCTAGCAGGCCATATAAAAAATACACTCTGGAGGCTAAACATGTTGCATAAAATATTCAAGCAAAGTTCAAGAGTACAAAATTGGGCGATTTCTAAATTCTCCGAAGAAGGGTTCACGGAAGCATGGCAGGGATGTTCCTTTTTTATTTCCAGGACAGCCAGGGCTGTTACACAGAGGGAGACCCTGTCTCAAAAACAAAACAAAACAACCCAAAGAATTATGCCCACAGTTACTGATCTAGGTAAATAAAGGTGACTTCGCCGGTGCCTTTGTATTTACTGCACATTTAAAACTGCCGACTGCATACATTCTTAAGAGAATCCAGTTGTGCTTAATGGGCAGATGGATAACGCGCCAGAGCAGCCTCAGAGCAGGGCAGGGACGAGCCTGGCCTGACCCTGTTTGATGTGCGTGGGCCTTGCTTTACCAGCCATGAGCTGGATTTTCCAGCTGTGTCTGTCTCCTGTGAGTTGGTGGTTTACCCTTTTACTTCTCACTTCTGAGCTTCCAAACCTCCCAAACTGTTCAGCTGTTAAAGACGTCCAAAACAAGCAAACGTGTTCTTGGAATCTCACCCTTCCCTTCGCTGTAGAATATACACTAAGGCCCTTTCTCCAGCCAAAATAATAAAAGATCTTTAAAGTGGCTAAAATTCTTGGTGGATTGCACATATGTGCCAATGTCAGACAACTATAAATAGAGAGATTTGCCAGAGAAATAGTCTTCTTAATTCCAAGAAAATAAAACAGACTATTTCGAAGGCAGTTAAAAAAACAGGACATATTTTTATGAAATTCAGATTTGTCTCTATTTAGCCCCAAATCCCCTTTATGCAGGAAGAGCTTCCTGGATCATACATTATTAGTGTCTTTATCTTTAGTGATGATAATTTTTTACTTTCAGACTGATAATATTTTTCATTATGTTAAGGCTTTTTGGTTTGGATATACTGCATCTTTTGATATCTTCCTCTACCAATGCTTTGTTATTATACAATATTAAAAATTTTTTGAAGATAAATTATGCTTATGGACCTGGACATGGTAGAACTCGGAGGCAAAGGCAGGTGGATCTTTGTGAGTTTGAGGCCAGCCTGGTCTACAGAGTGAGTTCCTGGACAGTCAGAGCTTTTACCCAGAGAAAGATCCTGTCTTGAAAACAAAACAAAACAAAAATTTATGCTCATAATTACTGACATAAGTGAAATCAGTTCACATTGGCAGGTTAACACCCCGATAGTTTTCATGGCTTGGATAATACCTACCTTTAAAGGCATTGTTACTTAATTTTGAAACTTAATTTTGTTAATATTGTTACTTAATTTTGTACCTTGATTTTGAATAGCAATGTATTTTCGTTTTGTTTTTGGATTACCATACCATCATATATTAACCAAATAATTTGAATTCTTGGAAATTATTTTGAATCCATTACTACAGTACATCAATTACTTCAATTTAGTAATTATGCTCCAAATTAAACAATATAGACAACAATAGAGACCCTAATAGAGACACATGAATCTAATCTACATGGGAAGTAGAAAAGAGAAGATCTCCTGAGTAAACTGGGAGTATGGGGACCATAGGAGGATTAGAAGGGGATGGGAGAGGAAGGGAGGGGAGTGGAGAAAAATATATAGCTCAATAAAACAAGAAAGAAAGAAACTTATATCAATGATTTCCATGACTGAGGAAAGGTAGAGAGAGGAGCCCTCCTTTTAACTGCAGACTTTCAATATTTTTCAGTTTTGTACCATGTGATTAAATTTAAAAAAATAAAATTAAAACCTCTTCCCCGAACAGTTAAAAAATATTCTACAACTAAAATATAGATATTAGCATATATGCATTGTACAACGCGATAGGATTTCACGTTTTCACTAAAATATATCATGTGCTTTAGGGCACAGGTCCTAACAGCCAACTTAAGGCCTTGGTGTCCACCAATATGTGAAGAGATAAAGTAAATGGGGTATGCAAACACAAAGGAGATTTATATATCCACGAATAATGAAAATATAGGTACATAATAATGGACTGATACATTTTTAAAAAGTATCATGAAACTCATTGCTTTGTACAATGAACATATCCTAATAACTAAAAGAGCTACATGCATTACTTTTTTAAGAGAATGGTCATACTTTTCTAAGTAATTAATTTTAAAAATGGTTAAATCCTTCAAATTATAATATATTCATCCTAAAGGTTTGTCACTATTAGGTGCCCACCAAGTCTGCTGACAGCATTGATTAAAAGCATTCTTGAATAAAATTTTTTTTTACTTCTTATTGTCATAATCGACAATGCCCCAAATTAAAATGCCGCAACAGTACAAAGACTGTTCTGCCAGATTCCCTACAGACATGTTCAAATGGATGATGGCTTACTTCGTCACAGGAGCTACAGTTTCGGCAGTGTGGCACCTAAAGAGTGATTTAAAGCTAAAGGGGACGACTCAGACTCAGCCTGTTCTAACTCCTAGCTAGTGTCCCACTACCAGGAAGGGGACGACTCAGACTCAGCCTGTTCTAACTCCTCGTGTTCCACTACCAGGCTGGAAAGCAATAAAGACTCCTGGATGACTTGCAAACCCCAAGTTTTCCTTATCAACTTCTCAAGCCAACAAATACATTTCACGTACTTGTTATTTTGATGTACGTGGGTATGTGTGGGCCACCCCATGTGTGTGGAGGCCAGGGGACAACTCTATGGAGTCAATCCCCCTCCCTCCACCTTTATGTGGGTTCTGGGGATCCAATTAAAGTTGTTTGGCCAGTGTGGCAACCTTTGAATCATCACACTGACCTTCATACGATAAGATCAGATGAAATGAGAAAAATGAAAAAAAAAAGTACATGTATACTTCAAGGGATAAATTTATCTATATCTCCCCAGTGTGCTTTAGAGGGGGAAATTAGGTTAAAAACAAACATCCATTATTACTACCTCAGTAATAATCACCCATGACATTTATTAGAAAGCCTATTATTATAGTGTATTTTGTAAGTGTTATTCTGCCAATACTAAATGCTTCCCAGAAATTAGTGACAAGATGGACCAGAGTAGATTCTAGAATTTACAGTTATCATACAATACCACATTGCTCTGAGAACCTGAGCCCACACTGCCTGTTGGCTCTGTGTGAACATGGTAGACGGTACACAGTAAGGGTTAATTTGTGTTAAATGAATGGATGGATCCAACATCAGTGAGTGAATGCATGCTGTGACAAACTCACTCAGTAAGAGAGAGAGAGAGAGAGAGAGAGAGGGAGAGAGAATGCACACCATTTGTATACAGACTTACTTATTCCACGCTTGTCTGAGGCTTTTAGAACTGTATACGGTAAAGCGTTCTGAAATAAAAGAGAAAAACAGTAAGCAATCTTTGTATCGAGTGTACATATCACAAGTGTGTTGAAGAAAATAACTTGTTTTTGAAAGACAGTCTCACTACATAGCAAGCTTGTGGCAATTCTCCCTCCCTCTGCCTCCCAAGTCCCGGGTTCATGGCCATGCACCACCACACTCAAGAACATTCAGCTTTTTCAAGAGTCGTTGTTTGATTGGACTGTAGTTAGACACAGGCATGGAAGGACCATGCTCTTCAGATCGAGTAGTTTCAAAACAGTAAAACAGGAGGACCTAACACTGACAACAATGGAGTGCTGCTCTGTTGCTTTAGGAGGACTTCTTTCACAATCTATTTTATTTTTATTTTTATTTTTTTTAGGAGCAAAGCAAAACCTTTCTTTAATGTTTTTTTTTCATGTACATGGGAACCTTCATAAGTTCCAAAGAAATGCCCATGACCAAGCCCCTAGTATGCTTTCTTTTTTTTTTTTACTTTTAAAATACATTTTAATTGATATTTAATGAGCTCTATATTTTTCTCTGCTCCCCTCCCTGCCTCTCCCCTCCCTGCTTCAGCCCTCCCCCCAAGGTCCCCATTGCATTTGGTCTAAGATACTCCCGTAGAACAATCAATTTTATTAACGAGTGAATTGAAAAAGTAAGTACAAATTACAATTTCAGAACCATATGCAGCTTTAGAGACAAATATCAGCACTGAACAAGAGAAGCTTGCTGATTGTTCTACGGGAGTATCTTAGACCAAATGCAGTAATGTTGAGTCTCCAATCTTGCACTACACGGTACTCAGGCATGTTCAAATCCAACCTGTGTCCAATGCTGTGTACGTCCATGTACAATCAATTATGAGACGTTTAAATTAAAAATTACACCACGTTAAACAACGGACACGGAATTCACTCTAGTAATTTCAACTACTTCCTCTTTTATCTCTCTTGATAATATAACAATTGTTAGCATTGATATGTCAGTTCCTCTCTCTCATGTGTGTGTTTCTAGCTTTATTTTTTTAAAGATTTATTTATTTACTATTCATGCAACATTCTGCCTACATGTATGCCCGCATGCCAGAAGAGGGCGCCAGATCTCATTACAGATGGTTGTGAACCACCATATGGTTGCTGGGAATTGGACTCAGGACCTCTGGAAGAGCAGCCAGTGCTCTTAACCACTAAGCCATCTCTCCAGCCCTGTTTCTAGCTTTTTAAATAGGATGTGCAGGAAATACTCCAAACATGTTTGGCATTTGATAACACCAAGTGCGTAGTCCTTCAATCAAGAAAATGTACATACAATTGTTTTAAAAATGTGTAGCACTCCAGAGGACAAAGGACCACAGCGTGTCTGCTGAAGTCTGAGGTAGCTGTCCATTACATGTGACGCTTCAGTGGGCCCACTGGACAATTTCTTTTGTTAGACGTACTCTGTAAGGCTGCGTGGCATGTGGGGCTCGTGTCTTGTATTTCAGCAGAGGCAGCACTGCTTTCTATTTCCCACCAGCAATGAGGAAGAATGCCTCCTCTTCTTGATGCTTCTCAGTGCTACCTGTTACCAGTCTTCAGATTTCTGCCAACCACTGCTTCACAGACTTCACTTATCTTACTTGGTCATGATTTTAATGGGGGAACACTGGTTCTTTATCAGTCTCGAGATGGTTTTTAGGGTAAGTCAAGTTGTCACACACACACACACACAGTCCCATATAAATAATGATGATTTGGTCAAGAATGGATTGTGTGACATGTTTACAATGGTGGTCTTGTCAACTTACAATAGAGGGTAAAATTCCTATTATCTGACAATGCTGTAATATAATGTCATAGTACAATATACCTGTCACTTGTATACTTGTGAGGACATTGTGCACACAAACCAACTGTGCAGACAGTTCGTAAAACACTGCACATGCATTACATAAAGTACAGATTCTGGAAAATGGCAGTAATAGTAACAGTAATAACTGTGTTATTAGTTCATATATTTACTATAGCATGCTTTCAATGCTTAAAGTCCTCCCTCCTTTATGCCCCTCTTCACAACCTTGCTTGTGTGTCCATCCATGCAGATCTTTAGGAAACTGCACTGGCTAGTTTTATATAAACTTGACACATGCTAGACTCATTTGAGAAGACGGAGACTCACTTGGGAAAATGACATCAGAAGACTGGCCTGTGGTGTACGGATGTGGAAGGCTCGAGCAAGTGCCACCTCTATGAAGGTGGTCCTGGGATTTAAGGAAGCAGGCTGTGTCCTTTGCCTTACAGAGGCTTTTCTGTTTCAGGGGCCCCATTTATGGATTGTTGCTTTCAGTGTCTGTGCCGCTGGGGTTATATTTAGGAGGTGGTCTCCTGTGCCAATGTGTTCAAGGCTACTTCCCACTTTCTGTTCTGTCAGGTTCAGTGTAACTGGATTTATATTGAGGTCTTTGATCCACACGGACTTGAGTTTTGTGCATGGAAAAAGATATGAATCTATTTGCATTCTTCTACATGTTGACATCCAGTTATGCTAGGACCATTTATTTAAGATGCTTTCTTTTTTTCTTTCTATTGTACACTTTTGGCTTCTTTGTCAAAATTCATGTGTTCATAGGTATGTGGATTAATGTCTGGGTCTTCAGTTTGATTCCACTGGTCCACATGCATGTTTTTATGTCAATACCAAGCTGCTTTTATAACTATAGCTATATAGTAAAGCTTGAAGTCTGGGATGGTGCTATAAGATAAAATGATAGACTACAGGATGGGAAAATACTGTCACCAACCACACATCTGACAAAGAACTAATCTCCAAAATATATAAAGTACTCAAGAATCTAGACATCAAAATACAAAATAATCCAATTTAAAAAAGGGGTTACAGATCTTAACAGAGAATTCTCAACAGAAGACTCTCAAATGGCCAAAAGACATTTAAGGAATTGTTCAACATACTTAGTAATAAGGGAAATACAAATCAAAACAACTCTGAGATACCATCTGATACCTGTCAGAATAATTAAGATCAAAAACACTGAGAACAGATGTTGGAAAGGATGTAGAATAAGGGGAACACTCCTCCACTTCTGATGGGAGTGCAAACTACTACATGCACTTAGGAAATCAGTATGGCAGTTTCTGAGATAATTGGGAATCAATCTACCTCTTGACCCAGCAATACCATTCTTGGGCATTACCCAAAAGATGCTCAATCATACTACAAGAACACTTGCTCAACTATGTTCATAGCAGCATTATTCATAATAGCTAGAACCTGAAAATAACCTATATGCCTCTCAACCAAAGAATGAATAAAGAAAATGTGGTACATTTACACAATGGAGCCCTATTCAGCCGTGAAAAACAATAACATCATGAAATTTGTGGGTAAATGGATAGAACTAGAAAAAAATCATCCCAGACTCAGAAAGACAAACATTATATGTACTCACTCATAAGTGGATATTAGACGTAAAGCAAAGAATGACCAGACTACAACCCACAGCTCCAGAGAAGCTAGCTAACAAGGAGGACCCTAAGAGAGATGTGTGGATGGTCCTAGGAAGGGGTAATAGATGAGATCTCCTGGGTAAACTGGGGGGAGGAGGAATGATAGAAGAAAGGGAATGGGGATGAGAACATGAGGGAATGGAATGGTCAAGTAGAGGAGGGACAGAGAGGGAGAGAAATGAAACAGATATATTGACAGAGGGAGCCATGATGGGATTAGGGAGAGTCCTTTTGCTAGGGAAATTTCCAGGAATCCCTAAGAATGACCTCAGATAAGTCTTCTGGCAATAGTGGAGAGGGTGACTGAATTGGCCTGCTCTCTTAATAAGACTGGTGACTACCCTAATTGTCACCATAGAACCAGTAACTGACGGAAGGAGATGTAGAGATCCACAGCCAAGAACTGAGAGCTCTGAGAGTCCAGTCAAAGAGAGCAAGGGGTAGGGAGTGGAGGTCAAGATCATGACTGAGAAACCCACAGAGACAGCAGACCTAAACTCCTGGGAGCTCATGGACTTGACCCACAGCTGGGGAGCCTGTATGGGACCAAACTAGCCCGCTGTGGGTGACAGTTGTGTGGCTTGGTCTGTTTGTGGGACCAGGATCTATCCCTGGTCCATAAACTGGATTTTTGGAGCCTTTCCCCTATGGTAAAAAGCCTTGCTCAGCCTTGATGCAGAAGGGAGGGGCTTGATCCTGCTTTAACTTAATGTGCTAGGCTTTTGTTGAGTCCCCATGGGAGGCCTTACTCTTTCTGGGAAGTGGATGGGATTGGGTGGGGGAGGGGGAGGAGCAGGAAAAAGGGTGGGAATGGGCAACTGTGGTTGGTATGTAAAATGGATAAAATATTTCTAAAAAGAGAAAAAAAGAAAAACAAAGAATGCAAGCTGAGCAAGGCTTGAGGAGCAAGCCAGAAATTAGTACTCCTCCATGATCTCTGCATCAGTTCCTGCCCTGGCTGAGTTCTTGCCCTGACTTTCCTCATTGGTTAACTGTTACCTAGAAGTGTAAATGAAATAAATTAAAATAAAATTTTCCTCCCAAGTTGTTTTTGATCATGGTATTTCAACATAGCAACAGAAACCCTAATTAAGAAAGAAATATTCCAGGCATTGTGATCACAGGAAGTTCCAGCTCCTTGAGCATTATGGCCTCTGAAGACCTCTGCAGGGATAGGATGTGGTGCTGAAGCCAGGGATGCTGATGGCCCTGACCCTGTGCAGCTCTCTTAATAATCACATCTTAATTTGTAACAGGAACACTTGAAAAGCAATAAAGCAAGAAGAAATGACTTTTAGGGCTGAATGGATGAATCCCAGAACCCATTTAAGAAAAGCTGGGTGTGGTGGCAAAAATTGCAAACCCTTCACAAGAGAGGCAGGGACAGGTGGATTCCTGGGGCTAGCCAGCTGGTCAGTCAAGCCTACCTGGTAGCCCCAGCCAGAGAGAAACTATGTCTCAAAAAAGAAAAACATTGTGAATAGTACTTGAGGAGTGTGGCAGGACTTCCTAAGGGTGCTCCGCTCTCTCTCTCTCTCTCTCTCTCTCTCTCTCTCTCTCTCTCTCTCCCTCTCTCTCTCTCTCTCTCTCTCTCTCTCTCTCTCTCTCTCTCTCCCTCCCTCCTCTCTCTCTCCCTCCTCTCTCTCTCCCTCCCTCCTCCTTTTCTATCTCTCTCTCCCTCCCTCTCTCTCTCCCTCTCTCTATCTCCCTCTCCCTCTCCTTCTCTCTCTGTCCCTAAACACAAATCTATGCATGTTTATTTGTTGAGATAGTTCCTCTGTATATAGCACTGGCTGTCCTGGAACTCACTCTGTAGACCATACTGGCCTAGAACTCACAGATATCCACCTGCCTCTGCCACCTGAGACTGGGATTAAAGGTGGGCAGTACATGGCTACCCCCACAAATGTTTTAAATAGACAAAATAGACAAAAACTTCTAGGTAACTGAGAATAGAGTTCAATTGGCACAGTACTTGTCTGGACTGTACAAAACCTCAAATTCACCCTCAACAAGGCATAACCTAGGCATGGGGGTACATCCTATAACCTTAGCAGTTGGGAAATGTAGGCAAGATGATCAGTAGTTTAAAGTTATTTTAAGCTACTGATATCAATGCCAGCCCAGGATACATGGGCTTTTTATTATAAACAAAGTAACAAGGAAAGAATCTTTTATATAAGGATATGTATTGTGCCTTAAGCTAAGTATTATTATAAGTCTAAAAGATGTTTTAAAAATGAAAATCTAAAGTATATAATAAACTGGTTTCTGTAAATTAGTGCAGCCTAAGTGTAGAGGACCGAGAAGCTCACAGCAGGGGGCTACCATGTCTTCAGTGTTCACACTCCATTTACTCACTGACACAGAGGACAAATTCTAGTCGGAAAAACTTCATTTATAGGAAGTGTTCTACATAGGGGCATGTCATTTATTACCTTTTATATTATATTTCTGCTATACTTTTTTTGTGTTATATACTCAGACATACAAATACTGTGTTATAATCACCTACAATGCTCAATATGACAACATGTTGTAACACGTATGCAGCCTAACAGCAGTAACAACATATAGTCCAGGCATAGAAAGTGATACTATCTAGGTCTATGTAAGAACATTCCATGATGGTCACACACACACACACACACACACACACACACACACACATTGCCTAGCCATTTCTCAAAATATATTATTGTAGTTAAATGAGTGTGTGTATGTATATAAATTTAAATGTACAGATCTGTAACTAAATTTCTAATATTGCATAGTCCTTGACTTGTTTGTTCAAAGAAGACAGACAATAATGGTAGGTGCGTTATTCACTAACCTATCAATCATTCTCCAGTAATTTGAAATTACTCCTTCACACTGCGCTAAAGTCTGAAATATACAAGAGCCCAGATTTCTGCAAGTTCATCTGTTTATGCTAGTGCTGTTTTATCTGAACCACAATACTTCATGCTTTTGCCTTTTGTTTGTCGAGACAGGGTTTCTCTGTAACTGTGGAGCCTGTCCTGGCACTAGCTCTTGTAGACCAGGCTGGCCTCGAACTCACAGAGATCCACCTGTCTCTGCCTCCCGAATGCTGCGATTAAAGGCGTGTGCCACCACTGCCAGGCTCCTCACGCTTTCTTTTAAAAGCTCCTTTTCTTATCAACATTTGTCTTTCTTATATAAATAGCTACTACCTCATATAAGTGTTGATAAAAATAAAAGTGTTTTATGTTCTCTTAGTTTAACATTGTTATTAAATAGCTACATAATATATCAAGTATGGTTTACAACGGCGATTGCTTTTGAAATTATATTGTCATTTGAGTTTATTTGTGCAGATTGTCTATTGTTAAACATATCTAGATTTATTTTTTAAATTGCTATGAAATGCTTAGGTAGCTGCTTTACTTCAACCGCAAAAAAACAATGCCAAGTGAGTCTGAAGAATATGGGGTCCTACAGTGACCAAGTGGAGAGGGAAATGGGAGGGACATGTCCAGCCCCTGCAGAGCACGGGTGTGGATCGACTGCACAGAACTTCTTGGGGAGATGAAACCTTCTCGATATGGACAGTGGAAATGATTCCATGTTGTTGAGAATCATGCCCCTATATTCCCTCAGAGAGTGATGTGATGTACACCGACACAACATTCACAGAAGCGCACACTGGAGCCTGAGTCACAGCAAGAAAAACTTAGCAAAGAAATCCTGAACGTTTCTTTATTCGCCAGCTCCACGTTACTCTCCTCAGATGGCGCTCATGCTAGGAATACAGAAAGGAGCACAATGGAAAAGACGCCACTCCTGCCAGGTCACACTTTTCCTCAAGGCCAAGAGAGATGGGGAGCTAAGTGTCAACACTGTCATTCATGGCCACAAACACTACCACAAAGGAAACGAACATGCTGGTTTTGAAAAGTGTGTTTGTCAAACAAGGAGCTTCCTGACTGAGCGGTGTACCTGAAGGCCTTCTGGGTGGGGCGTGAAGGAGGCCAGTCTTAAACAAAGCACTGAACCAGCCAAATACGCTGAACTCCCACTGGAAATCTTTATGGAATCCCACCAGGGCGGAGTTACCTGAAAGGCTAATATGCAACCTTTGTTCCTGTGCACATCATTCAGGAATATCACACAACTTATGCTTCCAGACTGACTGACTTCTTTTAAATGATTAATATTGAGCAGGTTTGATTTAGCTTAAGATCAGTTGATGCCTTAGTCAGTACTATCTTGTCAGCACTGTCTGTTTCTACTGTGATGGAGGAAATCTAAATGACTTACATTGCTTGTTACAGGATGTTCCATGCCTAAGAGTACTATCAGATTAGAGAAGCAAATACACAGAGTAAACATACACACACACACACACACACACAGAGAGAGAGAGAGAGAGAGAGAGACAGAGACAGAGACAGAGACAGAGACAGAGAGAGCGCTTTCTATCTCTAAACCAGAGTGTACTAAAAAGGAGTGGCTGTTGTCTACCCATCCCCACATCCATCTGTCATCCATCTGTCTATCTGCTTGTCCCTCTCTCCATCCATCCATCCATCCATCCATCCATCCATCCATCCATCCATCCATCCACATCCATCCATCCACACATCCATCCATCCACCTACCCATTCCATAACCACAGTACTTCATGCTTTCTACAAAGAGCATCATTTTCTTATTAGCATATGTCTTACATAAACTGCTACCCTGCTATATAAGTGCATGGAGAGTCAGGCAGACTTCTTGGAACTGAGGATACAGAAAAGAACCAAATAGAAAGGCTTCCTACTAATAGGGACCTGGTTCTCCTGGGTGGGTGTGCAATGCTGAAGTGGGCTGGAGGCCAGGGCAGCTGAAGCAGAGAATGCAGAGGAGAGGAAGAAGGAAACATCTGATATCTGATAACGGCCCTAGCTGTCCTGGAACCAGCTCTTGTAGACCAGGTTGGCCTCAAACTCACAGAGATCCGCCTGCCTCTGCCTCCTGAGTGCTGGGATTAAAGGCGTGCGCCACCACCCTTCTTTTCTTTTAAGGACCACAGAGGTCATTCGATGCTTTCATTTGGAGAATGGGACAACAACTGTCTGGGAGTGAGAGCAAAAACAGGGTCAGAATCTGAAAAGGCTCTGAAAGGAAGACCAGGCAGGTTTACTGATACACCGCATGCTGGTGCCACAGAGAGGCGGGAGTCAAGATGGCCAGCAAAGCACCTAACTGTCCTTAACTTTTCAGGATTTGAAGGCGTTGGCATTTCATGCATAACTTAAGTAGAGCTTGGGAAATAGGTTTATCTCTCTGTAAGGATATAGTTAAGGCGTAGCGTTCGCAGGGTTTCAGAGTTACTACTCAAACCGGGACGTCTGATGGTATCCTGTAGTGTATAAGACACAGGTGAGTGAGAAAAAGAACAGGAGCCAGACATTAAGTTACAGTGGTGTGCAGAGCCAACCATCCTTCTAATTCTAATTGTTCTGAAGACATGTTCCTCAACAGTATGTGTGTGTGTACATATAGATGGGTGGATAGATAGATATAGGTATAGATATAGATATAAATATAGATATAGATGATATAGATATAGATATAGAATGTATAACTTTTGATTTACTCTTCACTAGACAGCATTATAAGGTGCAGTGGAATTCAGGCACTTAGTATAGTAGAACTAATTGAAAGATTGTTCTCTGTTTGAGAATGAAATGAGGCGGAGAGATGGGAACAATAGCTCTTTGTTAAAGATTTTAGAAAAATAGCATCTAAAGTCTGACACTAGGAAAGCAAGACATATTTCAAAAGTCAATAACACCAAATGTCCTTGTAAAACAAAAATCTGATTCTCTTGACTCTGTAGTCCCTACAAAGCAATGTGAATAATTCTCCATCATTCAAGATGCACAGGAATTCTATTACAGACAAAACCAACACAATCTTGCATTCATAAGTAAATTATTATTCTCACCAATTAGTGACTACACACGGACACTAGTTGTAAGCAAGGCCTCAATTTAGCGCTTGACAGATTTTTTAGAAACGTCATTTTCAGCTGGGTATAAGAGACATGGTGAAAGCAAAACATGTCACATGACCCGGGGGTAAGAACAATAAAATATGAAGCTTCATTGTTACATCTGCATCAGCATCTACATAAAATCTCCATTCTGACAGCAGATATTTCCTGTGAGCTTGTCTGTGTGTCAGGAGATAGACGGGGCACACTGAACTGATTTCAGTTCAGACCTGTGTGCATAAGTGTGAAATTATAGACACAGGGTGGAGAACGCTTCCCCATGGATACAGACACGGGGTGGGAAAGCTTCCCCATGGATACAGACATGGGGTGGAGAACGCTTCCCCATGGATACAGACACGGGGTGGGAAAGCTTCCCCAGGGATACAGACATGGGGTGGGAAAGCTTCCCCCTGGATACAGACACAGGGTGGGGGGAAAGCTTCCGCATGGATACAGACATAGGGTGGTGGGAAAGCTCCCAAAGTCAGGGTGGCTAAGCAGAGGTGCCACTTTTCCACACGAAGACAAAATAAACTCAAGGATCTGCCGTGAAGCCAGCAAAACGCAGGCTTTCCGGTACCCCACATCTTAACTAGTGAGATGCACAGCTTTAAGAGCAAGCGTATCTAGTATCTGGAAGCCAAAATAAGCTTAAATGGATGCTCAGGGTCAGAAACCGGTGTATTTTACAACAGAAACGACCGTACAGAGAACGCTATCTGATCATTCGAGTATCTGCATATGCACGTGCTCACTGTTCACCTTCAGTGGAATGTGCTCCCGCTTTCTTCTGCCTGGTGGCTCTCTCTTCCCTATCACGTTAGAGTGTCCTTAAAGCTCTGGCTAAGGCAGCTTCACCAAGGAGCGCAATTAATTTAAACCTGCAGGCTGACTTTCACCTTCTCCTCTTATTCCTCTTATTGCTGGGACATTGTAGAGGATGAACACAGCACAGCAGGAGATGGGGGGGGGAAGAGCCCTCGAGAAGAAAAGACTTGCTAGGCGACGTGACTCGGGGGACAGAGGACGGGAAAGGTCTCAAAGGTCTCCCTCCAACAGGGGAGCAGCCGGAGAGCAACACTACATATGTAAAGTTCCACAGCTTCAAAGCGCTTGACCTGACAGGGCTTGCAGCAGACTCTAACCTTCCTGAAGACAAAGCCTCAACTAGAGTTTGTGCTCACGGGTCCACATCGTGTCATCCGAGCCGTTAATTCTCAGTTCATTCTTTCCTTGCTCTTCTCCCCCGCGCTTCTGGAACTTACGAGATACTGCTGTGTTTAGAACCTCAGCAACACGAGGCCACGTTGAGTAAAAACAACCAGCCAATTCCAAAATGTGCAAAAGATACGAACGGTGGAATGTGGGTATTTTTCTCTTGGGAGGAGTGAACAGGGAGGAGAGTGGCACAAAGGTCATTAAAATGTCTCCCAAATGGATTTGATATTGTATAACATGTTAGTACCACAGAATCCCAACTTGACTATAACTTTATATAAAGAGTATGCAATGTACATATGTATATATAAGCATATATATATATATATATATATTCCAATTAAACACAAAGGAAACCAGAAGAACATTAAACACAAAGAAAAAAGAAAAAAGGCAATGAATCTGGAAGCAAGCGAGGGTGAGTGCATGTGAGAATTAGAAGGCGGGAAAAGGAGATACGATATAATTATGTTATAATCTCAAAAGGTAATAAAAATGTTTAAAAATTATGTTCAAACTGCCACGTTATCTGTTGTGCTAGTCATTCTTTAGAATTGAGTCTCTCCAACTATTTACAATCTGAATTTAAAATTATTTTATATTTTAGTAGGTGCACTTGATGGGGAAGCTCCGTCAATAGTCATCTATGTTTGTCGTATTTATAATTAGACTAATCAGGTTAGTCTTTAGATACACAGAGATTATATTCAGTATAGATAGATAATCTTCAACCTCTTCAAAGAGCTGTAGAAAATGGCATTTACTCTAACTTAGAGTTCCGTGGTAGTGAGACACAATCGCTCCTGGCAACACCCGATCTATTCCCGAGAGAATACGCACAGGGTGGCCCTGGAGGAGACCGCTCTCATCTGACAGAGACAGAGAGAGATCCCAGCTCGTCTCTTGGGATTGCTTCAGCAGAGGGAAATGGTTTGGCTTTTATAGAAGCGAATAACTGCCATGGCCATGAGTCACTCTGGTTACACTCCAAATAAGCACCCTAATTTTATGTTTATATAAGAGACAATCCCCTCAAATCCCTTTGCATAGGAGTCACAAGGACCCATTCTCTCAGTCAATCCACAAGTACATAGTGGAGGTCTTCCAAGTGTCGGGTTCTATACAGCAGGGAACAAAACAGGCACTTACCCAAAGCAACATGAAAAAAAAAAGCAGCAGAAGAAAACAGAAAACCAGACTCACAAATGTTCATGAGTATCAGGATGCTTATTTTTACATTCTGGTATTAGGAAAGCCAAGCAAGACAGGAACATTTCAGCTGGGGTTCCAGGTCAGCTAGTGTAAAAGCTATATCCCACAGTCTCTGGAGTACAGGTATCGAAAAATTCACAGATACCAGAAGAAAGCTCACTTTGAAGAGAAAGTGTCGGTCTATTCTAAACTCTGAGGATTATAGTTGTGTTAATGCCAAAATACCACAGTGATCACAAGAGGCATTCTAGAAACACTACTTTTGTTGTGTAACTGTAATTCCTGTCTTTAAAGGACTTGAAATCCCCCAATATATCCTGGTTGAGAGCTGACAGATGCCTGTCTGGAGCACTCAGTGGCTTTTACATGGCACATGCATTCTAACCTGACTGCCGGGCCTTAGCATTGCTATGCAGAGGGCCAAGGTAAAATGCTGGCACTAAACTCAAGTCCAAACAGATCAAAGACCTCAACATAAAACCAACCACACTAAACCACATAGAAGAGAAAGTGGGACGTACACATGAACACATTGGCATAGGAGACCACTTCCTAAGTATAACTCCAGTAGCACAGACACTGAGAAAAACAATTAATAAATGCTACCTCCTGAAACTGAGAAGTTTCTGTAAAGTACAGGACATGGTCAGCAAGACAAAATGGCAGCCTAAAGAATGGGAAAATATCTTCACTAGCCCCACATTGGACAGAAAGGGCTGATCTCCAAAATATATAAAGAACTCAAGAAACTGGTCATCAAAAGAATAAATAATCCAGTAAAAAGAAAACTGAGTACAGACCTAAACAGAGAACTCTCAACAGAGTAATCTAAAATGGCTGAAAGATACTGAAGGAAATGTTCAACATCCTTAGTCATCAGAGAAATGCAAACTGTAAGACTGGTCAAGATCAAAAACACCGATGACAACTTAGGCTGGAGAGTGGGGAAAAGCAAACACTTCTGCATTGCTGGTGGGAGTGCAAACTAGTACAGTTGCTTTGGATATCAGTATGGAGATTTCTCAGAAAATTAGGAAACAACCTACCTCAAAACCCAAAAATACCACTTTTGGGCATATACCCAAAGGATACTCAAACATACCACAAGGACATATGCTCAACTGTGTTCATAACAGCATTATTTATCATAGACAGATACCCTTCAATCAAAGAATGGATAAGGAAAATGTGGTACATTTACATAATGGAGTAATACACGGTGGAAAAAATGACATCTTCCAATTTGCAGGCAAATGGATGGATCTAGAAAACATAATGTTGAGTGAGGTAACCCAGACCCAGAAAGTCAAATATAATATGTACTCACTCAAAAGTAGCTTTTAGACCTAAAACAAAGGAAAACCAGCCTACAATTCACAATCTCAGAAAACCTAGACAACAATGAGGACCCTAAGAGAAATATACATGGATATTTCTAATCTAATCTACATGGGCAGTAGAAAAATACAAGACCTCCTGAGTAAACTGGGAGTGTGGGGATCATGAGAAAAGGGTGAATGGGAGGGGAGAGGAACGGAAGAGAGCAGAGAAAAATATATAGCTCAATATAAACAGTTAAAAAATGCTGAGACCATCCTCAGACCCCAGACAGAGACACAGCATCTGCCTGGCTACCACAATCATCATCCTCCAGTTCCCAACACTGTGCTTTTTCAAAGCAGCAATCTCTGAGAAACTTCTAGACTCAAGCATTCCGCTCTATCCATTAAACATTTCTGCCTTCTATGGTGCACATCTGGACATGCATTCATGAACATCTCTGGAGGAAGAGTCCCACCTATCTATACTTCCTCCTCCCACACAAGACAGAACACTTGTCTTTCCATCAGATGGTTCTTTCTAGAGGGCATTTACAAAAGCTTCAAAGTGCACTCTTTACAGGTAACCAAGGTACAACTCTCCTAGGAGAAGGAAAGAGAAAGAAAGTAGATCTTTTGCAGAGAGCAGGAGAAGGGGAGGTCCCCACAGTCTGGAGGACTGCAGTAGCACACGGGTGGTCAGGCCTGCAAACCCCTTCATCTTACAAACCAGCCCAGAGGGCAGGAACTGGGTGGCTTGAGATGTAAGATAGTGGCAGAGGCTGAGGTGGGATGGTGTGCTCCAGGCTCTTGTTATCAAAGAGCGGCGGACACTCATGCCTCCTATGTGGCCTTCAAACAGAAACCTGCTTTACTACACACAAGACCCGGGGGAGGGGGGAAGCAGTGTATTCTACACAGGTGGAAGCTGAAACACAGACACTGGAGAACCTGTGTATAACACAGCTCACAAACGGAGCCGGGCTATGCACATATACTGTGGAGCCTACAGTGCATAGCACTCAGCTCACAAACGGAGCCGGGCTATGGACATATACTGTGGAGCCTACAGTGCATAGCACACAGCTCACTAACAGAGCTGGGCTATGGACATATACTGTGGAGTCTACAGTACACAACACACAGCTCACTAACAGAGCTGGGCTATGGACATATACTGTGGAGTCTACAGTACACAACACACAGCTCACTAACAGAGCTGGGCTATGGACATATACTGTGGAGTCTACAGTACACAACACACAGCTCACTAACAGAGCTGGGCTATGGACATATACTGTGGAGTCTACAGTACACAACACACAGCTCACTAACAGAGCTGGGCTATGGACATATACTGTGGAGTCTACAGTACACAACACACAGCTCACTAACAGAGCTGGGCTATGG
Organism: Alexandromys fortis; assembly: GCF_014885135.2. Taxonomy (NCBI): domain Eukaryota; kingdom Metazoa; phylum Chordata; class Mammalia; order Rodentia; family Cricetidae; genus Alexandromys; species Alexandromys fortis. The sequence continues at coordinate 2,879,978 of NW_026067916.1, read as the reverse complement.
ACATATACTGTGGAGTCTACAGTACACAACACACAGCTCACTAACAGAGCTGGGCTATGGACATATACTGTGGAGTCTACAGTACACAACACACAGCTCACTAACAGAGCTGGGCTATGGACATATACTGTGGAGTCTACAGTACACAACACACAGCTCACTAACAGAGCTGGGCTATGGACATATACTGTGGAGTCTACAGTACACAACACACAGCTCACTAACAGAGCTGGGCTATGGACATATACTGTGGAGTCTACAGTACACAACACACAGCTCACTAACAGAGCCGGGCTATGGACATATACTGTGGAGTCTACAGTACACAACACACAGCTCACTAACAGAGCTGGGCTATGGACATATACTGTGGAGTCTACAGTACACAACACACAGCTCACTAACAGAGCTGGGCTATGGACATATACTGTGGAGTCTACAGTACACAACACACAGCTCACTAACAGAGCTGGGCTATGGACATATACTGTGGAGTCTACAGTACACAACACACAGCTCACTAACAGAGCTGGGCTATGGACATATACTGTGGAGTCTACAGTACACAACACACAGCTCACTAACAGAGCTGGGCTATGGACATATACTGTGGAGTCTACAGTACACAACACACAGCTCACTAACAGAGCTGGGCTATGGACATATACTGTGGAGTCTACAGTACACAACACACAGCTCACTAACAGAGCTGGGCTATGGACATATACTGTGGAGTCTACAGTACACAACACACAGCTCACTAACAGAGCTGGGCTATGGACATATACTGTGGAGTCTACAGTACACAACACACAGCTCACTAACAGAGCTGGGCTATGGACATATACTGTGGAGTCTACAGTACACAACACACAGCTCACTAACAGAGCTGGGCTATGGACATATACTGTGGAGTCTACAGTACACAACACACAGCTCACTAACAGAGCCGGGCTATGGACATATACTGTGGAGTCTACAGTACACAACACACAGCTCACTAACAGAGCCGGGCTATGGACATATACTGTGGAGTCTACAGTACACAACACACAGCTCACTAACACAGCCGGGCTATGGACATATACTGTGGAGTCTACAGTACACAACACACAGCTCACTAACAGAGCTGGGCTATGGACATATACTGTGGAGTCTACAGTACATAACACACAGCTCACTAACACAGCCGGGCTATGGACATATACTGTGGAGCCTACAGTGCATAGCACACAGCTCACTAACAGAGCTGGGCTATGGACATATACTGTGGAGCCTACAGTGACACGATTCCATCTTGACTTAAGGTCAAAGAGTTCAAGCTTGTTCTTGCTCCTCAAGGCCAAATGACAGGACATTTTGACCAAAGGCATGGTTACTAGATTTTTGAGAATTAAGGAGGTGATGACACTTGTTTGTTCTTTGAACCATGGTACAGAAGTCTTCTGCCCTAACCCCTTTTGCTTTGGGCATAAAGAGCTATGGGAAATAAATTCGGGGTGCTGCAGTATTCGCTGAGAGCTCCCGAGTCTATTCTGTCCTTTGCTCTTTCTCTAATCCTCGCTCCTCCTTTCAGGTATTGTTTGACAAGTCGGCTGGCCCCGACAGTATACTGTCCGGAGCTGAAGTCTATGCTCCAATCATTATACCATGAGGGGTGTTGTGATTGAGAGGCTTGAAGTTTTACCGTGAAGTCACAAAGCCAGATCACAGTCCTTCAGCAGTAACAGAAAATCTGAATATAAACAACCCTGCAACCTTTCCTCATCTGGAACACCATCTACCTTCTTCCCAAATGCCTAACTCTACTATGGGCAGAACAAACACTCCTCATGCCCATAGGAAATATGAAACGTAGCCTTTGAGTTTCACTATTCTACAATTCTTGGGCACATTATTTAAACTTCCAGTGCCTCGGTGTGCCTCAGAGTGCAGGTCAGGATGCTAGCAACTTCTATGTTATAGAGACACTGGAAATGTATAATAAGAAAATGCATCTCCAGAGTTAATAATAAACACAGAAATATACCATAATTCCTAACCATGACTGCTATCATTATTAATAAATATGTCTTAGAAAACTGACCATCTTACAGTCAACCACGTATGTGTCTGGGAGACATTAGAAAGCAAATACTATTCTGGAAAGAAAATGGTCTATGTTAAACTTCATTTCGAATCAATAGATAAACAACATGAACATGTTTGTGTTTTTCTAACTCCTGATAGGTAATTTTTCATCTCTTTTGGGAGGTGATGGGATTGAACCAAGGCCTCGAGCATGCTTAGTGAGTGTTCTACCACTGAACTACATCCCAGGCCTAAATCTTTAAAGATGAGGTATTGTTATGTAGCCCAGGTTGGCTTCACAATTGTGATCCTTCTGTCTCCATCTGAATGATGCCATTACAGATAGAGTGCACCATGCCCGGCAGTAATTCTGTGATTCTAATGCACTAGTGAACAGTGGAAGTTGACATTCTAAGAAAATATCAGTTGTTATGGTAGAGCAATTAATGGAATATACAAGGCCTCCTGAGACACAAGCATCTCTGTGTGTGTGCTCACGTGAATACCACCCCCCCACACACACACATCACAACTTTCTGAGCAATACCCATTTAAGGACAGGTGTAAATGAAGGAAGTTTAGCATCCCTATGATTTCATCCTGTTGTGGAACATTAGCTGAAGATGTGTTACACTCGTTTTATGCTGTGGAATGTTTATTTAATGATGCAAAGATGTATTCCATTCTTTCATGTTGCATTTGTTTAACACTGCAACGCTGTATTACTTTGCCTGCCTAAAACACGTTAGTGATCTAATAAAGAGCTGAATGGTCAAAAGGAGAGGGTTAGGTGGGGCTGGCAGGCAGAGAGAATAAATAGGAGGAGAAATATAGGCTCAAGAGAAATGAGAAGAGTAAGGAACAAGAAAAGGAGAAGGAGAGGAGACTACCAGGTGCCAGCCATCTAGCCACACAGCCAGCCAAGTAGTGAGTAGGAAAGATATAGATAAAGGACGAAAAAATATCAAAGGCAAAATTTAGTTAAAGAGAAACAAGATGATTTGTTTAAAAAAAAAAAAAACTATATCATCTACCACTACAGTCCATGTACTGATCTAACTAGAACATTTGGGGTGTAAAAACACTGATGTGGAAGGGTCTTCTGTTTGTGTTGATTTCATTGGTTAATAAAGAAACTGCCTTGTCCCATTTGCTAGGCCAGCCCTTAGGTGGGTGGAGTCGACAGAACAGAATGCTGGGAGGAAGTGAGGCAACCACCATGCCTCTCCTCTCTGGGTCAGTCGCCATGATTCTCCTACTTGAGACAGACATGCTGAATCTTTCCCGGTAAGACACCACCTTGTGGTGCTATACAGATAATTAGAAATGGGTTAGTCAAGATATGAGAGTTATCCAAGAAGAGGCTAGATATAATGGGCCAGGCAGTATTTAAAAGAATACAATTTGTGTGTTGTTATTTCGGGGCATAAGCTAGCCAGGCGGCCGGGAGCTGGGCGGCAGGAAGGCTGCCCGCAGCTCTCTCTACAAAACACTACCTGGGGGCTGTAGAGATGGCTCAGCAGTTAAGAGCATTGCCTGCTTTTCCAAAGGTTGTGAGTTCAATTCCCAGCAACCACATTGTGGATCACAACCATCTGTAACGAGGTCTGGTTGCCCTCTTCTGGCCTGCAGGCATACATGCAGACAAAATATTATATATATAATAAATGAATATTAATAAAAAATACCACCTGTATCATAAATAAAGGGCAACTACATTTTTCTTATATCATAATAATAATTATTATTTTTAAAGTATTCCGTATGTGTGTGTGTGTGTGTGTGTGTGTTGAGAGATGCACGAGTGCCGTGGCAAGCATGTGGAGGTCAGAGGAACACTGGGCTAGATGGTCTGTAAGCTTCTGTGAATTTCCTCATCTCTGGCAGCCATCCCGTTGTAGAAGTGCTGTGATAACAGACAGGTGCTGTCACACTCAGGTGAGTGTGGTTCTGGGGATTTGCACTCAGGTTTCCATGCTTGTAGGGCGAGGACTTTACCCACTCAGGCATTTCTCCAGCCCAGTAGTCACTATTGCATAGTGGTGAGTTTGTCTTAAAGGAGCCCTCTGACAACGGTCTAATGAAGAACCTAAACCACAGTGGAATGAAGTTGTTCTACGTCTCCTCGCCTGGAGGAGTTGATAAGCCAGGAGAACAAGAAGGGGTAATCAATAGCAAATAATGGCTCCCTCCTTCATAATTCCACACCTCGGTCCCACTAAACCCATGTCCACAGTGCGGTATAAGCCGTGTTGACACAGCAGAGGCTTGAGATGTGCCCACAGCTGAGTCTTCCATCTTTTCCTCCTGGTTTCCAGGAGGAAAAGGCAGAGCATTTTCCCATAGCTGTGATTCCTTGGTAGATGAGAGATACCAGGAACAAACCTAACAAAGCCAACTGGCATCTTGGAAGCAAGAATTGTAAGAACCAGCCAAGATCAACTGACCCATAGCTTACCACATAGGGAGAAACAGCCAACACTTGCTGGGGCATGACTACGATTTGGGGGGGGGAGGGGCTTTTGAGAACTATCACGGTCAGGATGACGGTTGCATCCAGATTCTGATTCAGTGCTACAGTGTGTCATCAAATGGGGCTTTCCTCCAGGGCTCAGCTTCGTCCCTCTACCTCGACTACCTGCACTGTTAGGAAGATCTCAGAAAAGTATTTGGTACACAGCAAACAGCCACACAACATAAAGCAGTGTCCACAAACTAGCACGGAAAATGTTTGCATTGATTCTGGTTCTAAGCATCCTCAAACGCTACAAAATGCAGTAAACCTTCAGATTGCTGAGCACTGCAGTATACTTTGTGATTTCAATGCTCCCCGGGGTTGAAGACAGAAAACCTTCCCACCGCCCTCTGTTCAACCACTTAGTCATGGATTTTTCACAGTGGCACAGAATTACTCTCAAAGGCAAAGTGAGTCTGGGGCCCCAAGAGGCTCCATTCTGTTGCTGGAGAGACTGTGTTCTATGATGTTAAGGTTCCACTGTCAAGCAGCAGTCTGAAACCAAGTATCATGTTCTCGGTTTTGTCGCTAAGTCCCCAAGTACCTTATCTTCCTCCTGAAGTTCGCATTTCCTTTTTTTTTTTTTTTTTTGAAAGTATATGTTTAAAACGTTAGATTCGGGGGTTATGAAGAATTTTCACACTGTGGATTTCAAGCTAGGTACCTGCTGACATTTTTTTTTTTTTTTTTGTGAACAGAATAAATATAACACGCCCGTAACAAAAGACAGAAATAAAAAGTGACCAATTAGTTTACACCTCCCTTTGAAAACAGAAGGCTGGGTCTGCTTGGCTCGGGAAGGCCTGTCTGGGACTAAACAGAACTTAAGAAGAAAGGTTCACTTCATTGAAAACAGTATAACCAATTCCACGTGTAAATGTTGACTCAAAGGTCAGTGTTTCTGCATGCTTGGCCCGGTGCATAGTATGTTTTAAATATCAGTGACATTCCTCACTTCTCCACCGCCGCTGGCGAATCTTCTGTATTCATCTATCTCACTCATAGAGGACATCCCACCTTCAACAACTGAACACCCTCTTGCATTGGGTGACTGACGTTCCCTGAGAAACAAAGTAACCACTGTAGATGTGCCCCCACCCTTTGCTTGATTTTGGAAAACAGGACTATTTTTTTATTTGAAATTTCATTGTGTCTCATTGCTTCCAGTCTGGCAGTGTTGTTTCCTCCTTGAACTTTACAGTGTCTTCCTGTCTGGACTTCTGAATAATAATCCGTCATTAAACCACAGCTGAATGCCCCTTTGTTAGGAGAACTTAAGAGCTGGAAGAAAGTGCCGTACATCGGCTCTACATGCTATTTGAGCATGACACTATTTTGTACAGAATTAGCTCAGGGTTTTGTACACATTTTGAAAATACAGACATGAAATTTTCTCTAAGAGATGTAGCTGTCTAGATTTATGTATGACCTAGAAGCCTGGAACACAACAGTAAAACAAACTATTTGAAAACCAAAGTGTCCTTATATGAAATACAGACCCAAATTGTATGTGTGTGTAACAGGATTTGGTATTAAAAATCATGCATATACTGTTTTGCAAATGTCATGGGATTTTTTTTTAGGCAAACTTTATTGTTACACAAGTCAGAAAAGACATAACCTAACAGTAAGGACTATGTTTAATCTTGCTTAAAATTTTAGAGGGCCTCAGGCTTCTGCAGGACCAGAGAGCAAACTGTGGCCAGACTCTAGTACAGTGGCCTCAGACGTCAGCACTGGGCCCACACTTCGGCTCAGCATCCTGTGAGAGTCTGGAGCATTGGTTCTAGTGGGCTCTGAGGTCATTATGTGTATAGAGTTTCCGAGGTGCCAGTGGTCACTTCAGGACCCCTCTTACCTCTAGATGGAGGTGCAAGGTAATACAGCCATTGAGGGTTTCTCAGAAAATTAAAACTAGAACTACTTTATTTTACTCCACTACTTCACACCTGGGCATATACCCAGAGAAGTACATAGAGGGATTAATAGAGGCATTACAGGAAAGAAATGGAATCAGCCTAGTTGTCATTTGGTCTATTATCTATCTATCTATCTATCTATCTATCTATCTATCTATCTATCATACACACATGTGCACATATATATGTGTATGTGGAAAAGGAACCAGAAAGGCTACATATGAGGGTGTGAGGCAGGACTGAATGCAGGTACCGAGCAGGAGTTATGAAAGGGGATATGAGGTCATTGTTTTTCTCATTCTGATTCTGCTGTGGGATTTTTGGTTTTGGTCGTAAACAAGTGCATAAAAATGTCTGACAGTGAAAGTAAACAATCCATGTTGAGAAGTTTCACAGCAAATCTATCCTGAGCAGCTAATCTCACTGTACTGACCGAATCAGACAGGTCTCGGGACCAGTCCATTTCAGTGCATTTTCTGTGCAACATTTTTGGTATGCACTTATGCAGTTAAATCTAGAGAGGAAAAAAGGTTCGCATAGATAAAAGAGATATCACCTAAAATTATAAAAATCTCCTAGAATTGAAAGGGAGATGACTTACAACTTTCAACTATAAATTGAGCAAAGGCCACAAACAGGTCACAGCCAGGAAAAGCTGAAACAGGGAACAGCTGCCCAGCCTCACATTAGAGGAAGCGTGCGAACCGACATTCAGGTGAGATTCCTTTCAGCCGCTGATTGGTCGAGTCTGGCCCCATGCTCCAGAGCAGAGCAGAGCTGGGAAAGTGTGCCAGGCTCTGAAATTCCTCCTTATTTTTTAGTATGGACACTTGGCAGGTGAAATTACTATATGAATCGGTCCTTTGTGTATAAGTCTTTATTCATTTAAAATCTTATTTATTTGTTTGTGTTTTTTGTACATGCTAGGCCAATGTTCTGTCAGTGAACTAAACTCTGGCCTCTCAGGATTGTCTGTTTTATTTCTTGCATCTCAAAACTGTATATCCTAACAAGATTGCTAACCATGAGCGCCTGTGCCTCTTAGAAAGAGCTGTCTCTTGACTTAAACTCGACTAGGAATAAGTACACTGGTTACAAGATGCTTCTTGCTCAATTAAAAAAAAATCTATTATAATAGATAGCTGTGTTCCTAGATTTTTTTTTCCGAACATAGAATTCATTTATAATTTTCAGTGAAAGTACCAAGAGCTCCCGGGGGTTCGGAATAAGATAAAAGAATTCTCAGCACAATGCACACTTTCAGAACAAAACTATGAAGAATAAAAACAGTTTCCCAACTCAGTCATTCTCTGAGATTGGTCACTTATTCCCGGAGTCTGCAAAGAGGGGAAAAGGAACAGCAGAAACACACTAGCTCCCCTCAGCGAAATTATGCGGAGCTTGCCCTCTGACAGGACAGAGGCTGTCAGAACTCTGTGAAACTCCTTCGGCAACTCGATGGCAGGTCTACATTCCAAGAACCATGTTTTGTAACCCAAAAAGAAAAACAACGGGAGCCACTTTACAATACTTCATTTTCCTGATTTCATTCCATTTTTCAACTGCAAATCTTTCATCCCTTCAATAAAAATTAAGGCCATCAGGTCAGATTTTCTTGTCACTGTTAAAACTGAAAGCTTCGCTGCTGCCCTCTCCTGGCGAGTGAGAAGGTGACAGCTTATTTTTGGAATACTGCACTCAAAGGCCTCCAGTTTAGAGGCCTAAGGAATTTCCACTGACTATCAAATGCCTCACAGTTGGAGAATCAGGACAATTTATATAATTAAGCTCAAATAGCCTGACTACATATTACTAGCATAAGTCAAGAGAGGAAAAATGTAAGTTTTCTTTTTGTATCATTTACTACAATTTCTTAGTAGTATTCAGAAGTAGTGATATGTTTGAGTTGGTGAGTTGTGATCAATTTAAATTGTGCTCGTGTGCACGTGTGCATGTGTTTGATACTGGGGCTCTTCTTCAATTTCTCTTCACTTTCATTTCTGAGACAGGGTCTCTCACTGAACCAGGAGCTCACAGATTCTTCTAGACTTACCTTGTCAGCATGTTCCCAGGGATCTGCCTTCTTTGTCTACCCAGGACTGGGATTATAGGAACCACCCACCATGCCCAGCTCTTTTCGTGGATGCTGGGAATCCGGACTCATATTTTTATGCTAATGCAGTAAATGCTTTACCATTGCTTTGCCATCTCTGCAGCTAAAGTTTGCTTTTATAAGCAGGTAAACATGTCTAATTGATAATGAAATTAATAGTTACTACAAGATCATTTACCCAAATCAAACATAGTTTATATGGTGAAACTCTCTCATGGTGAACGGGCAGTCAAGTCAATTAAAAACATGAATGGTGCGGACACAAAGACAACTCCATTAACACATAAAATACACAGTGGCAAAGGTTTATAGGCGGGATCAAGGCTGCCTGTTGCTTGAATGTGCACATTTGTCACCTTTTTCATACCATTAACATCTAATATTAGCGATTAGTGAAACATACCTGGTTTAAAATGCGGTAAAGAATGAACTCCCGGCCATGTGTCCTCATTGGGTGTTCCAAGAACCTAGTAAAGAACAGGACATTGTGAAAACAGACATTATTTTCAAAGCACTCAAAGTCTTCAAGTGCAGGGTTTTCATTTCAATAAAAACAAAGCCGGGTAAAGAACAAGCCAAGGCGACTCTCTGCGTTATAACAAATGCAGCTGAATGTGACAAATGAAGTCGGTTATGTTTTATCAATTCATACTTAATAAGTTAGTGAAGAACCACACAGTGCAATGTCATCTTCATGGAACTGAATAGTGTGCCAGTGCCCCTCACGGCTCTCTCATGAGGGACTGTCCCTCACTCCACCTTCAGAGAGCATCACTGCAGCTATGAGAGCTCTGTCGTTTGCTCCCATTCCCTCTGTCTCAGCATTGCAATGTTTCAAGGACTCCAGAGTCACACTTTAACGTGTTCAAAATCTCTCGGTACGCTTCAGTTTTAGTCACTGTGATTTACAGTTTCTTCTCCTCAAAATGGTCTTCTGCATGCAGAGTCTCTTTTTCTATCCTTGTTCCTGTTTCTCCCTCATCTACTTTTGCTCTTGTGAAAGGAATTCAAGGACAGTTAGGGCCCCCACATTCCACTCAAGTGTTCCCTGCTCTTAATGATCACAGGAACAAAACTCAGTAGTTTCCAGCAAAAGTGGAAGACATGCTCACTGGGTGTCCACCCTTGCTGCTCTCCTCTTCCCAAGTAAACGTTGGCGGTAAGGAGGCCCTCAGGGCTTCCCTTTCCACATTGATAAACCAGGAAGTGACGTTTGTCTCATCTGTCTGGAGACTATTCCATGGCATTCAATAAGTAAATAATGTCCTACAGAAAATGAGATTGACTCAGGAATGCAAGGGGTTTGGAGACAGCTCCTAGCTCAGGGGAGTCACAGTCAGATGCTGCCATTAACATGACCCTGGGCAAGCACGGACAGCCAGCAAGTTTGAAGGGTAAGAGACAACGGTAGAGAACTGTGAAGAGGGTAGAGGGGTGGGCACAACGAAGACAAGAAAGCCACACACTGTTCTATCTGAGGATCAGCAGGCACTACTAGGGAGAGACAACGCAGAGCTGGGGTAATTGGGGCAGGGATTTACTGGTAAAGGGTTCCAGGGCTCTGTTGGTCGAGAGTGGCACACAGTGAGCGTTTTATTTATGTTTCCTACCCTGGTGAGTCAGTAACAAACACAAGGATCGTGCCCTCACTGAGATATTAAATCAACACATGAGATGATAAAATTCTTCTTTGAAATTAGTTGGTTAATTTTGAAAACTATAATAAAATAGATCTTGTCTTGGTTGCTTTTCTATTGCTGTGATAAGACACCACAATGAAGGAACTTATAGGAGAAAATGCTTATGTGTGGCTTAGAGTTTCAGAGGGTAAGAGTATGTGGCCATTGTGGTGGAGATCATGACAGCAGGCAGGAAGACATGGTGCTGGCCAGTTGCTGAGAGCTCACACTTTTAGCCACAACCATGAGGCAGAGGGAAGTAACTGTAATGTTATGGGCTTTGGAAACCTCAAAGCCCAACCCAAGTGACACACCTCCTCCAATAAAGCCACACCCCCAATCCTTCCCAAACAGTTCAACCAACTTTGAACAAGCATTAAGACATATGAGCCCATGGAGAACATTCTCATTCAAACCACCACAGAGCTATATAAACAAGGTTACATAACTGATGGACTATGTGGAGATAGTTCAGGAGACAGACAAGGGGCCCAGAGGGAAGAGAAAAGATAACTGTATAAAGAACTCTGGTAACAATGTCACTTTCCCATGTTTTCAGATCTCTCTCTCTCTCTCTCTCTCTCTCTCTCTCTCTCTTACACACACACACACAGAAAGAGAAAGAAACACACACACACACAAATATACACACAGACACACACATGGCTGTCTAGAGATGATGTTCCTGTTTGTACTCACACTGGAAGTCAACAACACTAAACTTTAACGACTGAAGAGAAGCACGTTCAACTCCAATTTTGACATGCCAGTCTTTGCATCACATATGGGCCTCTGGATATTTTATGAGCAGCCGTCCAGCAGGTCAAAGTCTTGCTGAAGAATGACTACTGTCCTGGTGGTAATGTTCTCGTAATGCCCACAGCAGCAAGCTCTTTCCTAGGCATCACCCTCATCCCTGTACGGTGCTCTGTTTCACGGAGATGGTAAACCCTATGGCTTCCACATGAAAGTTAACGGGACAGACAAACCACACGAGACTGTTTTCTTTATGACAGACTTGGCCATCAGGTCCTGGACTCCATTTCTTCTGTGCACATTCTTGAAGCCTTTGCTCAGGAAATGCAAAGTGGGCACAATGTTCAAAAGGGAAAATGAGAATGAAAAATTAATTTTGTTATAAGGCCTTTCAGAAGGGGCAGCGTGGGTTAGTGGATGATGGGCAAGGACAGGCATCTGTGCACTAGGGGAAGTATGTGCCTTGTCTCTGGGCCAGATTTTCATTTGCATGAACTAATAAGCTCCAATGCCAAGACATTTCAAAGTTAGCAAAAGAACATTGCCTAAAAGTCAAAAACAATCTTTTGTTAATAACTTATGAAAAAGAAAATTCAATTTGTGCTATCAGAATTTAAGAGTCCCCATACACATAAGTAAATGAGTTTATAGTATATGAAAGCCTCTGCCATCTCTAAATAACATGTCACAAGAGTTGAGAGGTCTTTTTTTTTAACGTTTTCTTTTATTTTTTGAAGTCATAATAGAACTGCATTTTACCTCCCCTTCCCTCACTCCAAACCTTCCATATACTTCTCCTTGCTCTTTCTCAAATTTGCAGTCTCTTTTTTCATTAATCATTGTTATGTGTGTGCACGCATACACATGCATTCCTAAATACATAAATATAACATGCTCAGTCTGTATGACCTTAGTTACATGTATGTTTTCTGGGCTTAACATCAGGAACCACAGCGATGGCCAGCATGTCACAATAACCCTCGTGGGGTCATTGTGCTGTAGGGGCACACATTCCTTGGCAGTAACCAACAGCTCTATAACTGGACTTAAGACTCATTTAAGAAGAAGAAAAGCATGCGTGGTACTGGAAACCTAGGCAACTATACAAGGCAAGTGAAGTCATAGATCTCAAGGGAGTAACCCACAACCAGCAGGCTAGGAAAACAGCATAATCCCTCACTACATCCCAAATACTTGCCCTTATACCCATAGGTTAGTGTAGTTCTCACCCATAATTATGGAAACTTCTCTCCACAGCAAACAGATCACTAGAAAAGACTACAGTCAATCAAAACGTAGAGTTAAGAACAGTCCCAACTGATTCATGGAAAATACGCCCCCTCCACTGAAGGCTCTGGATCACTGTAGAAGACAGAGTAGGAAGACTGTAAGAGGCAGAGGGATCAGGGAGTCTGCTGTGAGACTGGAAAGTCAAAAGCTATACCCATAAAGTCTCACCAACAAGAAGACTATCTAAACACGAGCTGAACAAGGACAACAGACACTAAAGTGGATACGGAAAAGTCTAGGGGGCCTCAACCCGACACAAACAACTACAAGAATCTAAGCAATGTTGAGAGGAAGAAATAGTCTTCCCGGGGAAAAGCACACCACTTGGTTACCGGACACTAACCGGTCAGCTCTGAGAGGTCTTTTAAATACCCATTTGTGCAGGTCAGCTTTATATCTACCCAAGCAGCCTGGGTGCCTCCAGCTTCCCACAACAAATGCAAAGCCTGGGACTCCCTTGGAGCCACTCCTGGCCTGGTGAGGGAGGTGAACAGAGGAGAAATCAGTTTCCTTCCACTTGACAAAGGGTCTCTACAGGACGCTGGGGTGGGTGTGGGGGAGAACACTATGCTTGGCTCCCCTGGGGAGGGGAAAACCTCAGTGCAGCGGAAGTTAGTGAGACCTGGAGTACTGAGTCAAAGGCAGTGCCAATAAGGAAGGCATGGGAGCACCAGTGGGCAACTGGGGGGACAAGTGCAGCATTTCATTTCTCAAAGCTGCTGACTGCCCTGCAGCACTTGCTCTCCTTGCTTTCATTTCCTAAATGGCTGGCTGCTGCTTTGGCCAGCTGGACTCCCACATCTGCTTCACCTTTGCCTGAAAGAGTCTCTGGACAATCTAGTTCAAGGCCCATATTGCTTCTCTGTGATCCCAGAACACTTTCTTCAGACTTCTACTTACAGAACACTTGGTGGTCGACAGATGACTTGTTTTCCCATTGGACTGTGAGTCTCATAGTAGAGACCCTGTTTACCCTTAGAGTCTTAGTGTTCACCTCATGTCTGGTACTCAGTACAGATTTGGAAAATGTTGAATAACTGGATGGATGGATGGATCGATGGATGGATGGATAAATGAATGGATGGATGGATGGATGGATAGATGGATGGGTGGATGGATGGATGGATGGGATTGATGGATGGATGGATAGATGGATGGATGGATAGATGGATGGTTGGATGGATGGATGGATAGATGGGATTGATGGATGGAAGATGGATGGATGGATGGATAGATGGATGGATGGTTGGATAGATGGATGGATGAATAATGGATGGATGGATAGATGGATGGTTGGATGGATGGATAAATGAATGGATGGATGGATAGATGGATGGATGGATAGATGGATGGATGGATGGTTGGATGGATGGATAGAATTAATGGATTGATGGATGGAAGATGGATGGAGGGATAGATGACTGGGTGGATGACAGATAGGTGAATGGATGGAGGGAGGGATGGATGAATTGATAGATGGATGATGGATGAATTGTTGAATGGAGAGATGATGGATGATTGGGTGGATAATGGATGGATGGACAGATGGATGGGTGCATGGATGGATGATGGATGGATGATAGGTGGATGAATGGGAGGAAGATGAATGTATGGTGTGTCTAGATGACATACTTGGCCTCAGACTGAGAGGCTAAGATCAGGTAATGAATCCAAGGGGGTTATATTTATCTGTTGCAGGGTTTAGTACCAATTATGAGAATGTAAATTTTATGTAGAGTTGAAATAGTCCCCCAGGACAAAAATGCAAGTTCCCCCACTACTTTCTGGGATAAACATAACACTTGCTGGTCAAATGCTGGGGTAAACTAATAAATTAATAGTAAGATATATGCCAGCCATTATTAAAAAAGAAAGGCAGTAAATATCAGAGAGTGATCAACAGTAAAACATAACACTTTTTGAAGCATATATAACTGTGTGTGCATATAGTGAGTCATGATGCAAAAATGTTTATCTAGTGGTTAGAACCAATTCCTCTTCCAACAAGAAGCTAAAAGCATAAATCAAGAATGCAAGAGATAAAAGAAGTTTAGGCTGAAGGGCAATGGGCTTAGCTCTGAGTCTGTTAAATGTTAGGAATGCCTTCAGGTCAAGAGAGAGGTTGTACGCAGGGCAACTGGAATCAGATACGGGTCGTGGGGAAGAATTTCAGACAGGAAGAATTCTTTGGAACTCCTCAGCATATATGTGGTAATTGAAAGCAAATGTCAAATACAAGTTACGAAATGGTCTCAGTTTCCTGTGCTCCCACGTATGTCAGAATCGTGTCTCTGCGACGCACTGGAGTGTTTGCCATCTGTCGAGACAAACAAGAGACTAGCCCATCTCTATCAGCAAACTTAAATCAATAATCCTAGACTTGCTGTTCTGGGACTGGTCCTGACATTACTGCACCAACCTTACTCTCACCAGCCTCAGTTGACAGGAATAAGAACAGGGTCCCTCTGTAGAAATATTTGATTTACAAATCAATGAAGAACATAACTAGAGCTTGGAGTTTAAAAAAAATTAGTGTTTGTTTGCAATATTTACTTATTCTCCCCAACCACTAACAATTACAAGAATGCTTATGTTTTTCCAACTTGTGCTTGCATGAGCCTTGGGCCTGCTAACATGGAGCACATGGGCTTCCCCACCAAGAACACCCAGGGCTTCGGGAGAACAAGGACCACCAGAAGTCCTCCATAGCTTAAGAGGACCTAAAAGTCTCTAACAGAAACTCCAGCACAGGGTGATTCTGACATATGGGTATGGATAAGACTGAATCACACCAGTGTGAATAATGAAGGTAGACAGAAATGCTGGGTTCTCGCTTCATGCTTTCAGGCTTCATGGGCATGGCCATATTAGGAATGATGACTATAAGCTGGCATGGCTATGAACCCCAGATGAATAGAGAACCGAATAATGCATTTTCACCTGAATCTATGAAAGCCATCCATAAAATATCTCTAAAGTAACACTGTGTCATGGCTCGTGTCTTGACTCATTAGTGTTTCTGGCTCCTCAGTGGGATATCCTGAGGACAGTCATAGCAAAACTCAATGGGATTATCATACACCACACTCTGGAAGAGATGCTGAAGAATGAAAAGAGAAAAAGAAAGCTGATGGTTCAAAACCCTTGTCAGGACAGTACACTCTCCATCTAGGACAATGGTCAAGTGGGAATGCAGAATACCTCGTATTGCCCAGAACTGGACTGTGGAGGAGGAGACGGGTGGTGAGAAGCAAGGGTCCAAGGAGCATGGTGAGACGGCAATCTTCAGAGGACACAGTGGTGGCAGGAGTGGCAAGGAGAGTTACAAGATGAGTTAAGCTAAGAAAAATGGGCAAGGTGCAAGCAGAAGGAAGTCAAAGATGCCTAGGACAGAAGAAAATACTGCCAGCAAATTTCTGTATGCAAATATCTAGAAATGCACCTTGCATGCTTAAATCAAATCGTTACTATGACGGATTGAATCTGGCGCTTCTCCCCAGTCTTGGGTATCCAGCTGGGGTGCTATTTTGAAAGGTTATGGAGCCTGGAATATGGCACCAGTCTAGATCTCTGCTTCCTGGTAAGCCACCTCTTGGTAACTGAATCTTGCGATTCGCCTCACACTGCCACCTACAGATAACACTGTTCTTGCTACCACACCTTTACAACAATGAGCCAACACAAATCTTTCTTTCGTTCGGTTGCTCTACAGGTATTTTTGTCGGAGTAAAATGAAATCTAAAACAGCCATTCTCTATTTATCTATAACTTCTGAGGCAGCCATAGGGTTTCTATAAGGTATTGAGTAAAAGCAGTAATGTCTGTCTGCACACGGATGGGTGGCTGAATGAGGTAGAAAACCCTTCACTCTTTAACTTTGGCTCACACTCAGTGTCTCTTCACACCTGAGTTATGCTTTCCTGACTGCAGGGCACTGTCTAAGAGTAGGTTAGTTAGGGAAGACCCACTCTAAATGTGGGTGGCGCCACTCCCTGGGCTGGAGTTCTAGTTGTATAAAAAGAAACTGAGTACCAGGGCTCACAGCTCTCTGCTTCCAGACTGTGCATGTACTGTGACCTGCCACCTCAAGCTTGTGATGCCGTGGTAAATAATTCCATCCTTAATTTCCTTACTTCATGCATGCTGTCATGGCAACAAGACAAGTAGTTAATGTACCACCTGCGGTGGTTTGGATGAGAATGGCTTCCACAGGCTTCTATCCCCAGGTGATTTCCTGTTTGAGAAGGATTAAGAGGTGTGGCCTTCTTGGAGGAGGTGTGTCACTGGGGGTGCTCTTTGAACTTTCAAAGGTCCACCTCTGGTTCTGTCTTTCTTCCTCCCTCTCCGTCCTTCCCCCTCTCTCTGCTGGCCGCCTATGGATCTGATATAAAGTTCTCATCCAGTGCTCCAGTCCCATGTATTTCTTCTTCCCACCATGATCATCATGGACTATCCCTCTAAAACTGCAAGCACACCCCTGCCCCCCTTAAACGCTTTCTAAGACTTGTCTAATTCATGGTGTCTCTTTACAGCAAGAGAATAGTAAATAAGACAGCATGCATGTAATGCACAGAAACATACTAAGGGCTGAAAACATGGCCCTCTCTGATAAATGCTAAAAGTGGAGGCATGATGGGACCAGATTTATGACTCATCAAATTCCTGGAGATGCATATGGACATGGTAGACCAGAAAGTGGCCACAGGAGGAGGCTGAGGAAGGGCTCTTACTCGGTCCACATGACAACCACCAGGAGTAGATAAAGCAGCTATGTTGCATGCTCACTTGCCAGATTCCTCTCTTTATGTCACCTGTTATCTTCACTTCCTGGTGCTGGCACGTGTGACCATGCCTGGCTTTAATGTGGAAGCTTGGGATTTGAACTCAGGCCCTCATATTTGAGCTACAAACACTCTTAACCATTGCACCATTGCCTGAGCCCACCCCACCCCCCAACTTCTGGTCCTAATGCCAGTGGTGGGATAATATTTGATCTAGAGCAGCCTTCCCCACAGTGGGAGATACGAAACCTTACATACAAGTGGGTTTAGTTGACAAACAGAACTTGGCATGACAGTTACTCTCTTAATGAAAAGTTGTTCCTTCTTTGGCTCTCTTTCAATTCTTTTGAGAACATTAAGAAAAAAACCTCTCATCTTGCACCTTGGTGTTTGATTTTTACAACCCCCAAACACTTGGCACACGTCCCTTTGATGAGGAAGTGGGCCTTGGGTTTAGAATCCCGGGTGGGTAAGATCAAACTTAATAATATTTCTTACTTACTTTCATTGATTTTATTTTACTTTATTTTCTATTTTGGAAACTCCTAAGAGATTTCTGCTTTCTGTAGTGATAGAGGACAAGCAAAATTATTTGAAATGAGTTGATTGAAGGGATAATATTAAACCAGGGATAGCAGGCCACGGTGCTGCAGCAGAGGTCTCAGAAACAAAGACAGGGTAGCTGACGAAGGGATTCACTGTCTTGGTTGGGGAGGGCACTGCAGTGTTGAGGCAGCAAGTAGACCCCTAGGAGTCACCGCGGGTAGGCTGCTTTTAGAACTAAATGCTAAGAAGCAGCATATCTAGATCTACCCTCCATTAGTAACAGAGAGCAGGGGACCAGGGACTTCTCAGGACCGCGCTCAGAGTAGAGCAGCTGAATATAAAGACACACCAGGATTTCCTAAGACACTTTTAACGTCTTTCTTGCTATCTTTATACATGTCTCAACCATACTAATGCTAGTTTTCCTGATAGTTTCTGGTTTTAATTTCCCTGGGTAGTCTTAAATCCACCCATTTTCTCCTTCTCTTGGCACATCCAGACTACACCAGGGTCCCGTCTCCAGCTGAGCCCAGCACTCTCCCGGTGATCTACTTCTCAGTATTCCTACCATCCTCCAAGCAATACAGTCGTACTCCTGACTGTCTCTGCGACATCAGATTGGAAGTGCCACTCTGGGAGGAAAAGTCTTCGATGGCCAAGGACCTTCCACCGCAGACGAACTGTCTCCCATGACTCGTGACTCGCTGTGACCTGCTGCCTGTGACCTGGCTGAGGCCTACAGACCCCTCTTCCCTTATCCACAGTTGTTTACACATTCTTTCCTCTTTGCGCTCTGTCACACTGGTCTTCAGAGCCTGCATCTGGCACATTTTCTCGCTAACCACAACTTTCCCACATGCCATTCTGAAGCCTGGCCATCTGGCCCTCTCCATGTAATTAGCCGCTGCCTAGTCTCTCAGCTCTGTGCTTAAACCTCATCCTCAGGTCAAGTCCCACGGCCTGGGTGTTAGGACAGGATTCCTGTAATATGCAATTGCATCGCCACAGGCTACATAGCAACTGTCACAGGCTAAATTTCAGTAAATGTTTACTTTGCCTTCACTGACTTTTTTGTTTTTTCCTTTACTTTCCATTCCTTTTCCTACCCTAAGTCTGTGGCATAAAGGAGGCCCTTAATATTTGTTGAATAAACTACATAGACTTGGAGAATCCTTATGAATGACTAACGGGTATCAGACTACAGAAACTTATTCTTAATATTCTCCAAATAAAAGCTGTGTCTCATATGCACAAGGTATACATTATCCGTACTATTTAACTTCATACTCCTAAAGAACAGAAAAGCACCTTCAGATTTTACTTAGGAACCAGGCAGTTGGATGGTTTAAGTAAAAGGTTGCATACGGGGATGCAAGAAAAAAAGGTTTGATATGTGTGCACGCCTGTCCCCAGGGACACTGACTAAGTAGCTCATGATTGTCAAAGCCACGCGGAACACAGGACAGTACCACCAAGACTTTCCCTTTACATAAGGGTCTAGATGAAGCCAAGATTTCCTATGGAATTGCTCTAAACTTGACGAAGTTCAAATTTCTGTGTAAAAATTACTTAATTCAAATTTTATACAAAATAAAAACGAAATGGGTCCACGTCCTGAATTCAGAGAAGCAGGGCCAGATTGAGCTTATGTAAGGTATGTTAACTTTAGCCAGACATTAGTAAAATTAGTTGTTAATCACTGGGGTAGCTTATTACCCCTGGGAAAAACAGGTCAAGGTTGCAGAGTGAGAAAATGCTGGTCACCTGACTAGAAAGGCAAGGGTTCTAAGAGCCATACTTCCTGTCTCCCAGGGACCGGGGAGTCATGGGGTTCAGAGTTTCAGGAACACAGATTTTGTCATTCTTTCCCCTTGGCATACATGCACACACATGTAAGTGTGTCAGTGCATGTATGCAGAGTGTAGGTGTGCCCATACATACACACGAGCACCCTCCTCAACATTTTAATCAATGACTTGACAGAGGCAGAGAGGAACTCGCTTACACTTTCAGCTGAGGGACAACAAAAGAGACTTGTGGGATAAGGGAAGCTCAGGGCGCACAGTACGTGCTCAGCATGCAAGAGGCCCAAGCGCCAATCATAAGCAACCCCAAACTGGTGAGGATGTTTAATGTACAGTACAGCAGAAACAACCGTCTACCGAACGCAGAGAAAGCTGGCAGCAATAAGCATAAAGTTCACGACTCGGGCCCCCTTAGTTGTTCATGATGGAAAAGAGACAGCAGACGGTAAGTGACATTTGAAAGCCCATTGCAGAGCTCCCTGAAGCCCACCGCTTGGTAGCCACACCCATTTCCCAGAGTGTGGGAGTGGTCAGTGACTTGTCTGAACAAAGGAATGCAAGAATGGTAAGATATTGCTTCTCTGACTACGTTGTAGACTCCTATTGTGTGAGAAAACTCACTCCCTTCCCGGCTTTTTGGAAGCAAACAGCCATGGTGGGAGGGTTTAGAGACAAGAAGCTGTGGTTGATCCAAGCCAACAGCCAGCAAAAAAAAAAAAAAAAAAAAAAAAAATGGTGAGTCAGTACAATAGCCAGCAAGAAACTGTTTCCAGCAACCACATGAACTTGGATGTCTGTCCTTATCTAGTTTACCTTATTTAAACTTGCAAGCCCCAGCAGATTCCTTGATTGCATCCCCGTGAGACCGGGAAGCAGAGGAACCATCTTGTCCAACTCTGGAAATTCCCAACCCACAGACATGTTGACGTGATAAACACGCATTGATTTGGCGAGTTTCGGGCAACACTTTATACAGCAACAAGCAGCTTCTGCTGTGGCTGGCATGAGGAATGCTATGCCAGCGGCAGATACCGCACATGAAAATGGCTGGGGAAAAACAGGGCAGTCCAGAGGATGGTGGGCCCGCATCTTGTGAGGGCATCTGGAAACGTTTACACGTGTTGAAAAGAGTGGTTTGGGCTCTTATCTCCAAGCGATGAAAAACTGCCTTGTCTCCCAGAGGAGAATTAGCATTGTGCCCAGGCAGATACAAACCAGCATCGAGGGAGTAAGATATTCATAAAAAGAAAGAAATGGGAAAAGCTGTGTAAAATGCAATGAGCGTGTTCACGAGAGTTAGGAGAGCTAAGGGTTGCACGATCACAGTTTGCATTCACCTAAAGGTCAGATTCTGCCCCCAGAATGGAACAGCCGTGATATAATACGGTGGCAGACAATCTGGATTTATGTCTGCTGTTTTTATTCAGCTATAACTAAACTTGAAATACAGACAAAGGTGAGTTAATAAACAGGTTTGACTAATGAAAAAGATGGAGAAGTCATTCACAAAGGCTTTCCTTTTAAATTTATTTATATAACTACCCAGTTACATATATATTTATAGCTCTCTTCTTTCTTCTGTAGGTCCTAAACTACCACAGATAATGATACAATGTTTTGAGTATTCGCCGTAGCAATGGCAGGCAAGCTGGCTGTGGGATTTCATAAAGGCTGCTCCAAGCATAATGGGTAAGCACTGGTGTGTGTGTGTGTGGGGGGGGAGGACATCCAGAGGCAGAGGACATAAGGGATGGGGGTGGTTAGAACAAAGTGGCATCACATGTACCCACGGAGATGCCATAATGATGCCCGTTACTTTGCACGTCAAATTTAAAAAGTTAACTAAGAAAAAGTAGTGATAAGGTGAGATCATATTTCTTTAAAAATCAAAAGGAAACAAGACTCCGTTTAAAATGCCCGGATTCTGGGCTGTGGTTTGCAAAGCAGCCCAGAACCCTGGTGAGGTGCTGAAGAGCCAGCCACACGCATTACATAGAAAAGGCCAGCAGGGGGAGCCTGTAGACCAAAAAAAAAAAAGTAAAAGTCGCGGGAGAAAAAGGATACAATATTTAACTGGCTGTCCAACTGCAAGAACTGGGTTGAAAGAGAGGATGTTTTCAAGTATTTGCAGCGTTCTCAGCATGGCCAACGTTTAAATGGGAAGGAACCCAGATAAGTAAGGACAGCTTTTGCAAAGTGTTCGGTAAAAATTCGGATAGCAACGGTCTGGTTCAGGGGTGCCGGCCCCATATGGGATGCCTCTATAAGCATTAAGAAAATATTCACCAAAACAAGGAGATTTAGGAGGATAGCATGCACACACACACACACACACCAGAAATAATGGCTGAGACACTCCCACCCCAATGAGTCACTTTACCTGGCCCAGAGGAAAGCAAAGATATGTAAAATATTCTACAGTTCACTTATATACAAGTAGGGCCGAGCCTCTGCCTGCTACCGTCCAACTAGGCAACTCTTAGAGGCTTCTCTGGTAAGTGACTTGTAGATTCATTTGTTTGCTTTTAACCTGAGCCCAGGGGCCACAGAAGATTCCCAGAGGGGGGGAAAAAAGTTCTTGGAAAACTTTGAGAAGAAACAAAAGCCAACTTTTAAATTGTTCCAGAAAATGCTCTGTATAACTAGAAAGTCCTACAGTAAGAACAGTTCACTTAAAATGTTTTTTTTTTTCCCAAATGTTTTCATTCTTTCCATCTCTCTTGCTCCCTTTGCTTTGATTCCTTCTGCCCAACCCTGACCCCTCGCTGCCGTCAGCCCCATCTCAATGACTTTTCTGAGTCGGTGAGTCGCTGGGACAGGACCTCGGACTATACCACTCCCCAGCTGTGCACCACGGGAGCCAAGGCAATGAGAAGAGCAGGGAGCCGGCAGTAGGTAGGGCAGCTGTGGGGGAGGGGGCGCTCATCATGCTCCACCCAAAAGCCGCTTGCTCACTGGAGCACCACAGCAGAGCTTCCAAGAGACCCAAGAAAGGGGCCAGAAGCAGTAGATGGGGGACTCTGCCACTCAGGGTGTGCTCCTTCAGTTGGAGCCCAGCTAGACAACAGCGGCACAAACGCCAAGGGATTTTGAGCATACTGGAGCGAGAACCACTGCTTTGCCAGCCTCGTAATAGGGACATCCCACCCCAACCTAAACTACAGGAGCAATGCAGAGGAAGTCCTGACCACAGGTTCTCCTTCCTCTGAAGGACCGACATACCTGGAACAAGGGGCTGAGGCAAGCTGGCGTTCGGCGCCATGCGCATCTCAGGTGATGAGAATTTAAGAACTTGCTCTCAGCTTTATGCACCAGAGCTCGCCACATTCCTTCCTGTCCTCGCTGGGCTGTCTCACAGCCTCGCTGTCTCTAGTGGAACAATGCATCCTACCGCTTCAGGACTCAAATCATGATCCTGGTCCACCCACGGAGACCCTTCCCTGTGGCTGCACACTGAAGACTTGTTAAATGGTAAAAGTTAACGTTGATGTGGATTACCTCGAAATCCAACATGATAGAGCTATCAATTATGAAACATCAATATCCTCAAGACTATTATTTAAAATACATTTGTGATGATTCAAATGACATGTCCTCCATAATCCATGGGCAGCTGGTGGCTGTTGGAAGACCATTAGGTGGTACAGTTTTGCTAGAGGGAGTTGTCACTGGGGGCAGGCTCTGATTTTAAAAGCCATGTGCCGCTTCCAGTGAGCTCTGTGTGCTTCTGGTTTGTGGCTGGAGAGGTAAGCTTGGTCACAGCTCCAGTGCCATGCCTGCCTACCTGCTGCAATGCTCTCCTGCCGATGGTGATGGCCTCCTATCCCTTAGAACCAAAAACCCCAAATAGACTTTTCCTTCTAAAAGATGC
Source organism: Alexandromys fortis (assembly GCF_014885135.2). Classification (NCBI taxonomy): domain Eukaryota; kingdom Metazoa; phylum Chordata; class Mammalia; order Rodentia; family Cricetidae; genus Alexandromys; species Alexandromys fortis. The sequence goes on along the minus strand of NW_026067916.1, from coordinate 2,856,633 downwards.
CTTGGTCATGGTGTTTTAGCACAGCAATAGAAAAGTGAACTAATATGAAATTACACACACAAGCATGAAAACATGAATACATTGCTTTCTTGTGACTGCAAAGATACATAGATACCTTAGAACAAGATAAATGTGTCCCCTCCCAGTTCGGGGCCTGAAGCCGGCAACAGCTTCAGTGAGCTGATGGAGATGTCATCGGGGCTTTAGTCAAAATACAGGCTTCACACAAGAACCAGTTTTGGCCTGCTTCAGCTTTTATTGGTGCCTGACATTCCTTGGTGTGTGGTCACATCAATTCAATTTCCTCCTCCGTCTTCATTCTGCCTTCTGTTTCAACTCTCCACACATTCCTTTCATGTAAGGCCACAACTGACCGCCTGTCTGGAAACTCAATGGTGTACTCTCCTTCCCGAGGCCCTTACCTTAACAGCATCTACAAACATCACTTTTCCAAACAAGGTAAGGTTAAGGTTCTGCCTAATATCTTGGGATATCTATTTAGCCTACAGTGGAGTGAAAAAAATCACCATTTCTGAAGTTTTCTTTACAAATGGTTTTCAAAGAGCAGACTGTGCACTATAAATACATGAACTCAACAGAAGAGGCCATGGAAACACATCCACTTGGCTGCAGAAACTCAGAAGAAGCTGCCTTGGTGTTTGTGAGTTTACATATATGATCCCATGCATTGTTTATAAATCTAGTAAAATGGCCCAGTCATGGAGAATGCCAAGAGAAGACGTCATCCCTTACGTGCCCTAGGCAGGAGTCACACACAGTATCAGGACCCTGGTTGGATCTATAATCCCTATCCCGAGTCTCTTCCCATCTCAGCATACAGACTTATTGGGCAGACATTATTGATACGACTGTAATTTGCCTCCACCAACTTGCATGCAAGCAGATTATGCATGCAAGAACAGCCATGACCAACAAACTGAAGCTGAGTGGCCGGCCAGATGACCTCTCAGCTAAGTGACCCTGTCCCTCTCTGCAGGAGCTGCTGACACCCTGTGGATCTTCCGAACATACTTCCTTTGGTTTCAAAGTTAAGGATGACATTCCCATGTGGTTCTTCCCATGAAAACCAAGTTTGTGATCCATTCTCAATTGACCCTGGAAATTGTATACAGAAATGTTTCTCCTCAAACCAAGGAGAAAAATACTGTATTCATTATCTTTTTCCTTCCTTGGACCGGACACACAGAATTTTGTTTAAAAGAACTAGGTCATTAGAAACCACATATCTAACCATGTGCTCTCCACCTGAAATGAACTCCACCTAAATCATGTTCATTATTGTCTTTCATTTAAGTAACTTTATTTTGAAGAAGGACATATAATATTTTCTATCATTTATTTTATAATACTATAGCCAATCTTTTAGATTTTTTCACTTATTGTCATATTGCTAAATTTATCCCTGGTGTCACTATTATGTGGATGGAATATAGTTCATCCAGTCTCCTGATCATGGCACCATCACGTCTTGTAGGTTTCCACCCTGTTACAGGAAGGAAAAATTCACCATGAAGACTGGCAGTGGAAAGCTCCAGGAGACCTGATTAGCCAGCAATCTACTATCGATGCAGAAGCAAAACAGTGATCCCATCTGGGTTGAATTCCTTAAGTCAGAAAGCTGTGAGAGACCCATACTAACTCCCCACCCTCTGAAAGAGTAAACAAAACAAAACCAAATCCTATGAATGCTAGTAAATCTCCAGGCCAGTTCAAAAAAAGGTAGATTTCACACACACACACAAAAAAAAAAATAGAAAAGAAAACTTAAGACCATGTGTTCTGATAGAAAAGCCTTTCTGATAAAAATCTAACTGCCATGACCATTTCTGTATTCCTCAGAGGGAGGCAGCCGGGCAGATAGACAAAACTTTTAGACCTTCTCCAAGCTAGAGACTGGGACAGCAAACCTGCTCTCAAGGAAGAACAATAACATGGACAAAGGCTCCCTAGAAGGATATGTTTGGTGGAGACCCTATCCCTAACAACATCCCTCTAACTCAACCCAAACCCTAACCCAACCCTAACCCTAATCTTAACCCTCTCATCCAACACAAGCCCTAACCAACTCTAACCTGTGTGGTCCTCTTTCCCTCTTGGCTCCTTGGTCATCAGGTCAAGAGGGAAAAGAAGCAGAAGGTGTGACAGAAAGCTTCGTACATGGCCCGTGTGCACAGACGGAGGGAGGCCACTGGGAGACAGATTTCGGCAAATCTGCTCAGCTTTATTCCAGAGTATAAGGGATATACACGGCTGGGGAGCCTGGGGACAAACCCTAATTTGCAGTAAGCAGCATGTCCTATCACAAAGCTTAGTCTGTGGCACTAGAGTCCTATAGCCGAGCTCCTAGCACAGGGCTTCTTAGCAGGGATCTGTGCCAGGGGTCAAGCTAAAGATGAATCAGACACCTGGTTTAGAGATAGCTTTTGGATAAGGTCAATTGCCCAGGCCCAAGGACATTCTCCAGATAAGGGCAGGAAGGGAGCAGGGAGTCTTCCTGAGGAGGGAGGGGGTTTCCATATTGCTGAGCTTAGAGAGAAAACTACTAGGCCATAGCAGACTGCGACCTCTAACCAGCAACATACTCCAACACTAACCCTAACCCCATCCCTCAAACCAAACCCTATGACCGCAACTGTCTAACCCGAACCCCAACCCCAATATTCTGGTCCAACTCCAACCCTAACACATAGGTAAACATAGGTAAAGAGCTATGCTCCCTTAAATGGGTCACTAGTTCCAAGCAGCTTTAGTGGGTCAGGAACTGTTGTTTCGTTTTGTTACTAGTAATCTAAGATTAATAAAAGCAGAGGCCCACAACTGAAAGATCTGTGACTTAGAAGGGACAAGAGCTACAGTGGAAGGGATGAGAAGAATTCAAAAAGCAACCTCCCCATCCCCACCCCTGGATTTTGAGTACAGGTCTAGGACCAACACCTAGGTGGGACAAGGAGGCTTTAGGTACGCATCTCCACTAGATGACAGCCTTGGGTTTCTCCCCACTCTTCTCCAAATTCCCTACGTCTTCTTTTAGAGAGGCATCTACTTGGACACAGGATGGGGCATTTCAGACACAGAATATGAGGCTCTCGAGAGAGAGGTGGGGTATACAGAATGGGGCCATTTTCTCTGTACTGTGGTATTCATGGGGGCAGAAGGGACAGCCAGAAGCAGAGAAAACCCTGAAGACTGGCCCAGGCAAACAATGGTCCTTAAGGCTGCTCCTACACTGAGAAAATGTAGGACAAGGCCTGTGTTTGCAGAGAAAAATCCATATATTTCGTCACCCTAAAAAATGGTGCTGTTATTGTTAGAGCTGTGAAGGGGTCTACAGGGCTGAATGAATTACCCTAAAACCGCGGCAGGCATACTGGCAGGAAATCGCTACAGGGATTTATGCCAACAATAGTTTTATTAAAAACATTTATTAAAATGCATTTCAATTCTATTTTCTCATGTGTAGATCCTCGCTTGTGGGGCTTCTTGTATGTATGTACCTGGGGATTAGCATGGCTCTTGGCTATGGAGCTGGAAGTGAAGCCAGAAGTGGACAAGGAGGTACTGAGGAGAGGGGAAGGCAACAGGACCCCCGAGACACCACAGCTGAGAGGATGATACGGGGGTGGAGAGGGGGCGGGGGCTCAAGCAGCCAGACAAGGAGAGAAGGGAGGAGACCAGATAGAAGCAGTAATGACACCTGGTCCTGCACGTGCTGGGTTTTCTTAAAGGGCTGCATTTGAGACATCTTAGCAGTACATATACAATTTAGATAGTTAAGACTAAAATTCTAATAGGTGTGTATAGTATTAAATTCTCATTTACTTGTCACTGATTTACAAGAGCAAGCGACCACGATCAGCTAGGACACAGCCATGGGAAGAGACGGAGCCTGTATGGACAACAAGAATCCTAAACTCTGGGGCCCAGGGGAGTGTTCTTGTCCTGGACTGACTTCTGTCCACAGTGTGGTGCCGTCCTGGCCTATGTTTACCTATGTTCCCTTTAACACTTTACCTATGTTCCCTTCAGCGGGTTGCTGGGTCCTAGCAGGCAAAGGATCAGGGACGGGTATTTAGTTTTGCTGCCCATCATCTAAGACGAGTGAAACAGTAAGAGGAGGCATTCCTGGGGTTACAGCCTGGGCCACGCCCCCCAGTCACTGACACCTGAATTTTAGGGTTTCTGCAGTTCTCTGGACAATCCTGAGGTCTGTGGTAACAACGCTTCGGGTGCAGCTTGAAGTTGCTGCGGCTCTTCCCTGTAAGAGCTAAATCACTTTGCATCCTCAGTGCCACCACGCCATACACCTTCCTACTGTAAGCTATCCAAGTTTAATAATACATAGGAACACACACACACACATACGTTCTTACCTTATGCGTTGCTTGTTTGAGACAGGTCTGGCTTAGCGCATCACTCTTGCTGCTGCCTCCTGAGTGCTGGGATTGTAAGTGTACTCCCCCTCCTCCCCCCCGACAACTTCCTGGTATACTTTAAAGTACTTCTGTATCAATAACACATCTGGACAATTATTTTCCAATCACTAGAAACGGTAGCAGCACGTTGTAGATCACAGATGCGCCAGCTAAGACGCGGACGTCTAAGCTCATCCATATTCGTTCTTCCTTATCTTTTGGCTAATATTTTTGAACACTGACAGGGAAAGCAGCCAACAGACCTCTCTACCTACCTAAAGACACCAAGGAAAGGACAGTGGGAACCTGGCCTAAAGGAGTCTCGGGTAAGAAGCACAGAGGTTTTAACTTCCCTGATGCCAGGAGAATGTAGACAGTTTCTAAAGACGGTGGGGAGAGGGCTCCATCACGTGTGGCTATGGGATGGGACAAGATGAACGATAAGCCCTAACTAACCCTGCTATATGCTGACATCCACGCACGGCATCTGAGACAGGCAGAGCGGCTTGCCAAGGGTTACACGGGTTAATGGTGACTGGTGGGGGAAGGGAGAGCAGATGGTTTCTGAACTCTGGGGACCTTCCCATTAGATCATACCAGAAAAGTAACTTCACCGCACATGCTGACCTTGGCCAGTTCAGGACGCAGGAGATACAGAGCCTCAGCCCGCAGGGTACCGTCTGTCACACCTCTGGAGGAAGCGTCTGCCTTGTTATTTCTTGAAAAGCTGATTGCTCTTGGGATGCCCAGCCAGTCATACAACACTCCCAAGCTGGCTTATCATGTGGGGTAAGGGATAACGTTTCTACAAAGTCAGGGTCTGGGTTGCCCACAGCTGCCGCAGGGCTCCTCACTGCTGTGGAAGGTAACACTGTGTCCCCCTCCCCGTGACAGGTCACAGGGAGAGATGCCTGTCAGGAAAAAGGACCAACGCCAGTCCCTCCATGGCTCAGGGGATCCTGGTGCTCTGAGGTCCTAGAATAGCCAGCAAGTCTCCCTCCTAAACGAGTTTGCCCAGAGTCTGAATTTCTAGCCACTTAAGTCCTGTTGTTCAGTGAAACAAGCTGGGGACTGGAGATGGCACTGAGGAGACATGTTTGGAAGACGAACTGTCATGAGGACCTGAGCTGCATCCCTGGAATCTACGTGAAAACAGCTTTGCATGGTGGTGAATCCTTGTAACCCAGTGATGGAGAAGCAGAGATGGGGGATCCCATGGGCTCCCTGGATAGCTGGCCTAGTCTACTCAGGAAGTCCCATCCCAGTGAAAAGATACCGTCCCAGTAAGAAAGAAAACAAATAAAAGTGATGGAGGAGAGACACGTGAATTTGACCTTTGACCTCCACATGCATATGAGACATCCATGCACACAAGTCCAATATCCCACTTCTGCCCCAAATCAGGGTTTACTTATAATTGACTCATTGTTAAGAAATCTTAACAATTCTCATACCACATAAAAAATACATTAATAAGGGAAGGAAACCATTGCCCCCCCACCTCCTATTTTTCCACATAGCTATAGAGACTGCACAGGGGCAGCTGGTGCTTGCTCTTGCTTTCACAAGAGCAGCACTGGCCTCACAGACAACGCCTTTCAGACTATACTGAAACTAAAATGAGTCATTGTGTCTTTCCTTCCCTTACTAGCCTTGTCCCCAGAGAGACCAAGGTCACCCACAGTCCCTTAGAGTACGAGACCTGAGTCTAAGAACAGCCGCCCCCTTTATCGACCCCTCGTTCTGCTCTGCACGCACGCGTGTGCGGCCATCTAGTGAGCGGAAGTCAGAAAGCTTCCCAGGCTGCTTCCGAATCAGCCGCCTCCTGCTTGAACTGACCACCAGGGCTTCCCCAAGACGCCTTTTAAAACTTCCCATGTCTGTCTGCACAGTTCCCCGGGGAGGAATCTCTCTCTCTCTTAGCGGGCTCTTCACAGCAGACTTCAGAATGAAGAGGTCTGAACAGGGTGACAGCCCCGACTACAGCAGACCATGGCGGTGCAGCTTCACGGGCGATGCATGCTCGCTCTAGAAAACACGCATGCGGCCATGAGCGTGTATTATGACGAGTAGAAGCTAACATTGGAAATGCTCCCAGACGCTGCTTCTGCTTTCCTGGTCTCCGCGGAACAGTGGATCTGTAAGTCTATTTCTCCATTAAAGCTGTATATATTTTGACAATCTGTCTGCATTCGTTTACGCCGTTACAGTGGAAGCACTGTTTTACCACATAATCATGTTGGGAGTACTATATTGCTCATCTTACTAAGAGTAGAAGGTATCACCTTGAAAGAACATCTTGCAATGATTATATATCATTCAAAAAGTCAAGAACATCAATTTTATATGAAGACTAACACCACCTTTATCATCACCAAAACAAACAGAAAAAACAAACAAACACCCAAAACCAAACCAAACAAACCCCCAACCACATCTAAACATTTTCTGGCACTATAACATTAAAAAAATACATTTATGGAATGGCAACGCATTTCTTATGAAAAACGGCAAATCACACACATTGATAAATGAACATATTGTTATATGAAAAATATTCCACTATACAATAATGTGGTACTCTGATGTAAAAACTACAGCATTATCATGGATGTGGTGTCTTTGGTAGTACCAGGAAACCAATAAAAACTGATTATTTTTTGGCATGTACACCTAAGAAAAATTAGCTGTTAGGATTTTTTTTAAAAAGATTCAGTTGTTTTGTTAGTTGCAAAATGCATATTTCAAGAGCTTAAAACATTGCTACACCAAAGAGCCCCTTCTCACAGCTCTGTGGCATCAATCTGAAGACAGGCCATGGTGCAAGGCTCCAGAGGCTGAGGAAATGCAAGAAGGGGATGCTGATCCTCAATCATGTGTGAAATCATTCTTCTTGAGATTCAGCTTCCAGCACAGAAAGCTGACCAGCCTTCTTAACAGCACAATAGACATAAACTAAAGCAGATTTATTCTGAACATTTTACTTTCATCCCCACTGAACAGAAGTGTAAAAAAGTCACTAATAAGAAATATAAAGCACACACCTGTGTGTATTATAAGCCCACGGCCATATGTGAATTTCCATAAATTTCAGAACAACTGCTGAACATCTGTAAACTAAAAAAAAAGCAGCCTTTCTGTCTCTGGAAGAGAAGAATGTCACCGGGCTGTCTGGAGCGAAAGACACAGAATTTACCACTGCTCCTTCTGTCCCGCTTGGATTTATTAAAAGCAGGCATGACATATTTTAAACTTCACTAAAAATGTGTTATGTCTAAAACAGAAAATGCACTGGGGATATCTGGCAGCGTTGTAGACATTGCTGCTTGTCACAAACTGGGTTTAGGGTGGGGAGGGAGACTGGAAGCTGAACAATAGAAATCTGGGCTACTGCTAAACATATTGCCTGCATGCACAGGACACCCCGCACCAAGGAGTGAGGCAGATCCAACAGGCAAAAGCACTGCTGTTCGGAAACCTCTAAATGATGGGCCTCTGTAGCCAGGACAGCACTAACAACTACCAAGGCTGCCCCCTGTTCCAGACAGAGCGTATCATTCAGTGAGACAGGAATGGAAGCAAGCCTGCAGATGGTGCCCTGCCAGAAGTTTCTAGCACACGCCACACTCCAGCAGGGACAGGAGTCACCAGCAGCTCTCAAGAAGGCAACAGGGACAGCGAGCACTGGACTCACTGTATTGCCTCGACGGTCTCAGGAAGATGACCATAAGGCCCTCTCCTGTGGACCTCCACACAAGTTCATCCAGGGGCAGGACTGCCCCAGTGACTCTTGTTTAAAACTGGTAAAAGTCATTCACGTTTCCATAGCTCAGACACAGCATTGGCGCCTCTGCTCAATCTATTACATTATAAGCCAGTGGCATCTGTCAATGGTTTATTCAAGACTTCAGGCCTCCATTAACTCAGGGGAGTATAATATCCAAGGGAGTATAGATTCTAACAAGGCAGTACTTCTTTGAATGCTTTAGTTCCAAAGCAGGCACATGAGAAGATATCCCCCCCCACACACATATCAAACCAGAAAACACTTCAGGAAGTGCCACTGAGAGCAGCAGGGAAGAGGAACCAAGCTTGCTTGCTCGGCACAGACAGCTCGGGAGGCTGGCTTCACCAGGCTACTCCATCACTCCCTTGCTCTTTCTTTTCTAAGAAAATTTCCTATTTTCGTATCCTAATGTGCACAAGACAAAAACAAACAAAAACCTATGAGGTTTGAGGTACAAGAGATCTTTAAAACCCTATAGCAGAGTCCTTCCAGGAAAGAAGTGACAAAGTGGAGAACATACAGGGATGTCTGCTACCCCGTGAGGACGAGAACATGATAGCAACTCTGTTTTACTGAGGAGAAAATTGGGGCACAACACAAGAGGCTGAACACTATGGCAGCCAGACCCCAAGACTACAAGTGAGCCAGGCCCTTGCACAGGCCTCCCCGCTGCAGGCTGAAACTCCAATGCCATTCAGTATACAGTACAGGGTGACGACGGTGGAGTCACCTCCTGTGCCGCTCTAGCAAACAGGACTTAATACACTGGAGGTTTTCTTCTGCTGACTGATAGCAACAGCTTTCAGGAGCAAGTAACAGCTAGGAAAGAAAGAAGAAGAAAAAGGGGAGGGAGGAAGAAAGGGAGGGAAGGAGGGAGGGAGGGAGGGATAAGAGGACTTCAGCTCTTTGGTCACAAAGAATTAAGATCTACCAACAGCCACATTAGACTGAAAGCGCAGGCCATCTTCCAAAAAGGAATGCAATCCAGTTAATCTACAGACTGTAGCCTTGGAAGATCCTGACGCCAGGGCCTGGCTAAGCTACGCCCAGACACTTTACTCACAGAAACTGACATGATGTATGGGTGCAACACTGAGTCTCTGGTAGTTTTTATGCAGCAACAGAAAGAAGCACTAAGGCATACCTAAATGACCCAAGATCACAAAAGATCCATGTAGTGATAAGAGCGGCAGGGCTGCGTCCCCAGCACCCGGCCGCCCGCATGGCTAGCTTATGCCTCAAAATAATTACATGGAAACTGTATTCTTTTAAACACTGCCTGGCCTCTTATTTGCTAGCTCTTACATATTAATCTAACCCATTTCTAATAATCTATGTAGCCCACGAGGTGGCTTACCATGGAAAATCTTAACCTGCGTCTGTCTGGAGTGGGAGTATCATGGCGACTCCCTGACTCAGCTTCTTTCTCCCAGCATTCTGTTCTGTTTTCTCTGCCTACCTAAGGGTTGGCCTATCAAATGGGCCTAGGCAGTTTCTTTATTAATAAGAAATTATTCCCACATCAGAGGAGGCCATGGCTAATTGTGCGCAGAGGNAGTTATCAAGAATTATAGTTACAATATTTATATCTATTTTATCTTTTATCATAACTAAGGAAAACTATAACTATCCATTCTTCAACTCCATCAAAGATTCCAGAAGGATATAATAATACCTAAGTAAACAAGAAGTCCAAAACTCTAGAAATGACAGAGACATCTCGCTGCCTGGACAGTCACCCAAAGTTCCTCTGTACTGTTGGGGCATCCATCTTCAGCCTTCAGGCCCATAGTATCCAGCAGACATTTCCATGAAGCAGGAAATTTCAAAGACAGTTCAGTCACTTTCTGCTGTGTCCTGCAGAATGTCTTGTAGACTCTTTCATGAATCAGGAACCCCAAAAGATCATCTCACCTTTAGGAAAGTTCAGCAGTCCTCTCTCTGAGGGTTCTTTGTGTCTAGTTTATGCATCAGTCCATGCAAGAGCAGGTTCTTGCCCAAATGGCTAACCAACTCCATAAGGATCCTCTTCGATGCCCATCTTCCTCTTGAAGTAGATTAGTGCTGACAGGAGCAGAGTGTCTCATTGTCATGAAAAGTCCTCAGTTATTAAAACATTTGAAATGCCATATTCTATAATCTTTGAAAAATATGAAGAATGCCTATCTAAAATATATCTATGCACATCTAGAAAATCTTAACTAACATGACTACAAGCTTGACTATTATTGATTATCCATTAATAACCTATATACATTACATTTTTAAGTGAACTACACAATCACAATACCTTAATAAAGATCAGAAATACATATAATAATATTGACCTTAAAATCCTACCAATGCAAATTATTCATATCTATATCATATCCCCCTTTAAATGTAAAAGAACATTTATAAACAATATTTGGGAGTATGGGCGCAGTTATTTCTCTTCAAACTGCTTCCTGCTGAATAGGGGCGTTGTTAATTAGGTCATTCATGGTATAACCTGTGTGCTAGTTTCATCTCAGTTGGCAATTGAGAGAAGCAATTTTTTGAGGGTGTTCACAGCAACCTTTCAGGAGGGCGTGGTCTATCATACCAAATCGGAATAGATGCAATCCGCAGGGTCACATCCTCTGTGAAAACAAAAGAAGACCCTTTCCAAAGCATCATGTCCTTAGACCCAAATTCTGAAGTCATAATACCCTCATGAAATCCATTTTGGTTTAGCTTGGCAGCCCATGTAATAAAATGTCTCTCTGTACTTAGCTCCTTCACAGTCAAAAAATTTAAAGAAAACACAATAATACAAAGAATCCAGACTCTCTGTGAATTTTCCATTTTTATGTAGCTTATTTTTCTTTATTTCTCTTAATCAATAACTATCTGTACTCTGTCTCTTTAAAGACTTTACCCCCTTTTTTTAAGGGCATTAACTTTATTCTTTCTCTCTCTCTATTTTTTTTTCTCTCTCAAGCCTACGTACACTCATCCAACATTGTGATCCATTTAGTGGTCTGTCTGAATCTGTTTTATTGTGAATCTGTAATTTTTTTTATTATCCAGGAGCATTTCTTAAAATGTTAAGCACATCTTAAAAACTTAAGTTGCATCATGTAGGGGTAATACGGTACTGCCTGTGTCCTGCTCAGCCTAAACCTTAACTGTGCTGTTATTACAGTAATTACAGTAGTTCCTGCCTGAGGTCAGCACAGTTCAGCATGGAGCAGCTGCTCCTGCCTCAGATCCCTTTGGTGCCCCTGAGCTGCACACAGTTCCAGGCACACAGCAAGTCCACATTAGAGCCGCACTCAGCAATTTAATTCTGAGACTGAGCGTGCAGCACAGAAACTCTTTTCATCCAAGTTACAGCCAAATCTGACACGCAGAGCACTGCGCAGTCTGAAAACGCGTCTCTGTATGGCGGCAGGAATCCGCCATGCTCTTCCGCCTACCTAAGCCTGATTCGGCCATCTGCCCAAGTGCAGGCAGGAGTGCTGAGCCATAGGCACAGTCTCAGAGCACTCTCCTTCGGATCCCAAGTGGGAACACAAACATCCAGTCCCATAAAAGCCTTGAAATGCTTTAAAGCCAGAGTTCACGCTGGCAGCACAGCCCCAAGAAGCCGCGCTTTAAAATGACGCAGCTTTTTTTCTGCTGCTGTTGCCGAATCAGGAAATCTCTCTACGGCACACCACCAACAAAGAGCAAAACTCTGCGTTAAACTCTGTTTTTCCTCTGTTTTAAATTAAGCTCTCCCAGGTTTTTAAAGGAAAAGCACTGAAATCCCAATGGCCAGTTTTAAAATTCTGCAATCCCTTCAACCCTAAGGAAAAGCCATTAACAACCTCTGCAGCAGAGAAAAAGGAATTATTTGCTTGCCCTTGTTATGGTATTTTCCCTTTAAGAGACAAGCCACGCCCACTCCCTCCCCCATCTGCTGAGGCAGGCTGATCTTCAGCTTCCGGCCTGAGCTTTTCCATCTTCCTCTCAGAGAGGCAGCTTCGCTTCTGCCTCTCTCCCCACTTCTCTACTTCCCCCCTTCTCTGTCTCTTTCTCGTCTTCTCTCTCTCTCTCTCTCTCTCTCTCTCTCTCTCTCTCTCTCTGTCCCTCCCTTCACCCTTCCTCTTCCATAACCCCCTGAATAAACTTCAACCTCGCCCTGCATGTCGTGTCTATCCATGTCTCTGTCTTCTGCCTGCCCGCCATGTGTCTTCCTGCCTGGGACCAGCCACTGCTCAGGGACCAGCAGCCATCTCTACCTGGGGCCCACTGTCTGCTGCCACATGGCCCGCCACCACCGCTCTGGGACCGGCAGCCATTTCTGCTTGGGACTGGCTGCTCCAAGAGCCCGCTGCCTGCTGCCACATGGCCCGCTACCACCATTTGGGACCTACAGCATTTCTGCTGCCTACTGCCGAGGGGATCTTGCAGCATTTTTTTTTTTTTTAAAAAGAACAACATTTTGGTGCCATGACTCGGATGATTCGTCTGCCCCAGACTTCCACCCGGGGCCGGAGTTCCGGCTTTAGGCACCGTCCGGGACTCTGAGCTCCTTCTTAGGTCAGAATCAGGACTTGAGGACCTTCTCTACAACGACCCACGTGTTCCATCTGCCGCAGCTCCTCCAAGCAACAAATCAACTAATCGTGAGTGTCCCCATCTCGGCCAGCTTAACCATCTCTTTTAACCCAAGGGATTGACCGTTGAGCTCCTGGCAACCCTTCATGGCTTTTTAGGGATGGGGGGACCTCCAACCGTGGGCTTTCAGGGCCTCGGTTGTTCCCTTCGCTGGCATTCAATTCGGCTTGTCTCCTGTGCTAAGCCCGTGCCTGGGATGGCATTGCTTTAGCCAGCCCCTCAGCTCACCCGCGCCTGGAGGCCCGGGGTCTCCAGTTCTTCCTCTTTTTCTTTTTTCATTCCTTTTCTTCCTTCTTTTCGTCATAACTGCTGCTACAGTGCAGCACGCTGCTAAGCTGCTTGGTGCAGCACGCCACTATGGTACGGCCCGACCTTGGCTGAATCCCTCCTGCCTGGAGGCTCGAGTCGATTCAGCCAGGTTATAACCCACCATGGAATCGGACGCCTTTTCATAGGGCCTGTGGGTGTTCGTGCCATCTGCATCTCGTCTTAACGGGGAGCTGTTCTCGTTGTAGGCTTGAGGTGCCACAGTTTTTGCGGGTGTTTGCACGGCCTTGACCATGGGAGCCAAGCCATCCATGCTTTAATGCCTCACACTTATCAGTTTTTGTCCAAAATATTGCACTTTTCAATCTTTATTGCACACTCATGCACGCAAGTGCACACGTACACGTTACTAACTCTTTCTCTCTCTGACTAGAATATGAGATCCACATGAGCAAAGACTTCTGACGCTCTTGGTCACTATAACACCTGTCATCACTTAAGCAAAAGGCCTGGTAGTTCTCCTATTCTCCTTTGTCTTCTGTGACAAAACACTCCGAGAAAAGTAGCTTAAGGGAGCGAGAATTTACTCTGGCTCACAGTTAGAGTCGACCATGGTGCGCATGCGCGGGGGGGGGGGAGAGAGGGACAGGGAGAGAGAGAGAGAGAGAGAGGGGGAGAGAGAGAGAGAGGGGGGGGGGGGGGGGGGGGGACTGCGGGCGGGGGGGGGGGGGGGGGGGGGGGGCGCCTGGGGGGGGGGGGGGGGGCGTGTTTCAGGGGAGCAAGAGCCTGAAGTCGGTGGTCACAGCACATCCTCAAATCAGAGGCCAAGTCATGAGTATCTGCTGCTCAGATCTCTCTCCTCACCCACCACATCTGGGCTCTGAGCCTCAGAACACGCAGCAGATGGATCTTCCACTTCAGTTAATGTAATCAGGACAATCCCCACAGGCATACCCAGAGGCCTACGTGATTCCATGGTCTGCAAGGCTGAAAGCTCAGACCGTCACTGTGTTAAACAGCAATATGGAGCTGGGTGGTGGCAGCACCCGCCCTTAGTCCCAGTACTCTGGAGGGAGGGGCAGCTGGATATCTGTGAGGTTGACACCAGCCTGGCCTACAAAGTAAGGTCCCGGACAGTCAGGGTATTACACAAAGAAACTGTCTCAAAACAAAACAAGCAATGTGGAACAGAAGAAATAGAGCAAGCAATCGCTGAAAAGCTGAGGCCTGGTGACTGCTCCAAGTCCCTTGACCATCAGGGGAGTGGGAAGCCAGATGTGGTCAGCTGTGTTATTCATGTTGAAGATGCTCATTCATTACCGTTTTCCATAACTCTACCCTTCTGCTGTATGACTTTGTATTTCTGTAATGGAATTTCACTGACTCGGCCAATGGAATGGGCCTGGAAGCGAGAGGGTGGTTATATCCCCATGACTTAGGGGGCACCACATTTGCATTCACAGTTCTTGCTGTTCTGCCCAAAGTAAGAAAAGAATGGCCATAACTCGCCTGCTGGCCCAAGAGGGATGAGGAGTAGGCAGAGCAATGCCAGCCTCAACCTAGAGTTAATGAGCAGACTTGGATTTGCCCACCTCAACCAGTTCAGGAGCACTTGAACAAGAACAATTGCTCGGAGAAACTTTAGGAAGTTCTGTAGCAGCGTGCTAATATAACATTTGCACAGAGTACAATGAGTTCTCTGGCTGCCAGCTCATCAGAGAACTATTGCCACAGAATCTCATTGCACTGATATAATGGAGAAGATGTACAGGCAGGTACAATCAACGCCTTGATAGTCCTTTGTGTGTGATAAGATGGCTTGTAACCACTAGGTTAAAAGCATCCTTTAGAATAGAATAATGTAAAACTTATGGTTTTGATAAGATAACAAAGCTGATGCATAAATATCCACTTGCGAAATTAAAGCAGTACAAAAAAAAAAGGATTCTATAAGATTAAAGGAAAATCTGAAGAGTGTGTTGGAGCCAAGAGTTCAACAGACAGCAGGCCTAAGCCACGGCAGAGCTGACAATGGTTAATCATCGGCTTTCAAGATCTGTAAGGGCTGGAAAGGTTTGGATTTTTGCAGCCTGAAGTTTCTAACTACCTGAAAATACTGTATTATTGTCCATAATTCAGCCGAAATTGAAAAGAGATCAAAGTTAGATCTATTTGGGTGTAATTTCCCTGGGCACAGAGGTAGCAGGAGTGTTAAAGCTTAATATTATGGACATGAAAGGCCCAGGAAGCTACGAGTCAGATGGAGATGTCTGTGCACAGAGAAGCCATGCTTACCAGGCTGAGCTGCTGCAAAAGGGAGCCAACTCAGCAGGGGGGCTGCTACTTCTGCCGGTCACAACAAAAATTATTCTTGTTGTCTGAAGTTTACTGGAGCCTCTGCCCCTACCCCGTCTCTCCCTCCTACAGTCTGCATTATCTTCAGCCATCACAAAGGTGCCAACAAGTCACATGCCAGCTATGGACTAAATGTCCTTCATTTGTCACCCAGCTTCACATGCTGAAAACTGCCCACCGCCGGGAAGGTTTAGGACGTGAAGGCTAGGGATGTAGTTAAGTTGGAAGGACTGCACCATGATGGCAAGGATGGTGTCCTTGGAAGCCGCTAAGGGGATGAGGGTTCTTCCATCCATTCCGTGAGGATCCAGGGTGAAGATGTCTTCTGTGGGGAAGGGAGGCACTGCGTATGCTAGGGCCGTGATCTGGGACGTTCCAGCCTCCAGGACTCGAGAAACAAGTTTCTAGGGTTCACGCCACTCAGCACTTCGTGCTGTGCTGCCGCAAACATGCAGGACAGACCAAGATGGCACCGTCCTGTTCGCAGCACAGAAAGCGCCAAAGGTACAGTTCACTGTGCATGGACAAACTGCTATTGAACTCCAGAGGACAGAAGAGCAGGCCCTGCAGGAGAGCACGCTGGTGGTTTCCCTTCCTTCTTTACGCTTTCTTTGTGTTGAGATTTCAAATCGACTCAGTCTTTCTCTCCTCACCATCAATGCCACAGATTACAGAATACATTTTATCAGAAATACCAAAGCCTCCGTGTTTCTTTTAGGAAACGTGGCCTCATCTGTGTGCTGCTTGGCGGAACAGCCTCCGGGTTGATGCAAAGCCAATCTAATTTGGTTCCACTCAAGCCTGGCAACTGCACGAAGGGGGTTAACAGCACCATCCTTTAGTGATGGAAATAATCTGGAAGGCTGGGGTGCTCTTGCACCCTGGCGGTCCTGTAATTCAAGATGCGTTATCTCTGTGTGCAAAGGCAGCTACTCACGGAAGGAGGGCAGTGACTGACAGAATGCACTGGCGAGCCTTCCTATCAGAACTCTATGCGTGCCAAACCCTCCAGAAGCCCAGACAGTCATCCATCGGAAAGCACCGCCCATTTGCCCTGCTAATGCCAGGTTAAAAACCCTTCTTCTGGCATCTGAAGACATCAGCAAGAGCTGTATAAAACCTCAGCATTCAGAGAGCTTTAGGGAGCATCCCACCTCCTGCCGAGCCAAAAGTTTACATCAACACTGGCCAAGAGATCCTTGTTTTAAAAGGAGACCTCTGAGAAGTCCCTAGGAAGAGCATCACAAGAACAAAACAATACTGAAGAGTTCATAAAAGTTTTCCGTTGGAATTGTTTCTATTGGCACAGGCTCAGCAGGGAAGCGGCAGGAAATTCTCCATACTGTCCCTGGATGTCACATCGTGTCCGTCTGTTCGGCCCCACTCCCCCTTCTCCCACTACAGGCATGGAGACCCAGCTTATATTTAGTTTTCTCTTCTTCTACATATCTTTAAAAAAAATCTTTCCATATTGGAGAAAATAGCAGGAGACTGTCACAGGTCAGTTTCTTTTCAAAAGAGGAATATGTCTCGATAAGAAGTATTAACTCATTACGATGGATGCCAGCAAGGGAAATGAAGAAAAGGGACATCAATCACCGGAGACCCAAGAGCAGACAAACAAGGAGCATCCTAGGAGTCTGTTCATTACGTCCTGCTCCTCTTTTGTGAACAGGACTGGTAGGTACTGAAGCCACCACGCTTTCACGGAAGTCTTGCTCAGGCCGCCTTCCATTCCTCTGTAGTACTAGTGCATGTGATGTTACCACTGACAGTGATTTGCTTAGTTTTGCTTGAAAGTTTAATAGAGGGGCGAAAAAAAAAACTGCTGCTATCTCCTCTATTCCTCCAAAAGAATCTGGTTTCTAAGGCTGTGGGGCTCTCTGTAGATATGAGAGGCACCCGGTATACAGAACACTTTGACTTTGCCACGGAAAGGCTCAAGGAAGATGATACTTTCTTCGAGTTTCAGAAGGCAGCTTCTGACCTAGATTTCAGCTCTCTCCTAGGTACTCCCTGGACACTAAAGGAATGGAGGCTCGGAAGAATCTGTTAGGAGGAGAAGGGGAAGGCGGAAAAGTGTGCTTCACAATCAGAAGAGGTGGCAAGTCAAGGCGGGACACCTAAGCAGTCATCAGGCAACTAAGAGAAGAGTCTACGGACAACAAAAAGTTCAGGAATGTTCACCTAACTGACCTTGTTGTTCAGCCAAGTGGGTAGACGATTTCATCAAAACTCACGTGCACGCTTGCAACTGTCTGTCTGGAAGTTCATGCAACAGGAAGTTAAGTCTGCTAGACTTGAAAGGCTGCTGGGAACCCCGATGGAGTGAGGCAAGTGTATGGCTGGCAGACACATGAGGGAGCATCAGGTTTCTGCCAGCAGAGCAAACATACCGGCGGCGTTTAAACCTTCTCCCATCTAAAGTCACAAGGGCAGATTCCTGAGCGTATGGGCTTTCTTCTGCAGTGGCTATGGTCATGGGCTACATTTCTCAGGGGCAGCTACTGCAGCTGCACACAAATCATTCAGTGGAGCTGCAGGCTAGGAGAGAAACTATTCACTTTAGGTCAACAGCCAGTTTCTAGGAAGGCGATGTGCTATGTATGTGCGGATGCTGAGAGCCTATTCCCCAGGACTTGAAATGGAAACTATTTTGGTATGTGCCACTGATTTTCTGAAATGTATTTCAAGCACGGTTTTCTAAAATATAAGTCACCAGCTGTCATTTAAAGATGTATCTTGAAAACAAAAACAGTGTCCTGTGGTGTGCTCAGACACCTTTAATCTATGTATATATACCAAACGGAACCTGACCTATATTCTGTAAAGTGGTTATGGAAAGTCAAGACAGGCTATATTATGAAAGAGTAAACCTGTTAGAAGAGGCATGCTGCAGGGGGCCCATGCACCATGCAACTGTTGTGTGGAATACTCAGTCCCGACCGCAAAAGGGATGAAGAAAACCTGTTACCTCCAGGAAAGGGCAATTACTTTGCTACGAAATCTTGAAGAGGCTTCAATCCCCACAGCAGTGGGGATATAAAGAACGTGGGCAAAACAGAGAAAATAGGGAGTGCCTTGAGGAAGGGGTCAGGTCAATACAAGAAAAAAAAAAAGGAGTTTGGTTATTAAGGAGAAAGATCGGGTTTGGTGAAGAACAACAATGGGTGAGTGAGGTGGAGGCAGAGATCAAAGTATCAGGCCTTCCTCTAACAACAATGGGTGAGTGAGGTGGAGGCAGAGAGCAAAGTATCAGGCCTTCCTCTAAAGCTGCAGGGAAGCAAGGAACACTAAAGTAGACTCGGGGAGGTCAAAGAACACATCACGCATGATAGGCCCTGACAGACAGAGCAACGCAGGAGGGAAATGGACTGAGTATTTGAGCAAGAGATGGGTGCCGACAGACATCAGGCTTGAGAACTTAGGTTTAAGGGAGTAACTTTAGGTTTCCATATGGACACGTAAGTAATCATAGACCCTGAGAATGGAAGGGGCTTTCACTCTTGTCCCAGATGACCACACAGCTTACAAATGGCTGGTTTACATAGCTGGTCATTTGTGCTCTAAAGGTTGAGATGCGCCCCACACCCAGGTTCCTCACCCATTCCGGGCAAATACTAAGGACTATATCTTAAGGACTGATTAGAAGCAAAACAGAGAGCAAAAATTGCGGCTTAAAGACAATTAACGTCTGGTAAGTTTGATTAAAGTATTAACTTGTTTATTTGTTACACATTGGCCCGGTGGCAATACATGATCTCCTGATAGGAATAAAGAGGAAGTTATTAGCAATATATGCAGAAGAATTGGTAATGTTTGGCAAAAAGAGTAGGAAAAAGATGGGCTTGACCACTGTTTTAAAGATGCTCGTGTTTTGTCCTAGAGAGACATTCACACAAAGCATTCTTGATTTCTGTTCTTGGTGTTTCATTTTTCCACATCTAAATAAAGTATTGCATCGCAGGAGAGGAAATCCCTAAAATATAACCTATTTTAGGAAAGTTGGGGGAAAGAAATGGTGGGCAGTTTAAGACAGGCAAAAGGAAGTTTATTTTGCAGTTAAATTATGTCTCGTTACTCCACATTCCAACTACACTGGAAAGAAAGAATTAGAACTGTGGTTTTCTAATGGATATCTTCAGAAGAAGAAAACAGCCATCACTGGGCTATTGAAAAAATGATGCCTGGTGATAGAGACAACAGAAAGACACTGTCATCTTGTGTGATGTCTTAATACCTTAGCAACTCACAAGAATACCACTAGCTTTAACACCAGAGTTTGGGCGCAACACTCGGGACATATCTGTAATTATAAAGGATAATAAAATGAGGTCACCTACTTTGCGGTTGGATTTGCTCATTCGGAACAGTTTTTCACCAGACACAGAGTCATGCAGGATAGAAAGTCTCTGCAGTATTCTCTCCTGTGCCAGGCTAATAAACCACTTTAGGCTGTGTCTTAATTACCTGTTCCCTCAAATAGTGCTGTTATATAAAGTTTGTGATTATGACAGACACTAAGAATCTCTGAACTATTGTTTTTACTTTTAAATTTTTATTTATTTATTTACTTTAGTTCAAGATAAATCTAGGGGACAAAGCAGAAAACTCCATAAAGATAATGAGACGCTATGATCAACAGAACGATCTTTTTTTTTTTTCCTAGTACCCGAGAAACACCATAAAACCTTAGGTTTCCACTCAGTTTGCTCAGATTGTTTTCAGTGCCAAAGTGACACTTTGGAAAAAAAAGTGATAAAACTCCATGGATTCACAGAGTATTGCTTGCCATAGTTAGGAGGGTGTTGGCTCAGTATCAAAGAATTTACTTAGTCTAGATTGTGGGGCCCCATAAATGTGAGTCTGTTCCACTGTGAGGTCAGAGAGTCCAAGCTTATTTTCGCTCTTTCAAAGATTCTGACAAGTATGGCTGCACACCCTGACCTAGGCTGTGGTGAGTTGGAGTTTTTGCCCATAGAAGTGGATCCTCTCCACTCTGACCGAAGGTCAGAGAATTCAAGCCTATTGCTGTTCCTTCATTTTTAATAGGAGGTTTGATATAGGGAATGGCTGCCTACAATAGACTTGGTCTAGGGTGTATTCACTGCATATCCTGCCCAAAACATCAAATGCTTTGCTTTACTCAGGAAATAATGGCTCGATGTCTCAAGCATTGAAGCAAGTAACTGTTCTGGCTGTTCTTTGTGTCCTGTCAAAGCAGTGTTTGCCTTCTTCCCCTCCTTTTTGTATCGGGTTATAAAAGTGTATGAAAAATAAACTTGAGCGAATTCTGTATTCTCTGACTTGCCCTCCTGATACAATTCTGTGTCTCTGTATTTCTTCCATATCTCTGTTCCTCCTACCAACGTTTCTAATCCACACACCCCTACCCTGAAACGTACAAACCCATCGTGGCTAGACTGTGGCAGAAATCACCCCCAAAATGTGGCTTACAACACTAGATCAGTGGTTTTCAACCTGTGGGTCACAACCCCTTTAGAATTTAAATGACCCTTTCAGAAAAGTCACCTAAGACCATTAGAAAACACAGATTTTGCCCTCTGAGATAATAGTAGCAAAATTACAGTGATGAGGTAGGAATGAAAATAATTTTATGGTTGGGGTTCAGTACAACATGAGAAATTATATTAAGGGGTTACAGCATCAGGAGGGGTGAAACCACTGGACTAAATGCTTCCCCATCCCCCCATTTCCCAGAGCTCCAGAACAAGACCATAAAGATAAAGCTCTTTTGCGTGATTTGAACTTGTCATAGAAGAGTTGAAAATGACCCGGGAGGAAGTGGGGTTAAAAATAAGCAGAATCTGATAAGAAAGAATCCATGACCTATGCCATTGTATAAGAAAATTATTGGGGATTTGTGTCAGCTAATTTCTCTTGTCAGCTAAGAAACAACCATGGGTCCAGTGACAGGAACCTTTCCCTGTATCTGAGATCGTATTACCAGTCTTGGGTGAAGGGCAGTCATCAGAGGTACCGCTGAACTCATTCCACAGGACAGAAGACACACAAAGACAAGGAAGGGCCAATTGGGGAGTGAGGGACCCGGAGTGACAGCTAGAGGCAGGGGACAGGAGAGCAGCCTGCCAGGGAGGGAACAGAGCAGAGATTGGTAGATGACTGGGCAGAAAGTAACACTTGTGTGAGGAAGCCAAAAATGCAGTCCCTGGAAAGTAAAAGAAGTGACCCTAGTGTCCTGGACACAAAGTTAAAATCTGAAATCTGAGCGAGAGAGGATACTAAAGCCAAGGCCAGCAGGGGGAGAATCTGAGAGTCCAAGACAGAAAGTAACAGTTACAGATTGAGGCAGGACTGGCTGCTGTGCTAACCCCCAACCCTGGGGAGAGTAGAGGCTCTGAGAGTCTAGGACACAGAGCACCAGTTTATAGATTCTGCAGGCAACTGAAGGAGTTGAAGTAAATTACAGACTCTTAAACAGAGAAACATCAGCTGCTGAAATAAAAAGAAGAAAATTAACAAACTTCATTAGAACAGACAAACAGCTCACATTCTGGGGGTGCGGGAGTGGTCCCAGAGGAGAGAGTTGAGGGGGCACCTCTGGGTCTGACTTCACAGGCTTCTGTGGGCCCACCCCCTCCGACTCCCTTTCCTCCTTGATTGGTCCTGGCCAATACCTTCCCTTGACTAGGTTCCTCTTCTCTACACAGTGGGGTGAGCAGGTGGTGGCACAACCCTGCAGCAAAGAACTGGTTCTTCTAAAAGGAGTCGATCTCAGCTTTCCAGATCAGCCCGAATCCCACTGACTCGCCTTTGATGGTATTTTGTTTCAAGAGCCAATTTTTAGATCTTGAGGGTTCTTACCTGACCAACACATTTGTCCTCTGATGGATTCACAGTATGATGATGCCAAAATTGAGAGGTGATGATGGGGGAAAAGTGAGACCCAAGCTACAGAAAGTAGGTCATAGTGGCTATACCAATGGGGCTATAGCTCAGCCTGGTCCTTTTCTCTTTGCTCTCTGACTCCTGTTCATCAAGTGAGAACAGCCTCTGACACACACACACACACACACACACACACACACACACACACACACACACCATGCTGCCATGCTGATCAGCTCCTAGTGCACAGAACCAAGAAGTATGGATTAAAGCCTCTGATATAACGAGCCAAAGGAAACCCTTCTCATCTTAATGTGTTTCTCTCTGGTGCTTAGTGCCAAGGATGCAAAAGTAACTGATTCAGCATTCAAAATGAAAGAAAATAAAACCCATAAGAATAGAAAATTAAACTGAATCAATCGTACCAACCCATAAAAGACAAAAAAAAAAAAAAAGAAAGAATTGGTGAAAAAGAAAATCAGAGACATTCCATAGTCTTAAAAGCTACAGGAAATACTGTGCATATTAAGTAGAAGTATAGAAGACATTTCCACAAAGAAGACCCAAAATAAACTTCTTGAGAGAAAACCTATGATGTTTTTAACCCGAAGACACAGTGACAGACACCAGGGAAACATCCAGAGGGAAAGGAAAAAGTAAAAAGGAAACTTAAGTATCAGTGACGTATTGGCAATCACTGAATCAAATGACCCAACAGTCATGCAACGGGAATTCCTGAAGGGAGAAACTGAGTCGAGGGGAATGGGGTAGGAATTCATAGCCTAAAAGTTGTCAAAACTCATGAAAATGATGGACACCCAAGAAGCTGAGGAAACGCCAAGCACAAGGACCTGGTGGGAAAGGGGTGTCAACACCATGTCAACCAACGATAAGAACGCATTTTAAAGGCAGCTGGAAAGGAATGGAAAAATCTACACAGAAGAGAGGCGTGTGTGTGTGTGTGTGTGTGTGTGTGTGTAGATTCTTTCCCTTCAAAAGTAGCTACTAAACAAACAAAACGACTGGAAAGGCTATCTTCAAGCTGCATAGCTGATACTCTCTACCCTGAGCCCAGAGGCTCAAAACCCAATGACTAGACAACAAATATCCAATTAAAAAAAAGACAAAATATCTGAACAAATATCTGACAAATATAGGCACAAAAAGCTGTTTAACACCTTGAACCATTAGGAAAATGTAAATGAAAGCCACTATTAGATAGCAGTACCTGTTTCCTAAAATTAGACATGAAATAGCTACAACTTTTAGATACTTTTGGTACTCAGGTAGACTGTGACTGCCACACACTGCTGATGTCCAGGTAGACTGTGACTCTCACACACTGATGATGTCCAATTAGACTCTAACTCTTATACACTGTTGATGCCCAGGTAGATTCTAAATCTTGCATACATTGCTGATGGTTAAGTAGACTACAACTCATACACTGCTCATGGTCATAGAAAGGTATAGGACAGATAGTCAGGATTTGTGTGGGTGTGCACGTGCCAAACTGCACATGTGAAATTCAAAGGACAACCTGGAAGAGTTGGTTCTTTCCATGTACCATGAGGGTCCTGCAAGAACCTTTGTCCACTGAGTCATATGATCCAGCCTTTTTATTCTTACATATTTATTCAAAGGGAAGGAATGTGCTCAAATAAATAATTTTGCATAGACAGCTGACTATCAATATCAATTTGATGTGTAATAGCTGGAAACAATAAAACTGGAACCAATGTAATTATCTACCAGTATGTAAATGTTTAAAAAAGTGGTAAATCCATTGCAATAAATATACTGGCCAGAATTAAAACAAGATCCATGCCAAAATAATTAAGATTCTCTGAAAGAATCCTACCACAAGAAAGCATGTAGGCTGCGTATCTACAAGGTTTAGGATATGTAAATTAATCTCTAGTGACAAAGGTTGCCTGGAATAAGGGTGGGGGAGCAGAAAAGGAGAAAAGATACAGAAGTGTTCAGGAGGCAATGCCCATAAAACATTTAAGTCATCTATGGAATCAGTATCCTGGCTCGGGGAAACAAAGAAGAAAAATCGCCAAAGGGACTTTTATATTAGTAAGTTCTCTTCTACTCACTATAGAAAAATGGAACTCCCATCGGCTTTGGTTTTAGGGCGGGGGATATTGTCAAGTATGCATTTGAAAGACATAACGCATAAGGGAAGGAAAATGAAAATGGAAGTGAAAAAAAGGGAGAGGAGAGGAGCAAGACTAACAACAAACACACGAGGAACGCAAAGAATGACCTAACTGCGGGCTGACTGCAAGTGCTTGCATCTGGCCTTTGTTCTAAACTTAGCACAAAAGCTGCGATGTTTATACAGGTAGCTGTGTGCTCACTTTCCTCGCCTGCCTGTGTTTCTCTCACCCTTGGTTATTCTGAGGCTTCCACTTCGACAGGACCCGCACATTCCAGGTCATTTGTCTGTGAAGTGCCAGACAACAGACTCCTGAGGGGAAGGACCGTCACTGGTCGGCTACAGAATTCCACACCATTCTGCCCTTCTCTCCACCCTTGCTCATGGCTGCGGAGCTCTGAAAGGCTGCCCTGTGCTCAGAAGGAGCGATCAAAATCCCAACAGGATGGCTGAAGAGGTGAAAGTCCCTTCTGAGAAGGCCACCCCTTCCCCGCTTACAGACTGTCAAGGCTGAGACCATAAGACGGACTGTCTAACAAAATGCAATGTTTGGAATTAACAAACAAACTGGAATGTGAAACTATATTCATGAAGACATCAGTCACACGAAAATACTGACAGATGGCTAAAAATTAGAAAAACACATGCAAAAATGAAAATAAAGACGTTGTCAGGAATTTTGTTTTTCTCTCCCATTTTTCCAGACTATCTTTATTGATGCTATATTGTCTTTATAGAATAAAAAGAGATTATTGACAGGTGGTAGCTGGAAGGCTTTTTCATTCCATCTAGCTGAAATGAATCTGAAGCTTCTATTCATCTGGGAGAAAAATGGGAAAAATAACATTTATTTTGTTCCAGTGGTGGGAGGCTGTAGCTAGGCGGATTTGTTTGACTGCCAATTACTGGTAACAGTTATCTCGTTGTTATACATTTTATAAATGTGTCTAGCAGTGTTCTGTCTATTATGAAGATGCTTATCATAACTCAATATCCTAGTCCACAGAATGAAGAGTGACCCTCTTTAATTCAGCATGTAGCCCACACTGCACTAGAGAGCAGTATGTGAGGAGACAGTCCCAGGAAGGTATGAGTTGAACACTGCTGTCCAGGGAATCAAGTTACAATGGCAAATTATCTGGGACATGAAGAAGCTTCTGCAGAAGTGGGTGCATTGCACGCTGGAAAAGAATACCGGGCTCATTGTCCGCTATGTTCAGCAAGACCGGTTTTATCCCAGGCATATGGGGAAGAGACAGAAATCTTTAATAAAAAAAAAAAAAAAAAAAAAAAAAAAAAGAATACCGGGCTGAGCAGGCCTACTGACTCCCATGCAGCCCAGTCAGCAATGCTGGCATGGACATGGGATAGGAAATGCATGCTGATGAGAGTGCAAATAAGCTCAGTGCTTGTAGAGAATTACTTAAGAAACATGAAGATGTCAGAGATGCGCCACGGAGTCCTGAGCCATTTCTGCACAGAAAGTCTAAGTGTAGAAAGCGCTGGGTCTGATGTGGGAGTGGACCCAGTGGGCCTGCCTTTCATGACAGCGAAATGCTGAAGAACAGCCTAAATCTTCAGGAGCAACAGGGATAACTGTGTACCCACGCAGATTGGATGACATGCAGCTGCTGAAACAAAATTAAGGTTTATGTGAAATGAATAAGAAACATGCTTCTGGCTGAATTATGCGGAAAAAAAAAACAAAACAAGCTGGAATAATGTTTATATGACATTTTAAAAAATCAAAACACATACCTCTCTCAGACATATGCTGTTTAGGACGCGACTGCACAGATATAAGAACAAGGATAACAAAGCGATTTTAATCCGTACTCCTAAGGATTACAGCGGTGCTGAAGAAGCCTGGCTTCTCAATTTACAAACTTCAGAACCTGGTGGGATTTGGAGTGCTTTTTAATTTAGGAAGTCATAAAAGGAGACACGGTCCGCAGGGCATGGTGTTGAGTGTCTGGAATCCCATTTTTCAAAAGGCTGAGGCTGGAGGGTCATGGATCACTGTCATGAGATCCAGCCTGCCCGGCCTGGTCTACACAGCAAGGTTCAGGCCAATGGGGGCTAGAACAAATAAAAGACAGGACAGGAATAAATCAACTCAAGTGGGACAAGTTATTGAGGATGAATAACAATGGGATGTGACCAAATTAAGAAATTGAATTCGGAGATACAAGTATTGGTAGCAGGAAATTCTTATCAGCGGGAATATGTAATCCTTCTGGTAAAACTCAGACCACAGGCTCAGCAGCTTGCTCCCCTACTCCTTTTACTTACCCAGCTACAGGCTACGACTCTGGGCAGAGGCAGCTTATACAGCAAATGGAATGAAAGATTAAGAATAAATAAAAGTGGAATCTTCCGAGGAACAATGATCTCAGCATTAGGATTTATTTTTACAAATTAAGGAATGCCATGGGAAGAAAAACACCAAATTCTTTTTCACACTGAAATAGGCCTGGCTGCGCTTATTCTGAGCACAGCCAGCAGGCAGAAACAACATGTCTCCAGCCACCCTTCTGTTCCGGGCACTGCCTGTCTGCAGGGTGCAGCAGGGTCCACCCACGGGGATGGCTGGCACGATCTTGGGCAGAGCTGTCTGAATGAGCTTGTAGCCATCACCGCCTCTAGGGTGGGACAAGGATAAGGCTGCACGTCTTTGTGAACCGCTTCAGATCTTAAACCACAGCCACCCACACCGCCATCTGTTGACTGCCATGTGGACGAAAAGAAAAATTCACTTTGGTCCTAAAAATACTATTTGCCTTACAAGGAACAGTCACTGATGGCCCCGCTTCCCCAGCCTCTGTTTTATATAACATTAATTAGAGATGCTAATTCTGTGTCCGAATGGTACTGCAGCCACACCCTGGAATGTGAAATCCTAAACCTTAGAGTTCTGCCAGAATGTGCCATTTCATCCAAGTGCAACAAACTCTGCTTGAATTGTTTATATTCCGTGGCTTCCTGACCACAAGTCTACTGAACTGGAGTTGCAATCTTTCCTGACAAATGGGATTGTCACCATTAACTCACGGTACGTAAGCCCGATTTTGTCACCCATTAGTCAATAATATAACATTATACATATTCAAACGTTAGAAAATGGAAACGTTTTTGAATTTTTCAGTGAACTTCCATGGTGGACATTACAAACTGTCTCTACGTTCAAGGCAAAGGCATTAAGTTCCAAGTGGCTGCCTGCGGCACTTCCCTCTTCCCAGAGGACATGCTCTCTCTCAGTTATGTCAGGTCAAAGATGTGGAAGGGGCCTGGGAGGAGGATGGCTCGTGACCTGATCTAGATGGAGCCAGGAGACCCTAGCAGTGCACTGGTCACCTGGGGAGGCTCCACTTGCAGCCTTGCAGGTCTCTCCAGGAGGACTTCTCGGCCTGCCAGCTTCCGCCCACCAGAAGCCAGTCTAGCAGAGGCCTGGGACTCCTCCTAGCTCCATGTCTGACCTGCAGCTGTGAACCAGCTCCAGCCAAGCGCCTGTCTCCCATCCTTTTGCTTCCCCACCACCACCACCACCGGTTCTGCCAACACCTCTCCTTTATTTCTTGACCAGTGGGTCTAAGTGATAGCTGCTCTTGACTTTGTTGATGCTTTCAGCTGGTTTTGCTTTCAATTTCATGTCTCTTCTTGGACATTGATTATTGTTTTCTTTCTGGTTGGCTTTGATATAATTTGCTTCTATTGTCCTACTTCATAGGATAAGCACATGAATCATTGATGTCAAACTTTTCCAGTTCCTCATGTAAGCTTTTACTTCCATAACGTACTTCAAAGTCGGCTTTAGCTGACCGCACACATCTGATGGGCAGCATTTGGAAGAATCTGTTTAATATTTTAATCAAAGCACAACACAAAGTTATTCAAGACGGGACGTAATTTGGCTCGGAACAACTGCCCTAGGTGAAAGTTTACTTATAAGCACTGCTTATTTCTACCAGCAGTCAATCTTCTGGAACGTTCTTTGGACATGTGGTAGTATTTTATCATGCTCCTATATGTCATATCATGCTGCAGGAATCTGGACAAAATTTGTGAGAGAGAGAGCAAGCAAGTTCTAGGTCGTGCCCTTAAGAAAAGGCTCCTGAACGCTGCAGAAGTTAGTGAGCTTTAACTAGGTGGACGGTGGCCATACTCAATAGAGCAAGAGTTGTGGATATAAAGATGCCAAGGCTGGAGAACTCATGGAGCACGATCTCGGGACACTCACCAGTTGTTTTCTGAGACACACCATTGCTGCTTCTTTTGAGACACGCAAGCTAACAAGCTACTAATACACTCTGGTTGCCAGGGACAATGAGAGGAGTGAAGTCCAGGATGAAGAAGGCAAGATGGGCGCTGTGGTGGTGACCAATGGAGATATAGCGGGATCTTAGAAAAAGGTATTGTAAACGGTGGGCCAAATCAATATCTACTTTAGGACATGAATGAGTATAACTATCTGATCCATTATATTAGGATAAGGAGGGGATGAGAATGCAGAATGATTCTTTAATTGCTGCCACTGGTTTCAATGGGCACTGCCACTTACTAAAGAGAAAAATGTGGAGAAGGAAATGTGAACTATTTTGTATGTGAAACATCAAGAATCAAGACTGAGATTGTTTACATCTGATATTCCTATTAGACACTAGTGGATGGATTACTAAGTAGGCTACAGACATGAGGTCTTGTTACCACATATAGTAACACACTTCCCTGTCTTTCTCCCTGGGCACACTGTGAGGTACCAGGATACAGGGACAATGTCTAATTTATCTTTGCATCATGATTCCTATCACAATAAATAATCTGAGGTAAAATGTTTAGTAAATATTTGTTGAAATAAACACCAAGCTAAGGACTATGAAATGAGATGCTATGGGATTAAAATACCTATCTATGCAGCACAAATAATTTGAATAATAATAGCTAAAAGGAACTCAGACAGTTATAATAAACACTTTAATGAAAACTATGAATTGAGACATACAGGAATCTTTATGACTTTAATCTTAAATTAGTAGAGATTTTAAGACAGGAATTTAACTATGGTGGAGAAAGATGAACAATTTTGGAGAAACGTTAGGAATCTTCTGGTCTGGTGGCTCTCACAAGATGTTCCTGGCAGAACCATACTTCTCCAAACAGACATTTGGATGTTAGGGACTGGAGTCAAGAACACGGGATTTGGGAAATTATTAGTGAAATTCCACTTTAAAGAGGAACTACAGTACTAAAAGATTCTTTCTTTGAAGTTGTGGATACTCTAACTTCATTTTATACGTGAAGGTAGTGGGCCCTGTTCTTCTGTTTTAGAATTTCAATTTAAAAATGCTTTGAAGCATATTTACCAACATTCATCTCCTGGAACCATGAGTCTCAAGCCTTTAGCAGGAATGGTTAAATAGCATCAGATTTTTTCCTGGACTTTAACATGGTGTAA
Organism: Alexandromys fortis; assembly: GCF_014885135.2. Lineage (NCBI taxonomy): Eukaryota > Metazoa > Chordata > Mammalia > Rodentia > Cricetidae > Alexandromys > Alexandromys fortis. The sequence goes on along the minus strand of NW_026067916.1, from coordinate 2,826,679 downwards.
CACAGAAGGGGCTTTCAACACCTCTATCAGGTTTAAGTTCTGTCAGTTAGCATATTTTGCCAGAAATATTTTAATAGAGATAACTCATTATTCTCAAGTCAGCCAATTTTGTTCCATGAACATGGCCAGGCCATGAATACACAAATTACTAAGTATATCCTAATTTCCTCCTGAGTGAGTAGTAGAATTACATACTACAGGAGACAGACAGAGTAACAGGATAAAAAGACAGTCACTATGCTCATCTCTGAGGAAAATATTGCCTTTCCCAATAAAAGAAAGAAAAGAGAGAAGTGGAGCCATTATTGGAAGTCCCTTCAAGTTGTGTTTTCATTGCCATTAGATCATTTATCCAGCAGGTTTGACTACAACATGCCAAGGATAGAATTTCATCATCTCCTTTCTTCTTCTGTCCTAAGCGAATGTTATATTTTATCATACAAAATGACAGGCTGGTATTATCAAAGCTATGCACCCTGAGAGCCAGGAGCAGGGGTAAATTTCCTTCTTTCATTATTTTTGGTAGAACACACAGACCTTAGGGGTAAGCTATCAGCCAAGATATGCCTTCAGATTCTTACCAGGCTCCCGCAGGGGGGAAGGAGGTAATTAATCTGTCATTCTAGACAGCGCACTGTTGCTCCACAATATTTAAAAGCCAATTTCACTGTGATAAGATTTTGTCATAAATAGATAAACCAGAACAAAAGAAAAGGAGTGAAAAGGAGGATTTTTAACCCACGCTTGCTGAAGAGCACGAGGGGAGATGATAATCTGAAGAGTTTTCAGATCACAAGACTCCAAGAAAAATCTGTAACAACCAACGGACTGAAGCAATATTTGTGCTTGCTGATTCGGTTACATGGTGGCCTCTGCAAACGTCGCCCATTTTCAGTGCTTGAAAGGCACTGATTCCTTATCAAGCTGACACTATTTTATCTCTCTCTGGCTCCACGACCCTTCAATTATTTCATTTTTTTAAAGACAGGGTCTCAGTAAGCTTCTCTGGCGGGGTGGAGCTTGCTGTGTAGACCGGGCTGGCCTGGAACACACAGAGATTCTGCCACCTCTGCCACCAGAGTGAGCGCTGGGATGGATGGTGTACACCACAGCCTGGCTCCTCCGGAGTCACCTTCAACTCCAGAAACAACAGGCTGATGAATAAACATGTTTATAACGCGGGACTCAAACTGTCCCCAAGCAACAGGAGCTGGCGGGCAATGAGTCATCACATAAGGCTGCACTGTAGAGTAGAGGCAATCAAGTCACGAGAAACAGAGATGCCAGGACTGACTTCTGGGGAGCATTAGATGCCAGCTCTGACTTCTGGGGGGGGGGGCACTTTGTAGAGCCAGAGAGAGGCCGTCATCAACCAGCCCACACCATGATCAGGACGGCTAAGCGAAGCGTTCACCTCTGTTCTGCTCCAATTCTCTCTCCTCTTTAACTCAAGCTCACGTGGACACCTGGAAGTGCGGATTGTGGCTGCTGCATTGCCTCATCTTCTCCGCTTCCCAGGGCGACCACACTGGCTAACTCTCCTCTCTCTGCTTTCCATCATCACTCATCTCTTAATTGGCCTGCTGCGGAGGCCTGGCTGGGTCTGTTAGGATGGCAAAGAGGGAGACTTGGACAGGAAAACACCAAGAACTGTTGGAGAAAGACCCTCTTGGACAAATTTCTTGTCTTTTCGCTCTTCCTAAAACTTGTCCTAAGGATGGCCCCAGGCTGTCTCGAAGCTCAGGAACACCGCCACGGCATCAGTCAGGTAATGCGGAAGCAATAAACAATTCTGTCGCGGTAGCGGCATCTTAAAGGATGACTGGCGCTTACGAATCCCAGTCCTCTCGCCTCTCCAAAGCTTTCCTGGATGTCATCTCAGTGCCGCGAGCACAAACCCCGGCCGACAGCAGTGGGAACAACAGAGGAGGGAGCAGAGCACAGAGGAACACAACATAGCTGCTTCTTGGGAGGACCACAGGAGAAGAGATGGGAAGATGCTGACACGGAGGCAGAGGACACCCCTTGGATTTGGACGCAAGCCTCTGAACTCAAAACACAAATCCTTGACTGGATTCTCTGGATTTGTCGAACTCGGTTTTTGAGCTGTGGGCCTAACAAGTTAGTCAAAAGCAGTTCTCGAACTTTATTCCGCTTGCTAATTTTCTGGGCAAATTGACAGCAGGCAGTTGGCTTACTGAAACACCCTCTCCATCAGCCCTCCAGGTTTCTTTTCTTTGTTAAATAGCATTTTCATGAGCAGAATGACTACTTTGGATACCGGAAGTCAACAAAATACACTGTAGGGAAAGCCAAGCGATTTGAGTGGTTTAATGTTTTCCATTAAATCTGGTAGCTGCCCTTAGGCAACTGCTGTTCTGGAAATTAGCAACTGCAACTCCACAGCTCCCTGCAGCAGTTCACCCTAATCAGGCGGGGTTCTGTTCCCTCAGGCACTGGCTCTATCTGGCTTTACCCAGATCTCTATCCCTCTACAGAACTCAGGATTCAAAGGTCGGGGTGAAATCCTGCTCACTCAGAGAGGCTGGGTAGCAATTACCTAACTTTCTCTCCTAGCTGGAGTCTCCCCAAAGAACAGCTTATCCTTCTGCTCCACCCCCAATTAAGAACCCTAGCTACACCTGGTTCCTCCCTACAACTTCCTGTCAGCGAGTTGCTGATGGAGCCTCCTGACCCTAGGTTAATTTTATTTGATCAAACAAGTGCAACAAGTCTTTGCATCATTAAACAAATATTTCACACCATAAACGAGTGTAACACATCTTAAATTAATTAATTTTCCACAACAGTGGGGCTCACTCGTTAGTCTTCAAATGCCAAATAAAAGTGACCTGCAGTCTCAGTATTTGGGATATGGAGGCAGGGTGATCAGAAAAGTTCAGTTTGACGCCGGCCTGCTATACCCGAGATCCCGTCTCATAAGGAAACAACGAGAAATAAATGCGAAAGCAATGGCCAGGACACAATATTTTATTAGTGAAAGCGACAACTCAATACTACTCATTTTTGCAAAAATAGATCATCCTGATCTTAAACTCAAAGGCAAGACATTATTTTCTACCAATGGCACTGAGCTTTGTGTAAAGGACAACGGGGTTGAGCATCTCTTCCTCTGTTGAAAGCAAGGATGATACAGGTCTGGGCAAATGAACGAATGTTCCCGTTTCGACCACTTCAAACCAAATGTACCACTAAATTCGAATTATCATCAGTAATATCCTCCCATCCCAAGCATGCCCCAAGGCAAAGTGAATAGGTTTGCTGATTGTTAGTATATTAAATTATAATTATTATTAATATCATATTTATTTAGTGTGTACCAAAGGGAGGGGGCACGAACATGCCAAGGCACGTGTGATGGGAGCACATTTTCCCTCCCCCGCATGGGTCTAGGAGACCAAACTCAGGTCATGGGCCTAGAGCCAGGGCCCTCTCAATGCCCCTCGATTTGCATTCAAAAGAGAAAACTGAATGGAACGTATAGAGAGTCCCCATAAATATTATTTTTAAAATTACTGCAAGAACTAAACTTAGGGTTTGGAAAGAAATCATACTGTCTTACAGGTGCTTAGATACGTGCTAGGGAGAAGCCGTAATTTCCTAAGCTAGTGCCGCTACCAGCTGTATCCAGTTCAGCACTGCGGGAGAGCAGAAAGACTGGAATTTGGAGATTGGTTATTCAATTCACTTCCTGATTACTTAGCTCTAGAATGAAGTTTTACTATAGTAAAAGAAAAAAAATAAAATAAAAAAATAAAAATAAAAGTATAAGAAAGAAGATTTGTAAATAATATATAGTCATATTTAGTGTCCCCATAATTGTAACTTCTTCATTCCCTCGGAGTAATACCGTCTTCAAAAGAAAATTTAATGGAAACTCTGTAAAAGCTTTTAAAAAGAAAAAATTGTTATTTCTGAGCACATCACAGCCCCAAGTGATAAAGGAACTGGCTCTGACGTCAGAAGTACACAAGGTCAGGTGTGCATATGTCACTATTCTGTATGAAGTGTGAGCACTATTCTCATTTTGCCGTAAGTGTGAGGAAATAAGAAACGAGTCTAACATTGGTCTTCAACATGGGTTCCTCGATGCCTACGGCTGCTCGCTTTTCCCCCAGCAAACACAAGACGTTGTTAATACTGGATTTTGCTTAGAGTGAACTGGACTTCAGTGAGAGGAACTCTGCATCTGAATGATAAATGTTATCTTTTTGAGATTGGATGCTATTCGAACCAAGAACTCCGAATGGAGAAAGGGAGGAAAACAAAAACACATCTATATTTTTAAATCAGAAAGAAAGCATCTTCAAATTTTTATGGGCTTTCTAAAGTCATTCCCACATGATTCTCCTAAGTGTGTGTTTCAAGACGAGCAAAGACGCTGAGCATGGTAGCTCCAACTCGTAATTCCACTACTCCAGAGATTAGGCAGGAGGATAGCCATGAGTTTCAGACAAAGGATGGGCTACACAGTTCAGTCTTACGTAGTAAGGCCATAGAGTGTCACCGAAAAATCAAAAGACTGAAAAATAAGTTCAAGAAATTGCAAGGACCACTCCATGCATCTATGCATTATGAGTGGCCATGGAGGCGGTGTCACGGTGTACACCAGGGCTTGCGCTGCACAAAGTCCCCTCTCCCTTCCATGCCTCCAACTGAGCCTTATACCTCGACAGCTGAATAAAGACAGCAGTAATGAATGCGGTGTAAAGAGGAAAGTGAAGGGAGGTAGGGAGGTAGCAGACAGGTTGATGCAGGAACTAGAAGTGAGAAAGGAGAGGGAACTTCCAGCTGGGGGTTCAGAGAACTCCAACCAAGGCACTGGGGCCATTGCTAGTAGAATGATGAATTATGTTTAGACAAATATGTAAGCATGAAGCACAAAGGCTGGCTAGCACAGGAAGTGACCCTGTGATGGTGTGAATGACGAATGGCCCTCCTCCAATGGACTCCTATGTTTGAAGACTTGGTCCCAGTTGGTGTCACTGTTTGGGGAAGTTATGAAACTTTAGGAGGTAAAGCCTTGCTAGAGGAAGGCTATATCTGGGATGGGCTTTGAAGGTTTATAGCCTCATTCTTGGACCAACTTCTCCATCACCCCAGACCCTCCCCACTCTGTTCCATGTGCACTGATCAAATATAATCAGTCAGTCAGCTACCTGCTCCTTCTGGCTATTGTAGATACTCCCTTTAGAACAATAAGCCAAAATAAAATCTCTTTTCTATAAATTGCTTTTAGTCATCCCACTCTCTTACAGCAGCAGGAAAGTAACTAATACAGCCTCTCAGCTGGGTCTTGCAAACATGACTGCTAAAGCGTAATCCTGACGTCTGTTCTTGTCCTGGAGACAATGGATTCCCGAGCAGAGCCTGAGAACCTGGACGCATTGTATGCATATAGTCATTTAAAAAATCCATAAAACCTTTGTTTAGATCACTTATTATACTAAGAGGAAAAAATACTGAATGGCACACTTATGGTGTACACTTCTTAACACTTTTCTAGTACGTGTACGCTTACAAACAAAGGGAGTTTGGGAAGAATACAAATCGCCATGGTATCTACACAGCCTGGGGAATGTAAGTCTATCCCTGTCTGAAGACAAGAGAGATGGAGGATGAACCACTTCCAAGGCCAGATGACTGTTAGCTTGACTTGGATAAAAATTGCTCACCGAGGCAATGCTCCCGATGACTTGGGTAGATTATTTTATAAGACGAATTTTAATCAAACAGCCACAGACTTTCTTCAAGATATTTAATGGAGACTTGAGAGATGGAAGTGAGGGGGAAAATATTGGGAGGAAGATTTGTTTCCTTGCAGGGGTCTGGGCTGGTGATGATTGAAGGTCCCCTTCCAAGTGAAGCTGTTCTTCACAAAAAGATTAATAGCCAAGACTGACTCACTTTGAAGGGTAAGCTTCCCTGGGGAGTGAGAGAAGGGGAGTTGCAAACTCAGCGTGGGAAGCGCATTATTAATCAGGTAATGCCTGCCAGAGATCATGCGTCATGGCGCCGGGACAAGCTGACCCAGCTCTGCATTTCCTAGTGTGCGCGATGGTGGGTACAGAACAGCACTGGAGGAAAAGTCACAACCTGGTTGGTTAAAAAAAAAAGGTTACTTTGGAAAATTGGCATAACTGTATGTGTATGCATATCCTACCTACATACACCTGAACCAGATGCATGCTGGGTGTAGGTGGAAGTCAGAGGAGGGCAGCAGATCCCCGGAACTGGAGTTAGGATGCCTGTGAGCCACCCATGTGGATGCTGAGAACAGAGCCCTGGTCCTCTGCCAGAGCAAAAAGTGCTCCGAACTGCTGAGCCGTGTATCCAGCTGCGGACTTAATGACCTTTTTTGTAGCTTAAACTGAAGTGCTACATATCTCCATAGTCTAATTGTTAGACAGAACACACTGTATCCAACCAGGAGAAACATCTCAGAGGCTGCCTACACAAGAAGAGAAGTTCTGTTCTAAGGAAGAAAGATTCTTTTCCTTACATGTGGATATATACTTACAGATGACAGAAAGGCTTCAAAAGAGGCAGGATTTGAGTTATGTGACAATCCATTCACGTCCTGAGAATTTACAAAGTGTAATCTCCCCCACTTGTCTCAGATCTGTTACACTACAGTAATGTTTAACCAGTTTTTGAGCCGGACACATCCATGAACTTGCTAGTGTAAAGGGGAAGGAAGGAGGGCGAGCAACGGAAGCACCCAATGGCCCGAGAGAAATAAGGTGAAAGTTCACACCTGCACATTATCATGGCAAACAGCACAGCGAGGGCTACAATGACCTCTGGGGGAAAATATGGAAATAAAAATAGGAGTTTGAAGAGAAAGAATATGTCTCATCAAATGTATGAAAGAATATGGCAGAATATGTCTCCCAACAAAGTGGTGCATCAGCCTCACATTATTTGATGAAAATTGAGACAGCCAGAGTAGCAGTTCTAAAAAGTAGTCTGATTATATTTGATATTCCTCCCTCATAGAATTAGAGTCTGCATCTCTTCTGGACTTTGGGAAGGATATATGATTGCTTTGGCTAAAAGAGAGCTACTCTGTGACTTTTGAGGCTCAGTTAAGAGAGACCCAGTAGCTTCGTTTGCTACTCTTGGGATACCTGCTCTTAGAACCCAACCACTGTGTGTGAGGAAGCCTAAGCTAGTCCAAGCAGAGAACCTTTGGGATAACCAAGACTCTACAAAGAGGGACAGAAGTGTTTAGCCAGTCTGCCTGCTCCAACCTCTGCTCAGTCCAGCACTAGCCGTGACTTCTAATCAAATCCCAGAACTTCCCAGGCAAGCCCTTAATGAGTTACTTACTCTGAAACAGGAAAGATGCATTTATGAAATTATTTTAATATTAATTAAAACCCATAGTTGTGGGTTGGCTGCATGATGAAACATTAATGGAATAGTGAGGAAGCTTTATATGGACAATACATGTCTCTATTGGCAAAATGGTAAAAATTTATTATTTCATATTAATATGTTTACTATCTATTATAATTATATGTAATATAAAATGGAACTATATTAGTTTAAACTGAAAATAATCATTAGTAAATACTACTAACCATAGCCAGGAACTACAGGCAGGCAAGGGAGCTATAACAATGATAAAAATGACCATATCAATAAGAAAGTAAACAGTTATAAATTTAGAAATTAGAATTGAAACCATTACTGTTTTTATAACAATGTCTCAAATCAACAAAAGTCCTCAAAAAGTGGTCAGCAACTGTCTCCTCTCCTGGTCAAGCAACAGTCGCAAATTATCACCTGTTACTGTCACTACGGTGAGAGAGTATTAGACACCCTGCCACTGTCTCCCCCGTGGCTGTGCTGACCCTATCCCCTTTCACGTCTAGAACCTGCGACTGTACTCCTGAATCTTTCATTGTTCTCCACAGTATTACTCAAGTCTCTCATCTTCCTTTCAAGGCACCCCCTCCTCTCCTCATCCTCTCTGGCTTTCTGCAAAGCTACAATCTACCAACTATGCCTTCCTCAGTCTTCAGTGCTCACCTACATCATTGAAAAGTATTTATGACGGCACTCCACCCATGGAAGCAGATCAGTGCCTTGCTCAGCCATCACCAGAGAAGCTCCTTCCTACAGCAAATGGCAACAAATGCAGAGAGCCATGGCCAGACATTATGCAGAGGGTGAGACCCAGCCCTAAGCAGGATTGTCTCCATGAAATTATTTCCCCAAAGTGCTCATGGAACTCCATGGAAGAGGAGACAAAAAGAGTGTAAAAGGGCCAGGAGGGATGAAGAACACCAAGAAAACAAGACTTTCAAAACCAACAAGATCAAAACACATGTGAACTTAAAGAGATTGAGGCGGCATTCACAGTGCCTGCATGGGGCTGCAACAGATGGGGTACAAGAGCTGAACATAGAAGTGAACACAGGCCCCCGTCCCTAACCCAAGAGCAATCTCCAGTTAAAACCACTGACCAACTTTAGCTTCCTCCCAGGGAGTCTCACTGGGGTAACCAACGACACTTAAGGGTAGCTGCAGGCCCAGCAGTAAATGACCAGTATGACCAGTAGAAAAAGAACCCAAGAGCATCTTTGAAGGTTCCCTGTCTCAGAACATCCTGTCGGGACTATCCCTTTCTTATTTTTAATTTTGTCTTATTATGCATATATGTGCATATATATGTATATATGTGCGTATATATAAAAACCTTATATTTACCATACAAGTACTTCATGTATATACTATGGCTTCCAGCGTTTTTATGGGATCCTGAGTGTGTGAGTGAGTGGGTCTCTTTCTTGTTCCTTCTCTTGGTCTCTTTTCCTTCTCTTTGTTTGTATTACCCTATCACAATGAATTAATTTTCATTTTATTACTGTCCCTTAGAAGCCTGTTTCTTTTTCTAATGAGAGACAGAAAGAGAGTGAATCTGGATGGGAGGGGTGGTGGCTGGAACTGGGAGGACTAGAGGGAGGGGGAACTGTAATCAGCATATATTATATGAGGGAAAAATCTATTTTCAATAAAAGGAAAAAGATACATTTATGATGTATCATAAAACATATAAATATTGATGAAAACGTACCTATAGGGTAACATCAACCCTGATCCGTGTCTTGGAGATGGCTACAGTCATTGTTTTTCAACTTTCACAGCCCACTCACATAATCCCCTGTAACTTGGCTTTGCCAATCTATCATCATAGAAGTACTGGATCAAAAGCTACAAACGGGGCCTCTTTCTTTCAGCAGCATCATTAACCTTTCTGTATACAAGAGGCATAAAAGAAGCCCCTCTGTCCCTCCAGCTCTGGTGCTGACACTACACAGGAGGCCGAGGAGAAACCCTTCACCATCCAGCGCTGCCATTCAACAGTGAGCGCAGGCTTGCTGCTCTGGGCAGATTCTCTCTTCTCTGGCTATCACCTGTTCTCCCAAACAGAAACATTTCTCACTGCCTCCTCTCCACGCCAACTCTCATGGTGAACTAACTCGCAGGCCCTTATGGCCAACCTTCTCATAATTTCGTCTTTGTAAAGGCTCTTTGTTGATCAGGTTTCATATTTGATAGAGTAAGCTATACCAGACCCGAGTGATGCACACACAGCAAACATCCCAAGGGGAGAAATGCTCTTATAAAGGAGGCAAAGCGGTAAGATTGTGCAGAATCACTTGGAATATGAAGAAGAATGGCTTTCACTTAACAGACGCGGTCTTCGGGACTTTCACTTCAATGTTGTGGTCATGAGCTGTTCCTTCAGCCTGAAGTACTCACATTCCTAGTATCTTTATGCCTTCTGCCCACTACCTTCAACCAATAAGTACCGTCTTCAGAGATAGCACCTGAACGTGGTAAGAAAGCCAGTGCCTCTCACAGCAGCAATAGAAATACAGTGTCTGTTTATTTGCTTATTGGTCGTCCTCTCTTGTGGGAATGAAGTCTCACCCAGCACCAGTCCTGAGCAGCCTGCTGTGTACACTTACAAGGTCCACTCCTACTGACCCTACCCTAGAGCTAAGCCATGACCTCCTGTGTATCTCCATATGTCCCCCTTGTTTCCACGTCTATCTTCGGCCCTGTTCTTCCTTCAATGCTCAGTAAAACCTCTCCGAGAAATTTCTTCTTTAAGGATCTACAAGCCTGAGGACTAATCTTGTAATACCATACATCTTTAGAATTAAAATTTTGGTCAACAAGAGGTAAATGAATTTAACACCAAGCATGAGGGTCATATACAGCAGAAGGAGCTGACACCACAAAGCTCTTCACATGTGCACTGTGGCATGCGTGCACACACACACACACACACACATCCTGAATGACATGTATACCAATGAAGGGGAATATTTTAATCAAATAATTTAAAGTAGGTTAACAACTGCAGGCTAGGAGACCTAGCAGGTAGAGACGAGTGAGTCTGTCAGGGTCATCAGCATTCAAAGACGGGAGAAAAAGAACAGGCCTGTAGAACAGAACCATGTGCCCTCTCTGTCACCACTGCTGTGCTTTGGGCCACGAGCCACATAAACCCAGAAGCACCTGCCAAAGTTTCTGACAGCTGTGCATGCACCCTCTGCCATTTGCTCAGCTGTTTGGAAGTGAAAGGCACATATTCCCAGGGTTCTGCCATGTGGGCTTCTTTTTCCAAGCCAGAACAACATGCTCAGAATCCAAACTCTTATTTTATTAGATCTAATTTTGCTCACCCACCTAAATGAACGTATCGTGCGCTTGTGCTCTGCAGCTAACAGAGGTGATGAGAACACACCGTGTTGTGTTTGAAAATAGGCAATGCTGACGAAAGGAGAACAAATCACTCTGTCCGTCTATCAGCAGAGGCAGCTGCTCCTTGGAGAACTCGCTCCCTATTCACATGCAGCCTCACGTGGGGTAAACAGGCTTTGCAAAAACTCTGACACCTCTGTGTCTTGCATACGGACATCGGGAACCCAAGGAAGATGATTTCATATGGGACTGCAGATTGCAACAACGCCAGCTCACTTTGTACAACAATGTGGTTATGATGCTCTGGAACTGAGCTAATTGGATTTGTTTAAAATGTAAGCAGCTTTCTCCCACCAAATCAGTGAAATACAAAGAAAGAAAAATAGAAAGGCTTTAGCTGGCTGATCTTTGCTGCCTTGAATATTTTTTAATAAAGACTCAGTATGTGCAAAATAATTATATTGACTATTTTGAGTATTAATTTTATGCTTCAAGGTTATCAATCACCTTTGTATATACAGTTTACAGGAAAATATATGGCTTAATCTCAAAATTAAGATGCCAAATAAACCAAATAATGCCATGTTTCATGACTTTCAAAGTGGATTGTCTCCTTGGCAATGCTTTACCAGAGCCCAGATATCCAACTGCCACTTTAGAAAAGAGGTTTCGCAGTTTCAAGTAGATGCCTGGTAAAGGGGATTTAATCCCCAATCAACAGTCTTTCTGTTTAGGCCAGATAGAAAAGGTCACAGAGGAAAAGCAATCTTTCCCTCATTGAGTTTCTTCAATGTCCTTATCCAGCGATCACAGAGTCCTGAGAGTGGCTTCTGAGCATCTTATCCAGCCCCACTGACAAACATCGACAATCCAGGGGAGATTATAAAATATTTAAGATGATAACATTTGATTTCCAAAGTTCCTAGACTTCTTAGTTTGATTTTTGTCTGATTCTTCTAGGCAAAGTGTATGATCATTTAATTCTGAACCAGCAATCTTCCACAGATGATCTTCAGCTCCTAACGATCAAAGGATATTTCATCTTATGTCCCTCAAGTGCATATGGGAAATGAAACCACTATTGCCAGTAGTCATGATGTTATCTGTATTCACAGGTCTCTGTGCTCTAAGAAGAACCAGTCATGACTGGCTACATCGATAATCCCGTGGGAAATTTGTGATGATTTATTTTCCTGGCTTATTAAAAGCCTAGCCAGGGCTCAAATGTCTCTGGATACCCATAAAATTAGAAAACCATTGCCATAAAATTAAGAAATAGGAGCTAAATATCCATACAGAAAGAGATCCAACAAATATTCCCTGATGTGAATTATTTGCATTAGACAAACGTTTCCAGTAAGAATTTGTTGTTGTGAAACTCAACTTCTTAGTTTTATTGCTTTATCATATAATTCATTTATATCACCATTCAGGTTGTTTTTTTTTTTATCTCATCCTGAAATAACATACAAGAAGAAACTAGTCCTTTTTATGCTTTGTCATTTATTTATTTAATAGTTTCTTGAGATCAGGTCTCGGGTAGCAGAGTGAGTGGCCTTGAACTTGCTATATTGCCATGGTTGGCCTTGAAATCCTGACCCTTCTGCTTCTGCTTCCCAAGTGCTGACGTTAGAAAAGGTGATACACCTAACTTTCTCAACTTAAGTACAGCAAAGCAAGTATTTTAGCAAAATACTAAGTTTAAAATTTGGAAAGGTTATATAATTATTGTTTGATAGGATTCAGAATTAAAGTTAACTAGAAATGTCTAGATTGTAACTAGAAATTTGTCTCAGAATGTAACTGAGTTATATAATGACTATAGTTGGGTATTAAATTTGAAGGTTAAATATTTAGACATGATTTAGCGTGTTATAGATAAAATATAAAAATACCTAATTAAAATGATTTTTGCAATTGTTTCATATAGTCCCAGAATATGTAGAAAGGCTTGTGGGAAAATGGCTCAGTGCTTAAAACAGTAGCTACAGAAACTCCTGAAGTTTGAGTCCCCGGAATCCACCTAGGCATCAGGCAAGCCCACTGGCATCCAGTGACTGAGAGTCCATCACCTGGCACGGTCTACACTAAAAACCCACCTTGGCGTTGTCACAGGGAGTTTCGTAAGGAAAGAGAGTTGTGGGAGTGTGTGCTATGGCAATGTGTTTAGTTTAAATACTTTTAACAAAACATTTAACTTGTCTACAGAGTATTTTGGGTTTAAAATAGTATATTTATGGCTACTGCCTAACATAAAAATTCCACCGAATGAAACTACTCGCCATGAGGATGATGTAATTAACACAGCCCATGCTTACTATATGGCAGGGCTTAAGAAGCATTTTCTATTCCTAAGTCGGCGATTCCTCACAGGGACCTTTGAGAAGCATTCTGTTCATATACCTCTTTCATCTATAAGGGAACAGTTTCAGAAAGTGAGGAAGGCCTTGTCCAAAGACACCAAGACAAAACAAGACAGAACAGGATAGACACAGACACGCTGCCTTAATACAACAGATTTGCCTTCAGTTTTACAAAAAAACTCAAAATGATATAAAGATTGCAAAAATATCAGTAAGGGTTCTTGAACACCCTCACACAGCTTCTCTTGTTCATGTTCTACCCATACATTTGCAACAAATCAAAGCGCACATTTATGCATGGACATTAGCTAAGCCCCCACTTCACGTACATTCCTCTGGTTTCCCCACTGTGTTCTGCTGATCCAGGGATTCATCCTTGCCACCACTTTCCTCGGGGCTGTCCCGTGATCTCAGTGTCCCCCAGATCACAAGAGTTTGTCAGACGTCCCTTGTTTTTGATGACAACGACAGGGTTTGAAGAGTGAGCGTAGGGAATTTTGTAGAACGTCTTGCCTTTTGGTTTCATAGTTAGAGAGGAGGTATGGTTTGAGGAAGATGACAGAGCGGTGTGCCGTTTTCCTCATCTGCCACCATGTGACTTCTCACACCTGAGAACAGTCTTAAAGACCTGGCTGTTTCTCTGTAAGGTCACCATGCCCTCCCACCTACCATCCGCCATATTCAGCATTAAAAACAGTTCGCAATCGAAGCCTATTGTGCAGGCATGGAGGGAAGAGCCTAGATGAGCTCCATCTTTTTGGAAGTCTGTGGATCTCTACATACTTTATTTGAGACCATTATGCCTGCATATTAATTACATCCCATCATTCTATACTCATCTCTTACAGTTCTATCATTTTATTCACATATGATAATTTAAAGGCACACTTCCTTTCTTCTTAAAGGCAATAGCAAATGTGACAAAAATGTTTTAAAATATTTCCGGCAGATCATTAAGTCATTAAGTAACTAATTAGAGACACATTTTTTTCCGAGAAGCACTTAACGCAAAACTTACCAGAAATATTCGTTCAAGTTGATCCTGAATGTCTTTCATTCCCGGAAAAGCGGCGACTCCCTGGATCATCTCAACAAAGATGCAGCCGACTCCCCTGAAGAGAAAGGAATCATTACAAAAACTTCAACAATTCTGTGTACAAGTCCAGATCAGAGATTAAACCCCACCGCAGGGAAGAGGCAATGAATCAATAACACTCTCAATGATCAACCCAAGCTGAGACACACCTAGACATTTTTCCTCAAAACATGAACAGCTACCCTGGCTCTGAGCACGACGGAAACCAATCAAGAACCAGGTTTCAGTGGTCCCTCCACACCTGTAGGTCACAGTGAGAACGTCCTTGGCTTGACACAGGGAAGCCTCAGAACACCCTTTCCAGCTCCCTTCCAGCTATATTTCACAGCTCGTAATGGGCTGTACTTTCAGACGCTCGGAGAACTCTGAATCAGCATCATCAGGGCAACTTTTAAAAACCACAGACGCTCTTACCACAAACCCCAAAGATTCTGCCCAGGCATGAGCTACTGAGATGGCTCAAGGCATCTACACACAGGGCTGCTGAGTCAGGCTCACCGCTGGCCAAACAGAAATGCTGACCCTACAGCACCATCTCTTTGCCTACTTACTCTTGAGCTCCAAACACAATTCAGCCTCTGCAATCCTGGGGCAATGTCATCTCCTCCAGGAAGCCTTCCCTGGACTTCCTAGCAGACAGGACAGTTCCCCCCCCCCCCACACCCCGCATGAGCTTACACTAGGCATACCCTATCTCAATGCATCCATCATCCAGTGAGCTCAGCCTGGCCACCTACCTGAACTGCCTGCCATGCTCACAACACAGTACAGGCAAACAGCCAGTCAAATGCCCGTGCTGAGATTTAGGAAGAACAACTCATTTAGAATAGGATGGCGGGAAACTGGAATAAACCAGAGAAGTCATGCTAATGGCAAAGAACTAACACAGAGCTCTCATTCCTGCACATGAAGACCTCTGACCTGATCTTTTTCCTTGACTAACCATACCATGTCATTTCTTCAAATGCTGTATTTACTTTGATCTAGGGAAAGAAACCATTGCCTCTTTCACTTATGTCAGAATCCTTCGAGGTATAAGCCGACAAGTGACCCACTTCTGTGCAGCTGCTCCAGTTGCCACCACAGTTGTGACCAACACTGTTCTGCATTGAAATCATACACTAGCAGAAATTCCTTTCCCGCAATGCATGCCGTATAACCTCAACTTAAACACACACCAGGGTGTGTGCTGCCAAAACGTCTGCACAAAGTCCCGCGTTACATCATAAACACAATTTCACTTGGGGAATGAGAATTAGTTTCATATCATTCTAGACAGATGGAGTTCAGACATCTGATTACATCCACTTAAAATGCTAGTACAGTGGTTTTCTAGATTTTTTTTTTCTTTCGAGAATTCTTTCCAAGAATACTGACCTGTCTACATTGTGGATTTGGAATACCCACACCTTCCTGTTTGTACGTAAGAATAAACTCTCTCTTCCCTGCCTTCTTTCACAATGCCCCCACGCCCTGCAACTCTGACTCTGAGGAGCCCCAGCAGAGACCAACCACTTCCTGTCTGTGCAGAGCTGAGCTGCCTGGTGGGCTGGGGAGGTAAGGGTAACACTGCCCACAGAATTTCTTTTACAGCTACATTTATTAGTTTACGTCATCTCCAAAATATGATATTTAGAAGATAAACCTACACTACAGTTCTGTTAAGTTGGAACAAAATGATAGTTACTCTGTAGGCTTTTAACTGCTTAGCTTGCTAAGGGATTTTGACGTTTGTTCCTAATTGATGCTTCCTATGACATCATATTCCTCAAAGGCACTGAAGGGTACATTATGTTTCAAGTTCTATATTAAGTTTTTAATATAGCCTAGCTTGAGGTTATGTGGGAGACTCTGTTCCACCTGATGTCACCCTCCAGTCTCCATATGTGGGCAAACCCTGCACCTGCACACATGGGCATACAGCACATGAGTACACATAGCTATAAAGAAAGAACAGGGTCTGGTGACGAAGGCCCAGTTAAAAGGTCTCATATGATTCAGTTGACTGAAAGCCGACTTTAGCATTGCTCGGCTGGTAAGGTAACTTGATACAGCCAGAGACACAGCTTTCAAATTTTTGAAACTCAAGCTTTACAAATTTAACTCAGGTTACCAGTACATTGATGCTTTTTTTTTCTTTTGAGTTACCATGCACAATCGTGTATTCTAGTCAACACCACTAGCCAAAATCCCTGGGGGCTGGAGATTAGCCTCGGCAGTTAAGAGAATATATGTTCTTTTAGAGGACGTGTCTTTGGTACCAGTGCCCACATTGCTGAGCTCACAGCTGCGTCTAGGGAGACCCAAGGCCTCTCTGGCTCCCACAGGTACTATGTTCACTTGTATATGTACTCCCACACCCACAAATATACTAACTAAAAACAAAATCTTCTTTAAAAACTTAATATAGGACTTGAAACATAATTGATGGTTCTTTGATATAATAAGCAATGGAAATTACCCTTTCAGGCCTGGATAGCTATAATTTCATAGTATTTATTGTGGAGAAGAATTGCAAAATTAGGCATAAAAATAAAGTATGAAAATGAGTTCAAACAAACTTAGTCAAAAAAGCTACATGAGGGGCTGGAGAGATGGCTCAGTGGTTGAGAGCATTGACTGTTCTTCCAGAGGACCCGAGTTCAATTCCCAGCAACCACATGGTGGCTCACAACCATCTGTAATGAGATCTGGCGCCCTCTTCTGGCCTGCAGGCATACAGGGAGGAAGAATGTTGTATACATAATAAATAAATAAAATCTTTTAAAAAAAAAGCTACATGATTTTGAATGCTAAAATGTAATCGACAGTGTGGGACTAATCAGTATTGGTCACTAATACCACAGAAAAAGTACTCCATTCCTCTCTGCAGTTTAGCTGGGTAATCTACAGTGAATTCCTATCTTAAGATGTCACTAACAAGTCATTTCCCTTTGCTTCTCTTCTTTCATTGTTTATTGGTTTTCAGTAGTGCTAGACTCAAAGTCATGCCTAGCTCCTATCAGGCAAATGGGTCTATCTCTGTGCTGTATCTGAGCCCAATACCTTTCCTTCCCTCATCCAGTTTGGTGTAGGGGATCAAACACAGAGACTTGCACATTCTAAGTAAGTGATTTACCCTGACCCAGTAATGTCTCTTTGAATTAAGAGAATAAAAAGATGATTTGTACTTCTCTCTAGCATGTGATATAATTTTCTACTATAGTTCAGGGAATAATGTTTTTCTTCTTTACTCCTCATAGGAAAAGGTCAAGTAAAATTTAAGGTTCGCTGACAATTTTCATAAAATTATATCACATTTCCATATACATAAATATGGCAATTTTCCTCTAGCATATGTTACACAGCTCCATAGTAAGATGTAGAGCAGAATCCGAGAGCATACTCCACTCGGGGAGGAAGGCTTTGGGAGCTAGAGACCTGGAGGCTAGAAGGGCTAGAGATTTCAGCTTGTTGGATTATGGGATAAGGGAACTACATGGCTGGGCATGGGCTATTCCAGGCAGAGGAAACAGCTTCTAGCAAGTGGGGAAACTTGAGAGAGTTAAGAGTGGAAAAGAGGAAGGAGGGGTAGAAAAAGTCAGAGGTCACCTTTCTTCCTATGACAGGAAGCTTCACTCCGCAGCTAGAAACCCTCCCCACTTCTACTACTCTGAAAGAACCTGAACAGCTGGACAGCTGAACAGAACCAAGGGCACTCAGCTGGTGCTGATGATGAAATCACAGAGGGGCTGAAGCAGCAGCTCAGCCGCTCAGCCCAGCCCTTAAGAGCACTGGCTGTTTCTCCAAGGGTTCTAGGTGTCAGAGGATTCAGGGTTCTGTTCCCAGCACTCAAATGACAGTGCAAAACTGTCAACTCCAGTTCCAGAGGACCTGACGCCCTCCTCCCATTTCCACAGGTATTGTATTACATAGGCCGCACAGACAATCATGCAGGCAAAAGCATCCCTTGAATAAAAACAAAATGAACAAGTAAATTAAAATTTAAAAAGAAAGAAATGACAGAGCTTTCACTGTAATGGCAGACCCGTTACACTCTCTAGTTGCTAAGTCACCTCGCTCTTCCCAGTTCTAGAGTGACTGCAGTGAGGATAGTGTGGATCCTGTGGCCTCCTTCCCTGGATGCCGGGTGAGGGGTGGGGGAAAAGTGGGGGATGTGCAAAAAAATGGAAAGGCCCATGGGCCAACTCCTGCCTGCTTTGGATTTTCATGTGGTCTCTGAGAGAAGAACCATTTAATTTCCTCACAGAATTATTTACTATTATTGGCCTACTAAAGTGTATACACAATTACATATATAAGTATATATGTTATATAAGATATGTTGTTTATATCATATATAATGCACACACATATATATACACTACATGACATGATGCTCTGAAATAGATGTGTGTAACAGTAAAATCTAGCTAATCCACATGTTATTATTTCACACATCTAATTCTGTGGCAAGAAAAATTGATATGCACACTGAGTGTTTTTCAGTAATCCACTACACTGCCATTAACCTGTCACCATGTTAGTAGAGAGGTCTCTGGGACTCTACCTCTCTCTGTCATTGTGCATGGGCAGTCAACTTCCCTTGATTAAAGATGGGTAAAATACTACCATGTGAACCACAGAGAAAACATGAATGGGGGGTGGGTGGGTACTTCAAAACCAGTTCTCCAAAGATTTCTTCTCAAAATGGAGGGCTCGGGAGTTGGTTAGGAGTGAAAGAAGAACTTCTCTCCACGAGCCCTTATTACAGAGCTTTTGTGTTGTGTTTAGAAGAGGTGGGGAGAACCTCTTTCAAGAATTTCTTGAAAGCATTACTATTTATTTTATAACATAAATGCTAGGAAATCCAGTCTATTAAATTGAATTTTATATGTAAATGCACAGTTGCTGGGATCTATGGTTCCAAGAGAGTTTTTTTTTCTATCTGTCTATACTATGCCTACATCACTGTATGCTGATAAAGGAGGAATCCACTGTTTTTACATTCTATCTTGAGATTTTTTTCTCCTTGTACTAAATAATGGAGATTGGAAGCATATACAACCCTTTCGCTGTTGTTACTTTCATGAAATACACAAAGCAGACTAGCTCTATTTAAAAAGAGATTTTATTTACCTCTCAGTTAGGGAAGTTAAAAGTCCAAATAACAGGCAGACGTTCTAGAGAACCCTCCCCTTGGCTCATAGAGAAGCAGGAGAGGAAGACAGGAGAGTATGGGGACATGAGAAGGGAAAGACCCTTCTGGTTAGAAGCAAGTAAGCATTCCAGCACAGTGAACAACTGCTTAGGGCCATGTTTCCCAGGTAGAACCCTGCAATTTTGTAGAAATTTCACGAGCAACCCCTTGTGCAATCCCAAAAGCTCCTGGTTTTATTTTATCAGATTACAATCCAATCCAAAGTGCCCTACCCCAGTCTAATCCCATCAGAATAAGAAGGATGACAAGGGGGGGGCAGGGATACAGGGGTGGGGAGCTTCTTAGCAACCTATTGAGATGTAACTGAAAGCTACCAAATGGTATCTCTAACTTTTAGACACTTGTGATTCTCCTGGAGGAGCCCACACCACACTGACCTCTGTCATATCCTTCCATTTCTCTTAACTCCTATGTTCAAGCTTTGAGTTTACGAAAATGTTGCTTCTTAGACTGCAGCTGTCACTTGAGAGCTCACAGACATATTGGAAATGCCGTTTTCTGTCCCTGAGCATCTTCCTCTTTCTTGACCCTTGTGGTTGAGTATATAGCCAAATTCTAAAACTGGATGGAATGGGGCGAGGTTACCAAAACCACCTACTGATATGCATCCTGAAATATCTGTTTATTAAAATCCTGATCAGACTTGATGTTAGAGTGTGGTGACATTAGCCTACACTCACAGCACTTTGAAAGGCTGATGCAGGAGGATAATGAGTTCAAGTCCAATCTAGGCTACACAATGAGACCCTGTCGCAAAACATAGGAAAAAAATAGGTATGAGGACCTTATTATATCTGTCACCAAGCGTATTTGATCCCAAGCATAATATAAATGGTTGTCTCTAAAAGAAAAGTAACATAGTATTATTCATTATTATTTCTCTAGTTTACATTAATCTAATTTTGGTATTATCCCAAACAGTTAAAAAACTAAAACAGTGTTTTCCTTCACTGGATTTCAAATCGAGTATTTGGTTCAATCTCAGTGAACAATGCAGAAAAACTCTACTATTGTATAGTATGGTCTAGTTCAGAATTGAAAAAGTTACATATTTTGTTTCTACTTTTATCTATTAGCAAAATCTTGGTATTTCCAATGTGGGAGCTCTGTAAAGGAGAAGTCAGAGTTTCAGTCTCGTGTTAGCAGGCTGCTTGTCGTCCCAGCTGACCTGCTAGCTTACACTGAAATAATCATACAGAAACTGTATTGATTAAAACACGGCTTGGTCATTAGCTCTAGCCTCCTATTGGCTAACTCTCACATCTTGATTCAACCCATTTCTAATAATCTCTATGTCACCATGTGGTCGTGGCTTACTGGGAAATATTCAGCATACCTGACCTGGCAGCTCCATGGCGGCTCTCTCTATGTCCTTCCTTCCAGCATTAGGTTCTGTCTACTCCACCTACCTAAGTGCTGCCCTATCAGGCCAAGGAAGTTTCTTTATTCAACCAATGAAAGCAACACATAGACAGAAGAACCTCCTACATCACGTGTGGCTGTGGCACCTGTTGTTTGTGTCCAGGAGGATCCTGACCCAGTAGCCTGTGCATGCTCTGCACAGAGACCTCAGGGACCCACTGAGCTGCAGAGAGAAGCTGCACCTCTGCACACAGGCTTGTCCAACTGCAAGCTATAGGGGGCCTCCAATGTAGTCTAAACACGTAGTCACAGCTTTCTAGAATGTTCTGCAGCTTCAAACCGTTCGGAAGAGTACTGCAAATCAAGAAGAAGATGCAAGCAGCTGAACAGAGCCCAAACTCAATGTAACTTGATTGCTTTTCCTTTTTGCCTTTCAACATTATGTTGGGACCAGAAATCCCAAAAGCGGCATGGGAGTAGCTTCTCCACCTAAGGTGTATGCTGGTCCTGGGAAGCAATCAGAACCTGGGTTCTAGCTTTCTGGGTGAGGGCCAAGGCTGAGATTCTGAATTTCTAACAAGTCCCTAAGTGATGCAGAGGTGGCTTGTCTCCAAGTCAGACCCTGCAGCAGGAATCTACAAATGATCTTCATGACTGTTTTCAAAGCAGTTTGGGGGGGGGGGCTCAGATAAATCCTGTGAGCATGTATTAGAGCTGTGCTAAAAAAAACAACAATGAAACAATGGACTAGTAAATTGAATCAGGTTAAGTGTGAAACACAGTCTAAATTCAACACTAACTCACCAAGCTTCCTCATTAACTAACCTAGCAGGTAATTTTCTTTAGCTACGGTTCGCTGAAATGCACCATTATCTAATCAAAGCTGGAGCTACTTTGTGCACCAAGGTGGCCATAAATTTATCCCACTTTTCTCTGAAGAAATGTATCTACTTGCAAAACTGACCTACTTCTGTTGTCTAAAAAAAAAAAGACTAAAAAATAAAAAAAAAATCAACTTACTTTTATTATACCTTCTAAGAAAATTTCTTATATATAACTGATGCAATCTTTTCATCCTGGCCCTCTCAGTCGTTGAAAAGTGGAAGATTAAAAAATTACACTTCACTATGCCCTTGGTGGGCACTGACGGGACTGAATTGATTAAAATGTCACTCACCATTTACTGTGGTTAGTGCTTCATTAGGCACCGATAGGCACAATATATCTTTGTCAAATACTTCCATGGAAAACTTAGCTCTCAGGCCATGAAAACACAAAGCCCTAGACTGTGAGGAAAATCCCTGTGTGGAAAATATTCACGTCCATATGATAGAGTTTTAGCAAAAAGAACAACTTGGAACTAAATTTTCAAGTATTTAACAAAATTACATCTCCAACAAGATGTATTTACATATTGAGCAAATCAGAATAAGAATGAAGCAAAAGTAAAGAATGGGTTCTGAAGAGGAGTGGAGTTCCAGGGTGGCCCAGGGGGTGGGGAGAGGTTGCAGGTATCAGACCAGAGTCCACACGTGCAGTGAAGAACAACAAGAAATATCAGGAGCCTTGAGTACCCGCCTCAGTACCCGCTCAGGGCTCAGAATAGGACGTCTATGGCAGGCGGGGATCTGAGGGTAAACAATTAACTCAAGTACATTACCTCTGCATAGTCTTTACGTTTCATGTGAGGGGAAAAAGTGAAGTGAAGGGGGAAGAAGAAGAAGAAGAAGAAGGAGAAGGAGAAGGAGGAGGAGGAGGGGGAGGGGGAGGGAGGAGGAGAAGAAGAAGAAGAAGAAGTAGAAGAACAAGAACAAGAACAAGAAGAACAAGAACAAGAACAAGAACAAGAACAAGAACAAGAACAAGAACAAGAACAAGTAGCGACGAAGAGGAGAGTAAGAGTAAGGGCTGATCTCCATGAGGTTTCTAGTTTTTACAGAGGTAGCTGGAAAACTCAATAGGCAAGGACAATGATAATATGCATCTCAAAACCACAAAGAGGGCAGGTAGAAGCTGACAAAGCAGTACTCTGGAACAGGCAACACCACGCAGGGAAGAGCCAGCCATTCAAGGGGAAATACCTCATGTCCCAAACCATTAGACAAAGTTACTAAGCATCCCTGATTCCTAGATACCCATTCTCCTCATCTAATCTCTTTTGTGACAACCAGCTTTGGGGATGCCCAGATTTGTTTGTTAGCAAAGGTGAGGAATGCTGTCTTCCTGCTCGGTGGCTGTTTTCTACAGAAATTTCTATGCGGTCTGTTCGCAGGTAATTTTGATGGATTAACTCTATGTAAATCTGACTGTTAGAACAAAGAATGAGTGTTATGGCTCCCAGGTCTCACAGTGTGGAGGAATGGAGCGAGGTCATCCCATTGCCCTGCAGAGGTTACACTGCTGAGGTGTTCTGGGAATGAATCCCATTTCGAAGAGAAGAATCATGGCTTCACAAGGTTCCCACGGATATGGCAGCGACTTTTCCAAATGACACGTGTTCCCGCAGCTCCACAAAATGGGTTGTCCCGTAAGTTGCATACTTGTGGTTCTGCCTTTATGAATCTGTCAGCTGTACATCTACGGCACAGTCTTGTGCGCTGTGACAAAGACACAGGGATCCCACCACCCCACAGTGCCCTGTGCCCCGTGCGCTTCAAAGGTAACGTCTGCCATATGCGTTCAATCACATGTGCATGTCTGTGTTTAGGAGTAGTTTGCCTCAAGTGGAAAACGAATACTGTTGCTTTCTCGTTTCTTTTTAGTTTTCTGTTTAACATCTCCGAGTTCCTGGCCATCAATGCAGGAATCATAGAGAACCTTGCCTTTCCTGGGATACAGTCAAGCTGTCGGCTGTCATAGCCTGAGAGTTCTTCTTCACTCTAGGTGCTTGCTCTCTTAGCCGCCAGCCCTCCGTTTTACCCCACCTGACGTCTCTAACCACAGGTGCTATTATGTCCTAGCGATACCTCCTTCCAGGCAAGCATCCAGCATTGTCTAGTAACCTTCCTCTAGGCCAGCACCCAGCACAGTAAACTCACAAGGATGATGGGCTGGATAGTTTTATATCAACTTGACACAAGCGGGAGTCAGTTGAAAGGAGGGAACCTCAGCAGAGGAAATGAGATCCAGCAGTAGGGCTTTTTCCTAATTAGTGATCAATGGGGGAGGGCCCAGCCCATTGTGGCCCTGGGTTCTATAAGAAAGCAGGCTGAGCAAGCCAGTAAGCAGCTCCTCCATGGCCTCTGCATCAACTCCTGCCTCCAATTTTCTGGCCTGTTTGAGTTCCCGTCTTTGATGTGGGATTCCCCTCTGTATGCTGTGACTATATTTTATTGCTATTGGTTAATTAAGAAGCTCTTTTGGACCTATTGCAGTGCAGAATAGAGCAAGGAAGGAATTCAAAGCAGAAACAGGAGAAAAGGTGGAATCAGGGAGGTGCCATATAGCTGCTGAAGGAGACAGATGCCCGGGAACCTTACCAGTAAACCACAAGCCTCATGGTAAAATACAAAATAATGGAAATGGGTTAACTAATATAGTTTCTGTGTGATTATCTTGGGTCTGGGCAACCAGGCACCTACATGTCTTGACTCTAACCCAGGCCTCCACAGCTTGCTTTTCAGTTCTGTTGATTCATCACAGCAATAGTGTCCCTGCCTCAGACAGATGACTTTCTCAAGTTACGCTGGGGACAACCACAGGGAAAAGTGCCTTTCTGCCTTCACTTCTCCTTCTCTCTCTCCAAGGATGCTTTTTCTACCCTTTCCCTCAGAATCACCACTGTGCCAACTATGTTCTTAGTAATAACGCAGGGTCTTGAATGTAAGGTTGGCATTTCTCATTCTTGTGGCCAGCACAGGGACTAGTACAAATCATCAGAAAATACTTTTAAACACAGTGAGTTGATCAGCGAGTCAATCAATGGCATAAATGAGTCTGAGGAGACAAAGGAAACATCTGATTCATAATTAATATTAGAGCACAAGAAAAAAAATAATTAAAAATGTCTGACTGATAATAAATATTATAGCATAAGCTAAAAAAATTATTAATACCACTACTCCAATTTTGTTTATAAGATACCCCAAAGGAACTCCAACAGTTGCCATGGAAACCTCTCATTTAGGAGTGAGAATTATTTGACTGTTAAAACCTAGAGATAGAATAACTTTATTAATGCTCAAACAATAACTGTCTTTGATTTATAAAGGAACTGCATCTTGTAAGTGCATGCCCAGTTTCAATGTGAGGCCCGGGAGCTTCACTCCTCAGCCCTGGGTGGATGACCACTTTGTTACGCTATGCTGCCCCCACAGTTACAACAGTATGCCTTGGTCAGCTCACCACAGCCAGACAAGAAGATATTACGATGAGAATTCTGTCTTCTATCCAGGAGACACAATGGTAGCTGGATAGAAACAGAGCTGAAACCAAGCGCTCAGAGCTAGAGTTTTAAGCAGAGAGCGGAAAAGAATTAGCCTAGAAAATACTGTCTGTCACCACTGGGGGCGCCCTTAGCATACGACAGTGAAGGGTCTTTAGTCTGGATATCTGAAGATGATAAGTATGGATAATGATTGATAACCTGGGACATCAGACTGCTGATAGCCAGTAACCTTTTATATTGAGTGGATTGAGAAAATGTCCCCTTGCAGCCCACTCTGGGGAAAGCAAGATAGAAAATGCAAAAAAAAAAAAAAAAAATTACGTCAAACAGCAAGAAAATATGTATTGCATTTTAGAGCAATTAATGAAGGAAGTCATTTAAAATGCAACCGATAACAGTGCTTTTCTCAAAGGATTAAGCATAGGCCAGGCAGAACAAGAAAAACAAACCCTGCGGCTCGAATGTCTTTGACTTCTGCTTCTCTTACAGGTGATTTTAGAATAAGGAAGCTATCTTTCAAGGTTTCTCTCAGAAATGCTTTGACTCCTCGACAATGTGTGGTAGGGGGTGGGAGGGCTGATCATGAGCATCTTAAAGATAAAAGCAGATGACCTGCTTAAGCCTCTTTTAAAACTATTATTTCATGAAACTCTTATCTGGTATATCACAAAGAAAAATTACTAAAAATTTCTTGTAAACTATTCTTCTACAAGGAAAATGCTGAAGTTCAATTTAAGTTGCGAGTTACATTGATATTTAGGTCGGGTTCATCAAGTGGCAAGGCTGAACTTTGATGTACTCTCTATGAACATTACAATGGTACCACACTAACGTATGTGACAGGGTAGCTGATATTTAAGACTCATACAGTAACTCAGATAATATATACAAAATAAGGAGCCAAGAACCCTTTTCACAGTCCAGTTTCTGGAAAAAGCTGTGCACTTTTTGGAGCACTGGCCAACACTTCCCCTGCAATGTAGTTTACAAAGACCTGAACATGGGCAATGGACTAAGGCAGGAGGCTGTTGTTTAAAGGCAAGATCTGTTCCCGTACACTTCTGAATAGCCTATGTCATTCAAAACAGGTGAGTGAATGAATGAATGAATGAATGGGTAGATTCACTGCATGTATAAGGGAGATCTTCATGGGAGTGAGGCTACCCTGGGATTCTAGAGATGGTTTTGTCTCTTGCATTCTGTCTCATTTCTATGCCTCCACCAAACAGTGGGAAAAACATAACCAAACATCTCCAGATGGGGTAGGGTCCAAAATGGTCATAAAACAACACTAAAATTATAAATTGATTTCATGAGATTTCAGAAGCAGCTTCTAAGTTAAATGTGTTAAATTAAACACGAAAAATAAATGTAAGTTTATATAGTTGCTACAATAAAGTTTTAATCTGTTGAATTTTCATTAGGTTATGATATATTCGGTTTCTAAAAGCAAATACGGTAAAAGCGAGGAATAAAGGAGGAGCTGTTTGAACTATCAATCAGAAAGAATGATAAAAGCCTTGCTGGGCTCTGCAGGAAATGTAATTAGATAAGCATCTCACTCACTGAATCTCTCACATGGAAATACAAAGAATACAAAACGCCATGTCAAAGATTAACTGCCCGCAAGTGCCCCAGCAACAATACTTAGATCCCGCCTCTAGGAATCACTAAGTGCCCGACACATACACGAAGTTCTGAGTATTTTAATGGAATTTACAAGGTATTTCTTGATCACTGATAGGTTATTTTAGTTAAATTTTACTTTAATTCTTTTTTTTTTTTTTTTGTCCTTGAATTCACTCTGTAGCCCAGCCTAGCCTTGAACTCACAAAGATCCACCTGCTTCTGCTCCCAAGTGCTGGGATTAAAGGCGTGTGCCACTACTGCCAGGCTTTTTTTTTTAAAAAAAAAATATTTATTTCTGTTTTTATATGCATTGGTGTTTTGCCTGCATTTATGTCTGTGTGAGGGTGCTGGACCAGTGTGAGTTGCCATGTGAGTGCTGGGAACCGAACAGGGGCGCTCTAGAAGATCAGTCAGTGCTCTTAACCACTGAGCCACCTCTGCAGCCCTACTTTAATCCTTCTAGGTCATCACTTTGGGGTTGGAGACATGGCTCGGTGGTTAAGAACAGTTGGTATTTTTTTGCAGAGATCCCCAGAACACACATGGCAGGTCACAATCATCTGTTAACTCCAGTTTCCGGGACTTTGATGCTCTCACCCAACCTCTGCAGGCACCATGTATACATGTGGTGCATATACATGAATGTGGGAAATAATCGTATACATAAAATAAATCTTGAAGAATTATTATATTGTTTTCCTCATTCTTCTAATGACATTGTTTAGCAGTAATAATCAAAGAAAACTACACAAAACATAAAAGAAACATAAGTATCTTTGTTTATTAATTGTATGCAATACCATCAAAATAGAAAAAAAATTAATACATGTAGAATTTATATAACAGAATATTTGTGAAGAAAATATGATTATTACTTGACTATATCCTAGACAAAGCAGTAACAAGAGGCGTTAATCCAGATGGGCAGTGGTGATGCACGCCTTTAATCCCACAACTGCGCAGTGGTGGTCCCAGCACTTAGGGAGGCAGGGCAAGGCGGATCTCTATGACTTTGAGGCCGACCTGGTCTACAGAGCAAGTTCCAGGACAGCCAGAGATACACAGAGAAACCTCGTCTCAAGACACCACCAATAAATCAAATAAGAAGCAGAAGAGTTAATCCACAAATGTCAGAGTGCACAGACACCGCTGAGCGGTGAAAGCAGGGCCGGCTCTTTACTGCCAACAGTGGCTTTCACAGTAACGCCAGTTGTTCGCCGATCACTTTTCCATTCCCACTCAATTACATCACCCTGGTGCACACAACAGCATTCTATCGCGGCACGCTGACTGACCTAGGAAGCTCCTATTGGGCGAGATACTTCCTGAAAGTCTTGCTTAATTAATTTTTCTATTGAGAAAGTCTCACGTTATCCAGGCTGACCTTCAACTCAGTTCGTACCAGAGAATGAACTTGAACTTCTGATTCTCCTGTTTCGACACACAGCAAGCCCTGGGACAGCAGCTATGCACCTGTGTTTCTATGGCACCGGGACCAGGATTAGGGCATCACACATGCTAGAAAGCTCTCTGCCAACTGAGCTACATCCCTGGCAAGTTTTGCTTGTTTAAACAGCAAGTTCATACTGGATTCCTACAGGATATAAATCTAAAGGGCCTGCCCTCTTGAATAGATTCTTTATATTCACAGAAAGTATTTATCTCTTAAAACTATGAATTCATAGTTTATTTTCTTTCATAACTGGCTCATAAATCAAAATGTGGTTTTCTTGTAGAGGTTGCTTTCATATATATATACATGAATATATAGAGAGAAATAGAGAGATAGAGATAGAGATAGAGACAGAGACAGAGACAGAGATAGAGATAGAGACAGAGATAGAGATAGAGATGTAATATAAGTGGATAAACTGTATTTTTAAAGGCCGGGAGTTCTAACAATTAAGTCAAAAGGATTATCTGTTCCCACCATCACACCCAGAGGCTGGCAGTCACAGTTTCCCCCAATGCTAGGCTGTCTCACTGGTTCCAGGGCCTCCTTAACAAGTATCCAGGGGCAAGGAAGGACTCCAGCAGGCAACTCTTCGGCGTTCAAGCCGCGAGGATTGAATTATCAGCAAGAGAAGGGCATACAGTAAAATGTACAGTTCTTTTCTCCTCTCCAAGGAGGCAACGAATCTGATTAGGAAAATAAAATTAAAACATAAACACAAAAGAAGGCACACACGGGTGAGAGATAACCTGTTTTCAGATGTGCATGAAGCAATGGCTATCTATGCAGACTACAGACAACAGTTCCAAGTTAGGTGAGAAGTTGTGCGTTCAGCAACTTAGAAAAGGCTAAGCACATGGAGACACGGGCTTTAAACGTTGTGAGGATGAATCGAACAGCCAACAGCCGGGAGCAGGATTAGGAATTTTGTAAAGACGGCACTGCCCAGTAGGCTTCTTCCGACTACCCCCTCCTTTTCTCCACCACACACAGCAGGATATGTTCAACTGAACCAAAACAGCTTTAGACTAAAGGTAAAACTTGCTGCAGAGAATGGGGAGGTGCTGAGAGGAACAGAGAGGAATCTACTAAAAAGTGTGTAAATTGGTCTGTGTGCTTGATCATCAGCTCCGTCTTTTCCTGGTCTGAGGACGACATCTCAGCTGTCAGCCTCTGAGGAAGGACCACGAACAGCCCTCTGGTGCTGATCTTAGAGGATTTCCCACTGAAGAGTCCAGGCTTTCCCCCACGGTTCCTCATTAGTAACTTTTCTCACTACTGCGACCTCTACTGGACAAGCAGCATTTCTATAAGAAAGACTATTTGGCTCAGGGTTTGAGGTTTCCATCCACCATGGTGGAAAAGGCGTGATGGCAGAAGCAGCTCTCGGCCTTCACGCTTCACCTCAGAGCAGAGAACGCCAACACTAGGCTGGTTTCCTTTCTTCTTATATTCACAATTGCCTCTAACTCCAGTTCCAGGGGATCCGACAACCTCTTCTGGTCTCTGCATAGCCACGCTATATACTCACACAGACACAGACACGTATACACAGAGATTAAAAATAAGTCTTTAAAGTGTACACACACACAAAGTTTTAACACAATGTGTTCCTTAAAGATGACAAACTTAAAATATTATATGGGTACGGAACAACGCGGTCCCACACTTAAGGCTCAGGGATTATTGTAGAACATCAGGGCTGTGAGACTGTGTCTCTTAGTAACATCAGAAGTTACACTCATGAAGTCTCACCAACATGAGTGCCCAGAGGTGAACTGAAAAAGGAGGACACCAAGGGACATGCCACAAAGAACCACAGACGAACAGAGCTGGAAGAAGAGGCGGCCTCCCCAGGGAAGAGCACAGCAGTCTTACCGACAGTCAGCCCTGAAAACTACATATATGCAACATTATATGGACTTAAAGCTACATTTAGGAATGTGTGTGTGTGTGTATGTTTGTGTGTGAATGTATATATGTGTGTGTGTATATGTGAATGTATATGTATGTATACACACATATATATACACAATACAATGTAATATACATGCAATAATAGTTAGTGAAAACATGAGGTCATAAATTTAAAGGAGATGGGGGCATATGGGAAGGCTTGGAGGGAGGAAAGGGAAGGGAGAAGTGTTGCAATTAAAACACAATCTTAAAAATTAATATATATGATTATTAGATAAAGTGATATGTCGGAAAATTTGGAAACATTTTTGCAAATAGGCTACATAATCATTTTTAAACTTTAAATAATTAACAATATGAAAAAAGGCAGTGAAACTAAAAAAAATTAAAACATAACTAGAAAATCCAGAAAACAGAACGCTATACAAAAAAGAAGAGGAATATAATGGATTCTACTAGACTTATTAACTTTTAGTAATTTTGACACACTCACATATGAAAATATAAACTAGATTCTACACAGGATACTAGGATAAAAGCAGAGTGGGGCAAAATTGGTAGAGGAGTGTACGTCTTCACCCACCACAGCGCCCACTTAGCATAATGTCCAGAAAAGTAAATCGCGAGAGCTTGCCTGAACAACGCCACAGATGAGCTCCCCACCAATGCAAATCAGCCAACAGAATTAAATTGATAGGTAATGAGGCAAGGAATTATGCAGAACCTATGAAAGATATGGTATTGCCAGAAGAGCTGAAAAGGCATAGCTGCTCCTGCGAGATTAAAGAGTAGCCATGGGTAAACCTGATCTCTGATCTCACAATTGGCACTGTTGTGGTAGCTGTCAGCTAACCAGCTATACTTGAAACTGCCACAGTTTTTCTCTCTGGAAACTGAAAATAATAGTTGAAAGCTCTGGTCAAATAAGTTGGACATAGCGCTAACAGTGGGAAATGGAAGTGGACTTGCGGGCTTCAGTATGGTTTGGGTTAAACATAGCCTCTTCTTTAAATAGAAAAGCATTGCATGTTCAGAGAGACAGTCTCTATGTGAACATATATATATGTATATATATATATACATATATATATATATATACAACTTAAAACATGAAAGGGGGATGGGAAGATGGCTTGGTCAAACAGTGTTTGCAACGCAAGCACAGAAACCTGGGATTGGATCCCCAGCACGTGATAAAAAGTCAGGCATGGGGCAAGCATCTGCATCCCGGAGCTTCGAGGTGGAGACAGATACAACCCTGGACCTCACTGGCAAGCAAGTCCTGATGAACCTAGAGGCTCCAGGTTAATTAACAGACCTGTCTCTGAATAAATAAATGGATACATAAAATAAATAAATACGCTGGAGAGTGATATAGGAAGAGTCTCAAGAATGATCTTTGAGTTTCGTGTATGTGCAAGCCTGCCTGGATAGAAGAACGTATCTACCACAACTTAGAGGTACTCATCTGCATGCTCCATTCATAAATTTACATATTCCTATGTTAAAACACAGAACCATATTGCACCCATGTCCTACTCTCCCATGCGAGACTCTTCTGAGTCAAATGTCCTAATTCCAAAGACAGCCTATATGTTTATTTCTTAAAATCAAATATAGCATCTTCCATTTCATTGTCATACTCTACAGCCCTCTTGGATGCTATAACCCAAAAGAAACAAAAGGTATTTAATTTGGTTGAGTGACAGACCCCAAAGACAATATGAATAGCACCTTCAACATTTAGATAGTTTCCTATTTCCCAAAACTTTCTTTCTCTTCTTATAATCTGGTGAGTCAGTGGAGTGTACCACGGTTATAATGCTGTCAGGAAACTTAGTCTCTGTGACGGCTATTTAAAAAGTCATTCAGAATCCATTTGTGGGTAGCCAATTACTTTGCTAATGTTGATTAAAATGAAATTAGGAGAAATTTAATTTGTTTTAGAAATATTTAGTAGGGAAGTCTACATTAAATGATTCATCCTATATATTATCATTACTACTAAGTGGCCAAATATCTTGACTGAAATACACTCTTTGTTTCACACACACACTGATAAACAATGAGATGTGAAAACGATAACGACAGATTTTGATAATAACTGCTTCCCTGACCATTCCAGAGGCAGCGCTGGTTTGATGTTGGCAGCCGTTCCACAGTTTTACAACCAGACAGGGTTAGCGGGCTGTGCTGACCAAGAAAGCTCACAAGCAATCATACATTTTCTGCAAGAGGTTTCTGTAGCCACCAGTCAGTCCTTAGGCATGACTTAATCATTAAAACATAGCAAATCTCTTCTAATTTGAAAGGAAGTACCAAATGCTATTCTAGTGCATTCTAAGTTATACGGCACAGTCAGACCCTCTGTACCCACTGTCCTGACAGAATTATTAACTCTTGAAGGCGTCATTATATACGGATGAGTTATTTGGTGACTCAGATTTTAAAGCCCTCATTAGTTGCAATGAACTCAGAACCACCAGGGACATGTGGGTCTTTGTGGCTATCCTCAGTTCCTCCGTTCCGTTGCATTCCACTGCTAGTGGATATAGCAAGTCAGTTAGATCATGCGTTATTTGAGCCCTGCTTAAGAGCTACCAGGGAACTATTAAATTTGACAGCGGCTGTTTCATATCTTCCTGGGCCTTATGACTGCGATCATTAGAAAACATGCTAACGACACTGACAGAGAGACGACCCTGCTGTAGTTCGGGAATCAATTCTTGTTCTTACCTAGAACTCCCTTTAAAAATGGATGCACTCACGTTAGCGGAAGTGATGAGTGAGTCCTGACTAGGAGTTGGGAAAATGTATGTCAGCATAGACAGCAAGTACGCAATTCAACAGCAGTATTCAATTCAATGATTCATGTCCTGACTGTTTGGAAAAAGTCTTCCCTGAATAAAATTATATAGTAGAAGCTATTGAAATAAAGTCACCAGGAGAAACAGGCAGCACCGGCTCATGGGGGAGGACCAGAGCCCCCAAATATCTGAGCTACACAAAAGAATTAGCATGGATTGAAGTGTGACAGATTACGAAATACTTTATTTGTGTTTCCAAGGTACGTTGGTAGTAAAAGAAGACCAATGTCTTAGAAACCATCTCATGAGACAGAACCGAATGTTGTAAGGAAGGGGTGCTGGGAACGCTGCCCTAGACGGAATGTTGGGCTATCTACTCACCATGTGACCTGAATTATATCATTTTCTCAGTGTTCTCTATTTTGTTGTATAATAGGGAAGTAATTTGAAAGCAAAACAGGACTCAGATAAAGTTTATTGTCAATAAAAGTATCTACTGTTACTATTATTATCATTCAAGCTTTCAAATTAACATAGACCTTACATAGAATAAATATATGCTTAGCGTAACGGGTGTAGGAAGATTCATTTACGATTCTTTCTCTTAAAACAACAGTAAGTAAACCTGAGTCTTAAGGAATTTCATTGCATAAATTGCTTTGATTCAAGACAAAAAGATCAGTAAAGATGATAACAGAACACTGGATAATGCCAATATGAACGGCCATCAAGATATATAATATGAAGCAATGCCAAATGGCTTTATGATACTTAATGATTAGGCAATATTCTTTCTAATATATTAAAGATCAATTTTGATGCAGACATTTTCCTATATATTATGACTAGCGCAGATTTTTTCCCCTAACCACCCAGCTGCTGTAATGTTAAATAAATTAATTTTAATCTTAAATCAGAGATGTAATAGAGACAGGGTGATTTAATATGCAATCTCATTATGGTTGACAGGCTTATTTATAAATGATCTGCCCACATTTTGACAAGCATAGTTAATATGTTAATTAGCTTTAAAAAGATGAGGATAGGAACCGCTTGACAAACCATCATTCTTTGCACACGGTGTTGGGGGTGCTGCCGTTGATACCCCGGGGCCCCCTCTACGGCACAAAGCCTTTGAGGAGATAATCATTTATTAACAACAGATAATTTAGCTACCTGATATTAAAAATTAATCCGGTAAAATAATCCCCAACAATGTTCTGCTTTAGACAACCCGAGCAGCTGCAAAGGCAGGTCAGAGCATGCAGGGAGGAAGCGAGCTTATTTAAAATCCCAGCTCTGCAGACAGAGCCGTGCTCTCTAGTCAGCCAAGAGTTACACAGATATGTTGCCCTCACGCCCATGCTCCCTTCCTGTGTTCCTCAGAACCCACCAGTCTCTCTGGTTTAGAAGCTTACCCAAGCTTTTAAATGCTCTGACGTTCAAGGCGCTACGCAATCCTAAGCATTAACAGACGATTTACAAGAGGCAATGTTCAATTCGACTTTGCTGCTTAGATCTGCATTCACGAAAGGAAACAAAGGTACCAAAACTACCGTGATGCGCTCTTAACTCGTTCTTTGCATTCACACGTCACCATGGTGCTGGCGACACACAGGAGAAGCTCCTAGCGGGGCCAGCTCTGATTTCCATCACACGCTGGCACTGTTATTGCCTATGTGTCTTCATTAATATCTTTAGTGCCTGTGGCTACTGAACGCTGTGTAGGGATCATCAGTTCTTAGTTACTCCAGCCCCAGGACAGTAAATGAACTGTAAAAATAGCCTGAAACTCCTGCCACCTGCCTCCCTACTGCTGGCCGTGGGTTAATATTTGTATTTCTTTTTGGTGCAGCTGAGCCATGACTCAATTACAATCCCATTTCCAGGTGTCTGAATAGCCTGCAACGATGTCATTGATTATGCAAAAATCAGCTCCCTGTGAACGTCCGTCCCCCTCATGGGAAAGACACATACATTTTCACCTGATTGCAAAATAGCAGAGCAGCTTTTAGAAAATTGCTTGGAATGAAATCAGATTCCGAATGACAGGCATGGCACAGACATCTTAGATTTCAGAGCTTGGGAGTGAACTGAAAATAAGCACAGGAAGCTCAGTCCTCACACACTTGCTATTTGTGTCTGGCAATGAGTAACGCTGGCATGGGGACAAGGGGGTACTTGGGGTCCCCTATTTTCTATCAGATTTCCCCTTCTTAAACAGCAGGCTTCTTCACACGCTTCTATCATGCCTCTGTTCAAAGCAAACTGGCAGCAAGTGCCCGACCATCTCTCACACAGAGGGAGAGGGGCAAAGCGGGGCAGACTAGAAAACACTGTGTGCCAGAAACAAACACAGGAGAAAGCTGGAGTCCATCCTGTACTCGGAACTATAAAAACCACCCGAGTGTGTGTGTGTGTGTGTGTGCACATGTGCATATGTGTGTGTGTGTAAGTATGCATAGTGGAGGCCAGGGGTCAGCTTTGAGTGTTGTTTCTCAGGAAGCTCTCTACCTGTGCAGAGGAGGGCAGTTCTCTGACTGGCTAAGAGCTCTCCAGGTAAACTAGGCAGACTGGGCAGTGAGGCTCAGGGATCTGCCTGCTTAGCATCTTCACACTTGTACATTGGTTTGGGGAATGAATTGAGGTCCTCCAACTAAGCAATAACCCCAGCCACTTAGACATCATTCTGTTTGTGTGTACATACATATGTGTGAGTGTATGGGTACGTGACTGTAGGTACATGTATTCATAGCAAGGTCAATGTTGTCCTTGCTGTCCGCATTCATTTTTGAGACAAGCTCTCTTCCTGAATTGGCTAAGTTGAGCTCCAGGGTCCTGCCTGTTTCCTGATTTTCTGGGCTGGGTTGCATGCATGTGCCACGGTGCTAAACTCAGTAGGACGGTGCAATATTGACTAAAGGAAGCAACTGAGACAAAACTGGTTCCGCACCACAAATGTTCTAAAAGACATATTATTAGCAGAGAGCTTAGCTGAACTCACTGAAAGACAACTAAGAATTTCCATATGCCAAAATAAACGGAAAAATACTTTATATCTCAGGACTGTGATATAATTATTACTTGCATAGCCAACGCTCAACTAACAGCAAAAAGTAGTAAGCGATTAAGAGGGCAACTAAGTGGTACCCTGGTGTGTGTACTGGCCTCTATCTCTAAATTTCCCCCATTATAATTAAGGATCTAAGTATCTATATTGCCCCAAAATAGGCCTATCCTTAGGGGACAATATTAACTACAGAAGTGTAAATAACCATTAAAAAGCCAAGGGCCAGGAAGTGTGATAAAAATGATTAACTCAGCCACTCAGCAATAGATGGTGATATTTATTCTTGGGATTTCAGAATCATTAAAATGTGATCAGATTTATGATAAAGCATACAAACGTATGAGAACAAATCTTCGGGTGTTTGGCGGCCTAGATTCTTAGTTTTATTTAAAGCCATAGATCTAGACGTACAGTGTTAGTTACGTGGACACAAGATTCTGTAGATGACGTCAGTGGCTCCACAGAATACCAAACCCCACAGTTAGGGGTATCTTAAACATACATTAAGAAAGTCCCTAATTCTTAAAAGCCAAGATTGCTCGGGGGGGGGGGTAGAGGCATGAAGTCACTACACAGAGGAAGATAAATAACACATGCTGAAGTCTTACTGAAGCCATAAACATTATACGATCAGTTGTAGCATAAATACGGGGGCCTAATCATGCCAGAATGATGACTCTTTCATAAATCAGCCACAAGCTTCAAGAATTATTTCACTTCAAACGCAATCATGAATCCAGAAAAGGAAAAGCCATGCTCAGCGGCCAAGTGTGACTCCCTCCAGAGCGTTAAGAAAGACATTCCTTCCCTTTGATGATTGTGACACTTACATCTTACATAATTAGCAATGCAGGGTAGTTTGCCAGTATTGGCAAATATCACCGATCATTCTAAAAAGACTTTAATAGCCGGTGAGCTACGACATGGAATTCTCCTGTCCTGGAATTATTCCAGATTTTAAAAACTCAAGGCATTTCACTTTGGACAATTGTTATCAATAGCTTTCAGTCAAACCAACCAGAGCTATGCGGTCAATAAAAAATTCATTCCCTGTTACTTCTTAGTCTACTGCTCTTTGAAGGTACACACTTCCTCATTATAAAATAAAACAATAAATTATGACCTTACAGAGAAATTTACAGTACTGACAGAGAAAAAAAAACCCTCTGACCTGGTCCATCAAGAACCCTTAGAAGGTTCCACATGGAACAGTCTCTGAGTGCCATTCCCAACCAGGTTTGAAAGCGGCAACAACACTGCCACACACAGGCAGCACTCACTCCTGCATCCCAGGTCCTCCTCCAAACGGCTGATGTTTGTCTAGGTTTGGCCCAGACCAAGCATGGCACACAGATCAGATAAAGTGTTCATTTCTTACCACATGTCAAGGCAGGTGGAATATTCTGTGGAGCCCAGGAGAACATCTGGAGGCCTGTACCACAAGGTCACCACTTCATTGGAATACGTGTGGCTAGGGACGGA
The DNA here is from genome assembly GCF_014885135.2 of Alexandromys fortis. Taxonomy (NCBI): domain Eukaryota; kingdom Metazoa; phylum Chordata; class Mammalia; order Rodentia; family Cricetidae; genus Alexandromys; species Alexandromys fortis. The sequence continues at coordinate 2,789,167 of NW_026067916.1, read as the reverse complement.
TTTTGCTCTTGCAAGACCTGTAGGTTACAGGAAACATAAAGAGGTTAGATGGGCCTGAAAAGAACGTGTGTTTTAAACTGAAATGTTCCACTTTAAAAGGTCAAACAACACTGCTGTAATTCACATTCATGAATGTAATGTCAAGATTAACACAGGATTTGAGGGGAATATATGCAGGTTTTTTATGTTTTTTATCATCACGTTAATAACCATGAAATAATGCATATTGAAAATAAAGCATCTGTGCTAGGGCTCCGATCAAATATCACTAGACAAAATCAGAACAACCTCAGAATCTCCTGGCTACTGCATCTGTTTGCAGAACTCTAGTTCTGAGAGTCCCAAATATGTAAGTCATATCAGTAAGGCTTCTTTGGTCAAATAACTTGCAAAAAAAGATATATTAAGAAACCTAAAATCTTCCAGCTATACAATGGACCAGTAGTACCAATGTTTACATGTGTATTTAATCTGTAAGAAGAAACTGCAATACTTTTCTCAAAGAGTTGCCCAAAAAGTTTTTACAGTGTGAGTGTTTTCCAAAGACTCACAAGTGGATACACACTCAGGAGGTTTGCCTGAAAACCAGTGAGCTACACAATTATAAAGCAATGATCAAATTGGAACATATAGGTGATGAAAGTTGATATCAAACCACAATAGGAAAGAGTGGCAATATTACCTTAAAGACAATTCGACCTAATAACCAAAAATACTCACAGAGAGACACAAGGCTGCAAAACAAAACAAAACATATATTCATGTATGTCCTCCATGGTTTTACCTCTGGAATATGTGATTATCCATTTTTAGAAAGATTTGTTTTACTCTGAATTTGATGGGTATGGTGGTATATGCACATAAGTATGGGAGCCCACAGAGGCCAGAAGAGGGTGTCAGAGCTCCTGGAGCAGGACTTCCCAGAGTCTGTGAGCTGCCTGGTGTAGTTACTGGAAGCGAACCATGATCCTCTAAAAAGTAGTAGGTTAGAACACGCTCTTACCTGCTGAGCCATTTCTCTGGCCCTGTCCCTTTCATAATTTAGTAAGTTTTTTAGAGTGTTTTCCCCTAGGTTGTATGTAATGACTGGTTCTTTTTTTAAAAAATAATGTTTGTTTGCAAAGCTAAGGATTGAACACACTCCCCGGTATGTTAAGGAGGCATACTACCAACAAGCTACCCCAGCCTAGTCCCCTTTTCAAAAAGATTGGCTTTTACTTTGTGTGTGTGTACATGTACACGTAAGTACATACATGCACATACTATGTGGACACACAGGTGGGTGCCTGTAGAGGCCAGAAGAGGGCACTGAATTCCCTGCTTGACTTGGGTGCCGAGAACTGAAGTCAGGCCTTCTGCAGGAGCAGTAAGCATTCTAAACCATTGAGTCATCTCCCTGCCCTTGTACTTCTTTTAAAGGTCAGACATCTCACAGCGTTGTTTCTGAAAGCCAAACAAGCCACAGTAGATCACTATCTGGCCATGCCATTAATGATCAGTGCAATATTTTAGATCTGAATGTCCCCTCATGGTCCATTTGTTAGAGAACAGTTCAGTGGCCCAAAGTGGTACTGGGAGTCGACGGACTATCCTGGGGACCAGGCCTAAGTGGGAGGAAGTTGTTTCACTGGGTCATGAGGGGGACATCAAGGTGACAGCCTTTCTCCCTTAGCTCCTACAAAGTGAGCAGCTTTGTTCCACATGGGCTTTTTCCTTTATTATTCCGCCTCTCCATGGATCCAAATATGACAGGGCCAGCTCATTCCTGGCTGAAACTTCTGAGACCATGAGAAAAAAACCAAAAAACAACATCCCTTCATTTAAACTGAACACCTCTGGCACTTTTTCACAGCTATACGACAATCAACACCACACATATAAAGGATTGTTTATCGGTATTGTACTCAAAGTATAATACAAAGTTTTTGCTGTGAACCTCTTTTAAACATGTTCATTTCAATGATATATTAAAATTATCAGTGATGTTTAGAAAATCACTTCTTCCTTTTTTTTAACCATAGCTGTTAATTTCCTGGGTTATTTGTAAACTTATAATCAATAGGGTAGCTGGTAAGACAAAAAGTTGATAATTCAGTTATCATTATAATCCATTGTTCTACAGTGTAGTTGTTACAATAAGGTGATGACATATGGAATTGGCTAATGTTCTTATATATCCCATAAAAAATGTACAGCTATAAAAAATATACAAAAATATTAACTTACTACACCTAATATCTTGGACATAAATAGAGCTCCGTCCAAGCACAGATTCCATGTAGCACGTTCTCTACTTTGCAAGGTTCAACCTACCTCCATTCAGATAAAACTGTACTATTAACATGACAGTAAGGCTGGGAAAGTCTGCAGGGATCGGCAATCCCTTCAAACGATAACATTTCCACATAGGAACCAAAGAGCTAAGGACGGCTCTGAAAATTGGTTCTGATGCCTCCCATATGTGGCTGTCAAGTCAAATGGGAGCCAGACCATCCCAGCTGGAGCTCCTTGCTTTTCCTGAGGCCTTATTGTCAGACAGCTCAAACAGAGATGGGCAAATGGAAAGAGGTGAGATTGTCTTTGACAGTTCGTTCAATCAGGACAGTTATTAAATAGAAAGTGACAGGCTAAGATGAGAAGAAATATGAAACCTCAGAATTCCCTGAATACAATGAAAGCCCAACTACTGTATGTGATTGCAGACCCAGTGTGAGTTGTTAAATTGGTCAAGGATTTGGAGAAGATACAAAGGGAAGTTCCTAGTCTACATTATCTTCTCCTGTCTGACATACTCAGGTCAAGGGGAGCCACAACTTCATTTAGCTGGGCTACAATGTTCCCAATGAGGATGAGTTTTCCAAGTCAAAAAATGGGCTTTTTAAGAGTGTTTGCACATAGAGATGTCATATAGACAGTAATGGGCTTTAATTCAGATTAGTGCTTTCTTCGTCTGTCTAGACGAAGTTTTCTTGTCACCTCACTTGGGGTGACATAGTCAGTCGGAAGCTGTTAGTTCTGAAGGTGTGCACACATCAATGAACAAAAGGTATCTAAGGATATTCATACTCATTTCATAAGAAAAGTGAAGCCTATGGTTTCTCAGGAAAGACTGAATTACTTCAACAATGGCTTATAATTTTTTTTACAAGAATACCTTGAAATATGATTTTCTGGTGCATGTCCCCAATCTTTTTGGTAAAGACAACACCATGATTTTGTAAAGTTCACAAATCAAAACCTGCTTACTCATGCAAAATTTATAAAAGTGCATCTTCCAGCTGAAAGAAAACTGTAGGGCAGGATTAATTAGCACAGCATGTGTGAAAGCTTTCTCTCTCTGGTCCCTGTCAGTTGCTATGGTTACACTACAGGAAGAGAGCTACACTACCTTTAAAAAAAAATCCACGAAGTTCATGGGTGATTATCAAAACTTCTTTTATTAATGCTTAGTCTGAGCTGAAAGTCTTTAGGAAAGCGAAACGCAAACCAGATGAGGGCAGCTTGTCCGCAGTGTGGCACAGCCCAACTGGTGCCGTTATCTCCCCTAAGCTCCCAGAACCAAGGGATGGGCATAGTCCTTGTGTTGCCACTTCTAAGGAGGGCAGACCCGAGAGGAAAGGGGATGGCCTGCTATTAAGAACACTGCTACAGTTCAGAGTGGGGCTACCACAATTCCTGAATAGAATCTTCGACTTCAGACGTAAAGAAGTTTTGTAGCTAAGAATTTTCCAATGAAAGAATTCCTTTCCCCTGTCTACAACATAGGCAACTCAGAGGTGAAGTCTGCGGCCACCTTGAGTTTGCTCCTGTCCTTTAGCAAGGACAAAGACGAAATCTCAGGGCTCTCTGCATTTTTCAAGACGAAAGAGACCTTCACCACCAAACAATGGATATTCTCCTCTCATCTTAATTGTTCTCCCTAGGGAGGTACACCCTGCAAATGGTTTTCTTTATTTAAATTTCCTCCTTTACTTCTCTCTTACAAAACAGTTAGCCAGGAATGACAAGACTTCCCTCTGGGACCTTATCAAATTTGTCTCATACTGGTTTTGAACACGCCGTACATTTAAAGCAGTATCTTCTAGTGTGGAAATTCATGCATTGAACACTGGGTGCGGAATGCTTTAGAGGCAAGGCTTTTAGGAAGAGGTTGGTTCAAGAGCACCTCTGGGCAAGTGGCCCTAGACAATGTAAGAAAGTAGGTTGACTCGGACCGAGTCAATAAGCAGTCTTCCTCCAAGGTCTCGGCTGTGGGTCCTAACTCCAGGTCCCTGACTGCTTGGCTTCTTGCCTGGGCTTCCTTCAGTGACAGACTGACTGTTCCCTGGAGCGGTATGATGAAATAAACCCCTTCCCCCCGCAGTTAGTTTACTCACGGTGTTTTACCACGGCTACAGAAAGCAAACTAAGACACTTCCCAAAGAAAACAGAAAATGCTCATATCATTGAGTTTTAATACAGGACTTACAACTTCGTACATGCTTCTCTGAGAGATATTAATGGAAATGAAATGAATAGATACAGTAAGCCCACTTAGAATGATTGGGCTAAATACCACTTGACGAGCTATTGTTGCAGATTAGTCTGTGTATTGAATGAAGCTTCTGCTGACATGGCAAAGCAAACTGCCTGATGTTGATTCCAGAATTACCCAGGTAGTTAGATTTGCTCAAGTTCCTAGGGCTCTCTAGCCTTTGGTTTTGTTTGTTTGTTTGTTTGGGTTTTGCTTGTTTTTTTTTATTTTTTTAAATGAGGGGTCTGAAATCTGTGGACCATAAATTGAACTAATCGGTGGGCATCCGTCATTCTAAATAAATCCTTTTGAAAAGCATCTACATCCGGTCATTCAGATGTGACAATGGCTGCATTTTTGCCGAACAGCTGAGTAGAGTAGCTGACAGATGCTCTGTGATCCAGAAAACAACTTTACTTAGAATCTGACACATGAGTAAGAAAAGTCTGCTGATACCTGCAACAGACTATGTTAATTTTTGTGCTCAGCAAGTAATCAAATTCAGCAATCCTACAGATGTAATCCTAAAGATTCTTCACTAGATGTATAAGAATCATACACACCCCAGTTCCTCCAAAGCTTCTACCTGGGCAGTTCTGCACCATGGATCCCGGCACATCTGCAGGAGCAGAGGGTGCAGAGGCATCTCCAATGGGGCATGTGCTAATAGGCCACCATTTCACAGCTCACTGCCTTATGCTTCTAGTTTCTCTTTCTCAGTTGGTGAAACTTGATGTATTATTCTAATTCCAGATGACAGCATTGCACAGCAAATGAATGCGCTGACCTGAGCAAATTGGCAGTTCTGATGGATGGCCATGTCCATACTGGCTTCTGACCAACTTCTATCCGTGCTATTTTTAAGACAAGATGTTAGCCTGGACATGAATTTGCTATGTAGCTGAGGCTGACCTTAAATTTCTGATCTGATGGGACCCATCTCTTGAGTGCTGAAGCTACATATGTGGAACTGGCTTACCGGAGGTTGTGGATCAAACCCAGGGCCCCTTGAATGCTAGATAGAACCCTACCATCTGATTTGATTTGTACTCATTATAACTTTTAAATTAAAATGTAAAAAACACAGAGTTTGTCATAAAAAAAAATCTAAGTTTTAAATCAAGACATAGTACTCACCTTTCGAAGCATTGGCTTATAAAGAGAATGAATAATGTCACCTAGAACATCATTGAATATGCATGACTATACTGAAAAAAGATATTTATTAATAAAAGGGAAACTGCTTAACTGCTAAGAGAACTTGATTACAAGACTGACAACCTGAGTTCGATTCCCAGAAACCACACGGTGAAAGGAAAAGAACACCCCAGCAAGTTGTCTCCCAGCCCAACATGTAGTATCTAGTGCACATGCGCACACACACACACACTCACATACACATTTTAGAGATACTGATGGAAACAGTTACAGCTATAAGGTCAAATGGAGGGGTGGAATACAAACCATAAAGGAGGAAGTCAAACAGTCTTTCCTTGAAGAAGATATGACAGTACACAAAAGTGACCAAATCTCCATCAGGCAACTCCTACAACTGATAAAAGCACTTTCAACCAAGTACCTGGTTGCCAAATTAACTCACAAAGATCAGAAGCCTCCTATATATAAATTGAGAAAAATATCAGGGAAACTACACCACCTTTCACAATAGCCCCAAATAAAATCAAATACTTTGGGGTAACGCTAACCAAACAAGCGGAAGATTTGTATAATAAAACTTTGAAGAAAGAAATTGAAAAATATCAGATAATCGAATGATCTCCTATGCTCATGGGATTAACACAGTAAAAAAAATCATCATCTTACCAAAAGTAATCTATGGATTTAATGCAATCACTATCAAAATTCCAACACAATTCTTCAAAGATTTTGAAAAGACAATTCTCACTTCATATAAAAAAATGTGGGAGAACGTAGGAGGAGTATGGGCAGGGGAACTGCAATCAGGATATATCGTATGAGAAGATTACCTGTGCTTAATAGAAGGGGAAATTTTAAGATATTCATTGAAATAACTGTAACTATAAGGCTAAAGAAAGTATAATTTTGTGCTAAAGGCATGATTTACACACAAAAGAAATGACAATTTACTAACTATCTTTTATCTACCTATCTACCTATCATCTATCTCTATCTATCTATCTATCTACCTTTCTATCTACCTTTCTATCTACCTATCATCTATCTATCTATCTATCTATCTATCTATCTATCTATCTATCTTTCTATCTACCTATATATCTAGCTAGCTAGCTAGCTATCTGCCTATCATCTATCGACTGATCTACTTATCTATCGTCTATCTATTATTTATCATCGATCAATCTTTCTTTTTATCTGTCTATCTATCTATCTCACATGAAATGTTATATGTCCTTACTTATTAATGCGTTCATTTTTAGCTTTCAAAAGAATTAAAAAATTGAGACAAATTTATGAATTTTTTTTTTTACTTATTTACTAAAGTGCTTTGTGTTGAAAGCAGAGGAAAACAATGTTCTTGTCTTCTGTTACGAGAACAACATACCAGTGACTTAATAATCTAGAAAGAATAGAGGTGTGATGGATGGGAAGTTCCCAAGAATGACGCAGAGTCCCACAGCCCAACATGAGGTAGAGCTTGGGGAGGCCTACGGAGGATGGCGAGGAAGGACTGGAGAAATCAGAGGAGTCAGGAACACCACAAGATTATGTTCCACAGAATCAACTGACCAGGACTCATCAGAGCTCACAGACATTCAGGAGCCTGTAGGGGTTTGACCTAGTTCGTCTGCAATTATGTAATGGCCGAAAAGCTTGGTGTGCTTATGGAGTTACTGGCACTGCAAGTAGCGACTGTCTCTGACTCTTCTGCCTACTTGCAGGACCTTCCAACTCCTGTTGGGTTGTGCCATCTTTCCTTGATGGGACGGCATGTGCCTGGTCTTAGTGTAGCTGTTATGGAATGTACTTAGTCTTATTTATTATAGCTTGTTATGGCATGTGCCTGTTTCTTATTGTAGCTTGTTATGGTATGTGCCTGGTCTTATTGCAGTTTGTTACAGCATGTGCCTGGTCTTAGTGTAGCCATTATGGTATGTGTCAGATCTTATTGTAGCTTGTTAGGATACGTGCCTAGTCTTACTTATTGTAGCTTGTTCTGCCCTGGTGGTGAGTGCTCCTGGGAGACCTGCTCTTTTATGAAGGGAAGCAGAGGGTGTAGATCTGAAGGAGAGCAAAAGAGGGGGAGGGAAAACTGTGGTCCAGATGTAATATTTTTAATTAGAGAGGAATTAAAAGAAAAAAAAAGAGTACAATGCTAGAATTGGTTAGGCATCTGGTAAGGGCTTTCTACAGTGTATCCCAACAGACCAAATAAGCATTACATGGCAAAACAGAGAAAATATGTATTTTTCATTCCTGTTCCTTTTATTTTATTTTTTTAAAAAGAAAGCAGTGTGGAGGTTTCTCAGGAAATTCGGGATCAACCTACCCCTGGACCCAGCAATACCACTCTTGGGAATATACCCAAGAGAGGCCTTATCATACAACAAAAGTATATGCTCTACTATGTTCATAGCAGCATTGTTTGTAATAGCCAGAACCTGGAAACAACCTAGATGCCCTTCAATTGAAGAATGGATGAAGAAAGTATGGAATATATACATATTAGAGTACTACTCAGCAGTAAAAAACAAGGACTTCTTGAAGTTTGCAGGCAAATGGATGGAAATAGAAAACACTATCC
>NW_026067916.1:2619905-2780754 GCF_014885135.2 Alexandromys fortis | reverse complement strand
GAGAGAGAGAGAGAGCGCTGCTCCCTTCTCCCTTCTGGTGGGCTCTGCGTTTTAGGGAAGAGTTTCCATTTTACTGTCGTCTTTTCCTGTGAGCCTAAGCTCAAGATTTCATGACATCCATTTCTCTTGCTGCTTTTCATCGTTGCCATATGAGTAAATGGCATAAATAACTCCCAACTCCCGGCACAGTTGTGGCCTTTTATTGCCCTCACAAATAGAGGAGAAATAGTAACACAGCCATTCTTCCAAAACGAAACTCTTTCAAATGGGATTTTGAGTAAATTAGAAATTCAGATTTTTTTTTTGACTCTAACCTGAAGCATATCTCCACAACGCATTGTGACCATACTTAAGTGATTTTTGAAAATGGGCTGCAAGGAAAAAATGGTTCTCTGCCTCTATTGTGTGCTTTGAAACTTTTGCCAAAATTTCAAGGTCTTTCTTTTCACTTTTAGCTACTTCTTTGTGCTTTAAACGGACACGTTTGAATCGTACGTATTTATACAAACTGTCCTATGGGAATTTCTTTCTGAAGCTGCTGCTAATCATTTTTGTGATGACTGCTCTGACTTCACATTGGTCTAAGAGGGGTGCACCCACACACTGAGACAATGGGGATGTCCTATTGGGAACTCACCAAGGCCAGCTGGCCTGGGTCTGAAAAAGCCTGGGATAAAACTGGACTCGTTGAACATAGCGGACAATGAAGACTACTGAGAACTCAAGAACAATGGCAATGGGTTTTTGATCCTACTGCACGTATTGGCTTTGTGGGAGCCTAGGCAGTTTGGGTGCTCACCTTACTAGACCTGGATGGAGGTGGGTAGTCTTTGGACTTCCCACAGGGCAGGGAACCCTGATTGCTCTTTGGGGACGAGGGAGGGGGACTTGGTTGGGGGAGGGGGGGAAATGGGAGGCGGCGGGGGAAGAGACAGAAATCTTTAATAAATAAATAAAAAAATAAAAAAAAATAAAAAGGAAAACAAACCGTCTTTTTTCATTTTACATACCAATCCCTTTTTCCTTTCACTCTTCTCCTCACATTTCCTCCACTTTCTCCTAACCCACTCCACAGAGTAGGCAAGGCACATTGCTCCAAGAAAGGATCAAGAAGACCCTTCCCACTATATCCAGGCTGAGCAAGGTATCCATCCAAAGAGAATAGGTTCCAAAAAGCCAGTCCAAGCAGCAGGGACAAATCCTGGTGGCACTGTCAGTGACCCTACAGTCTGCCCCAGTCATACAACTGTCAACCCATTCAGAGGGAATAGCTTGATCCTATGCTGCTCCCTTCCCTGTCCAGCTGGAGTTGGTGAGCTCCCATTAGCTCAGGTAAGTTGTTTCAGTGGGTGAAGCCTTCGTGGTCTTGACCTCTTTGCTCATATTCTCACTCCTCCCACTCTTCAACTGGACTTTGGGAGCTCAGCCCAGTGCTCCCTTGCTGGTCTCTGCCCCGTCTCCATCAATTGCTGGATTGAGTTTCTATAGTGACATTAAAGATAGTCATCAATCTGACTACAGCGTAAAGCCAGTGAGAGGGCACTCTCTCCACTATTGCTTAGGGTATTAGATGAGGTCATCCCTATGGATTCCTGGGAATTTCTCTAGGGTCAGGTATCTTGCTGGCCCCATAATGGCTCCTTCAATCAAAATATCTCTTTCCTTGTTCTCATCTCTGTCCTTCCTCCATCTCGACTATCCCATTCCCTCAAGTTCTCCTCCACTGTCCCTTTCTTGCCTTCTCCTCCCCTTCTGCCCTCCTGTCTTCCCCTAAACTGATGCTCCCAATTTTCTCAGGAGATCTTGTCTATTGCCCCTTCCAAGGGTATACATTGTTACTTAGCTCTCAGGGTATACAGTGTTACTTAGCTTCTCTAGGATCCTGGATAATAGGCTCATTATCCATTGCTTAACAACTAGTATCCACTTAAGAGTGAGTACATACCATGTTCATCTTTCTGGGTCTGGGTTACCTCACTCAGGAAGAAGGAGAAATCACCCAGCTACCTGCACATGTGTACACACGCACACGTGTACACACACACACACACACAAACACTTCCCAAATCTGACCAGACTAGAACAAATGACTGAATTGCCTAGAGAGCTGCAGAGCAATCACAGAACACACTCAAGAGAAGAAATCGAGCGAGCAATTTCTCTTGGGAAATGCTCAGGAACCTTCAAGCTAGGCTGCCAGATGTGCATGGTTCTTACTGCTTTGTCTGCTGGATTGTTCCATGGCTGTGAAGGCTTTGAAGATAATTAGCTAGAAATTGCACACACACACACACACACACACACACACACACACACACACACACACTGACGTTCACATAAATCCCTACTAGGAGTTAGATGACCCCAGGGCCTCACACATACTAAGCAATGGTCTAAGACTTTGAATCCTTCCAAGGAGGACAGTGGGCGCTGTTTATCTTACAGGATTACCTGAAGACTCTTTGCCTGAGGGTAAGTGCTAATCAAAAGAACATGTAATAAATTATGTGGGAAACAGGTGATCTTTGACATGCTGTCACCAAATTTCATAAATGCTATATAAGATATAAATAGCCAATAATCTTTAAACAAACTAAGATTTTTTTACAACATTAAACACCATCTAAACTACTTGCAAACTTATAAGGCAATTATTGAGGCAATTTAAGGAAGAAAAGTCTGTCCAATTGAATGAGTATAATACTTTTTTATTTTATTGGTGTTCCCCAACCTTTCTAACAGCGCTGGCTGTCCTGGAACTCTCTTTGTAGAGCAGGCTGGCCTTGAATTCACAGAAATCCACAAGTTTTACTTTTTTCATATCATATTTTTTGAGGAGCAGTCAAATTGTACATTGGGGGTCTCAACAGTGAACTTAACACAGAATTTCCAAATAATTACGAGAAAATCTCTACTAAGAGAAATGCAGGTTTATCTTATTTTGATGACCCTGGTTATCATGAAAGTAGGATTGGATGTTGCTAATGTAGAAAAAAAAAATCACAATTTCAAATCTGTAAAATTGAGAATTGGGGGAATATTTTCCAAACCACATCAGTATATGGGTGTCGTTCCCATTGCAGAGAAGAACCCACAGCCTTCCTTCCTTCCTTCGGGAAGGGATGGAAATAGCCCTGTGTCTTCTTCAACACTCTCACTTTCTTTAAAGAGGAAGGAAGCTGAGGTGGCAACTGTATTACGATCCCCAGTCCATCCCCTTCCGTGCACACAGCACTCTCCCCCTTACTCTTCAGTGCTGAGTCTAAGAACTCTCGGGTGGTCTGTCAGCCACAAGGTGCGTTCTCCATCTCCTCCACTGGTAAAGAAGCAGTGTTCTGGTGTGTGTGACAGTCTCTCTGAGTCACGTGAGGCCACTTCTACAAATGCCATTTGGGGTAAAAGACACAGCTTAGTAGCTTCTCTGATGTGCCGTCTCACTCAATGCATATGGCGGTTCTCTTGGGTACCCATCTCCCCCACCATGTCCCCATGCTTCCTGTATGCATCCTCACCCACCTGAGCCTATGCTCCCTACAGGCTGAACTGACGGATCCCCACTAGAGTCCCCTGGTTTCAAGCTGGGTTTGGCCAAGGGAGAGACACTGATCAAAACGTGAGGAAGGAGAAAACCAAGGTCCCTCTGCTCATCTCCCCGCCGCCTTCCCAGACAGACAGGAAGGCGGGCATGGTGCTCACGAGGCTCCAGCACCACTGAAACCCCATGGCAGAGCAGGAAAAAGCCTGTGCTGTTGTGGGTCTGGAAATGTTTCCCATCCTTAACCACCCAGTTTCATAAACATCACTCCATTGAGCTCTCCAATCGCCCATTTGAGTTGCCCTTTATCTCCCTGTAGAATCCGGATACAATTGCCTGCACCTGACCCATTCATTCTGCATTCATGATGGCTAAACAAGATGACACATTGCAAACACTTAATTGGGCAGCTGACCTAAGTGCATGCCCATTGCTCACTGGCAAATGCTATTACTAATATACCCTCTCACACATAGTCATTCCTCTTAGTGAGTCTTTTGACCGTATTGTAAAAGCATAAATTCTAAGGAATAAAAGCCACGATATTACTGTAAGCCTTTGTGTTTAGGCCCATTTTGAGCAAATAATGAAGCTATTTTTCTCCACTATAGTGGCACAACATGCTCTCATGTCCTGCAGAGCCTTATTTAACTGACAAACTCCTACCTAACTTGTCCATGAGAATCATTCAAAAAAAGTCCTCTAGGAGCTCTGCACACTCCCCTCCGTCCTCCTCCATGCCAAGGACTGTTCTCTGAATGACTTGGGCCCAGTGATTGCACAAGATGTCCCAAGTCCCTCATTTATGAGAAAGTCTCTTAGGATCGGTTGGGACCACTTCCCACTTGCTTTGCAGTTCCAACTTCTGACTGAGTGATGTCACAGTATCTGGTCCACAGGGAGCCTACTGTTGGCCTGACACATGTGTCAGGAGTGTCTGAAACACGGGACCCTTCGCAGAAGCTTAGGCCTGCGTTCCTGTCAGAGAAGCAAACCCAATGGACCCTCACCCAGGCACCTCCTCCTGTACCTGTTTCACAATGGAGATTTCAAATAAAAACTCTTTCAGTCTTTCAAGACAAAGTCCTGCCTGATTAAAATCTAGTCACATAAATATTCAAGATCCCTATGTAAAGAAAGTAAAAAAACCAAAATACTAAAGATTGTACTTTAAGGCTCAAGGGGGCACTGGGGCAGGTTTTTGTTCGGGGTAATAGACTTATTAGAAAAGTTATTGATGACATAGACATTCAGACAGCAGCACAGTAGGCTTTGAAAAGATTTTAGCTCCATGTGGCAGAGGGGGGCTATGCATAGGAAGCAGGGAGTGCCTCCAGAAGAAAATAGCTTAGTAGCCTATAGTATATGCTTGATAGTCAGACTGTCTCTTGACTTCTCATATTCCTAGAATGTTGGGGACTCTTTTCATGGTTGACACATGATATCAGGGAAACCAGTGTCCCCTCCTGGAATTCTTAATCTAACTAATAAAAGATCCAGAAAGATTCAAATGGAAGCTTGAGAATAATTTTATTAGGCTTTTTGAAAAAAGCTGTCCCAAGGCAGGTGAATCTCCTCAGTAATCTAAAGGAGGGGAGTGGAGAAGAGATGGACGCAAGTCATGTTTAGATCACCGGCATGGAGATCCACCTGCAGCATCAGTCAGCCACGGAAGGGAGCCGGTATTTACCGTAAAGGGACGAAGCCCAATATGCCAGAGAAAAGGAACACTTGGGTAAACAAAACCTCAGAAATTAATGTTTCCTTAAAGATTGGTATTCCCTCATTTTCTCAGCAGTCAGCAACTAAAACTGTTTGGGTTCCTATATTCAAGCTCGGCTTATCTTCCATCCCACATTATAAGCCCCCTAGGAGTAATGGCCATTTCTTGTAATTACCTCCCTTCTTGCTAGTGGCCAGCCCCTCTGCATTCCAACATAACAGCAAATCGTTAGAAAACATAAAGCTTACATAACACCCAGTCTGTCAAAAAAATGTTCAGAAGAGCATCAATGTTCCTATTATGAGCTCACAGGCTGCAAAGTGCAATACTCAAATGTATTCAGTAAGCTAACGTCTCAACGGTGGCATTAACAGCATCCCTGATTCTTCCAGGCCTGGCTTAGATGCCTCACAAATAGTTAACTAAGTGCTGTGTTTTGTTGTTTTTAAACAACACAAATGGGTAAAAGTATAAAAGCACTCATTTCAAAGCTTCCAGCTGTTCAGTTTCACGGAAGAAAGAGACCTGAACTTACCTTTGACACTGTTGATTTGTTCCCAGAAAATTAGCTTAATTTCTGTTACGTAAATGTAAAAGAAAGCCCTCATCACTGTTCCGGAGCAAGCTGTGAAAGTAACCTACATTTCGCTGTTTGACAGGGAGGAAAAGGGTTAGGGTAAACTTGGGGCAGCTTCTGGCAGAGCTGTTTTTGAAGCATTGTGGTTTCCTGGAGAAAGATGTTTGCCTCAGCAAAGAGCAATGATGTTTTCTCAAGCTCCCCAAGAGAGGTGTTCAGAAACTTGGGAACTGAAGAAAGGGTACAGAGTGATGGCTAGTCTCCACTCCCCAAAGGACAGGCCCAGTGAGTCCTGAGGGTGGTTACAATTAAGTCTGAATGTCACAAGAGTGCAGATGCTGGCGTGTTTGCTGCATTCTCACTTAAATACTGGGCACGACAGAGAGATCTCTGTCTCGTTGCTGAAAGAAGGAGTGATCCATGAGATTTGATTATGGACCCCTCAGGAGCCATAAGCTCTCGGGAAACAGAAACATCATATTTTCCCAAGCTTTGGTTTTGGGAGCACATGATCTCCAACAGAAGTTGCCCTGGACCTGCTGAGGAGGCCCATTTGATGGAGTTGTAGCGTCGTGTTTGCATTCTGGTGTGACTATGCTTCTGGAAACCCTTCCTGTTTACCATTTCCACCAGTTTCCATATCTAATTTTAATGGCAAACCATTCAAACTCCCGATGTCACAAGTCACCGTACAAGATCCATCTGCAGATCTGATTTGTTATCTAGCCGCTACCTTGATGGATGAGTCACTGGAGAGTAGACCTTAATTACTTAAGGCGGGGACTGTCTGAATCTGGACATTCCAACACACACACACACACACACACACACACACACACACACGGAAACGTCACAGAAGTAATACAGTGGTTGGCAGGTTGACAAAGGATTAGAAGTCACTGCTTGTGTTTCCAAAGATTCCAAGAGTCACCAGTGGCAACTTCAGGTGCTCGTCTACATATCTGTAAACACAAATATTTAAGGGTCTGGGCATTGATCATGACACCACAGGAAAAGACTACAATGATCTTAATGTATAGGAGAACACTGGCTAAACAAATTATGGTATGTACTTAAAATATTAGTGAGGCCAGTACATTTTTAAATACTATTATGAAACAAAGAGTAATATGTTGTTAGGGGAAACAGCAAAATGCAAAATAAGAACATGCTATGTACTTATCTGTGCACACAGTATCTATGGAAGACAAATCAATAACTGTACAAGGCAACTAACCATGGACAATAACTAACCATGGACAAAAAACGGGAGGGAGAGGGAAACATCGTTTCCACTGTTCTTCCATGTTACCATCATGGGTACTTGTTATCTGCTTTTAAAAAAAAAAATAACTGGCTTTAGAGAGAAAAAGAGAAAAGGTCAATGAATCCTGACCCAGTTCTGAGTCCACCACCACGAAACCCCAGCCTTTTCTCTTCATGCCATAGTCTCCAAATAGTTCTTCTTCATTCTAAATGACAGGCTACCCTTGCAAGACAGTGGGACTAGAGCCCTCCGAAGTGAGTTAATGGCTGGGGGGAGAAGCAACCACAAACCAAAAGATCCACACATCCCTACCAGGACAACCAAGCGCTCTCTAAAACTCACGTGTCTGCATAATAGCCAGAGATAAGCTTGCAGATAAAAATCTGCCTAGAAGGGAAATTTACTCATATGAAATTACAATGAATGTCTCTAAGATGACGAAAGTGGTAAAGCTATTGAAACAGCTGCGAGTACATTTTTTTATGCTCATTCATACCACACGGGGTATGAAAGAATCACTTTTACATCCAGACAAGTGTTTTAAATAACTAAGCACCAATGGACACAAGAATACAGCTGGGGAGACTCTGAGATATTCCAACATAGAATCATCAACCTGCCGAGTCTGTTTTCTCGCTTGTCAGCAAACATCACAC
This sequence comes from Alexandromys fortis, assembly GCF_014885135.2. Lineage (NCBI taxonomy): Eukaryota > Metazoa > Chordata > Mammalia > Rodentia > Cricetidae > Alexandromys > Alexandromys fortis. The sequence continues at coordinate 2,772,996 of NW_026067916.1, read as the reverse complement.
ATTCTCAGTGTAGAGGGCCCAGCGTGTTCCCAAAACGGTGTTCTGGTTCTAAGAGAGCTGTCAGCGGGAAGACAAACTCATCCTGTACTACCATAGACAGCTGTCCTGTCGCTAAAGAACTGCTCACAGAGACCTCACATCTGAGCCACACCCTGCTTCTGACCCTGCTAAGTATGCTTTAAATAGTCACATCTTGTCAGGCCAAATAATCTGTCCTTTGCAGCGCTTGTCTTTCTCTATAAAGCTTTGTTTGACACATCACAATGTAGTTTAAGATATTTTCAAATACAACAACTTTCTTCTTCAAAACAAATTAATAAAATATTTATTAGTGGAATGCAACAGGGACTGGGGATATTTCTGAGGCAATAAAGCTCATTCTAAAACTTAATTTGTTCAAAAAAAACCTAAATTTAGTTTTATCCACTGGATTTTAACATAAAACATATGTGTGTGCATATATATATATATATATGTAAAACAGCACAACAGAAACACCAAATCTGAGGGCATAAAAGCTGAACCTTCAGAAGAACCTAAACAAATTATTTGGCTTTAGACACATCGCAGGTTAAAGCAATGGCCATTCAACAATCCTGGAGACGTTCATTATCTAAGAGAATGACTACAGAGTTCAAAGAGGATTAATATCAACTGTGGAGCTTTCCCAAGCTATAGGTGCTTGGTTTAAGAACTTGCGCAGCACATTCAATATTGAGATTAAAAAAAGAAACATAATATTTCCCTTAGAATGCAGTGTTGTTGGACTTTGGGATCAGCACTGTTGCTACTTCCTAGAAAAAAAAAATGCTCCTTTCATTTCCTACCGTGTTGCACAAACCATGACTTTATGATCAACATTTGGGACAGGTACTTGATGACTATAGATGGAGACATCCTCTGGCCTTAAAGGCAGCAGCACTTGTTAGTGCTAAGTTTGGATCACAAATATCCTCCAAAGGTTCATGTGTCAAGGATATGGACACTAACCTGTTGTGTTAGTGATTGTGAGGTAGAGTCTAGGAAGAAAAAATTAGGTCTCTGGGTGAGTGGCTCTGAGGGGTGTTTGGATCCCTTCCTTTCTCTCTGACTCACAGCTACGAAGGAGGAAGCAGACTACAGTAACCACACAGTTCCCGTCATGACATTCTGACTTGCCACAGGCCGCCAAACTGAACCGTGGGCCAACCCACCCATGACAGAAGATGCAGTGAATAAAGTATCCCTTCAGTTTTGTTTTTGTTGTTGTTATTGTTATTGCTGTTGGTTTGAGACAGGGTCTCATCTCACAAACCCTAGGCTTCTTTTGAAAGTAATAAGTAGCAAGGACAGAGTTGAAGTTCTGGTCCTTGAGTATCACCTCCCCTGTGCTGAGATCACAGGCATACACCAACAAACACACCTGGCCCTTTCCTCATTGCAAATAGGTTTTCTCAGGAATTTTGCAAAAGTGATGGAAAGGCAAGTTAAAAGTAAAACTCATTATTGTGTAATCTCAGTAAAAGCTATTTTAGCTATTATCTTAGGTATGGGATAACATGCAGACATTTTCTTCTTTTTATAACTTCTAGTTTGAAACAACATATATTGTTCACAGCTATAAAAATATATAAAAACCTTTTGCTGTGTCAGGGAAAATCAGAATCCATGTCATCAATAGCATAGTTGCCACTTTGTCAGGATATAGATGAAAGTATCAAAGACATGAAGGTACTGAAAAACAATAAAATTTTCCCATACACCTGTTTACAGGACAACGAGCAAGGACTTTTAGAGTATTTATTGGGTATTATTTTATTCTCAATATTTATTACAATGAAAAATGTGGAGGGAAAGAGGAAGGGTTACACACTTTTAGTGTATAAAAAGATACTTTTCATTGTTTGTCTACAGAGTTTAAGTGCTACGGCTCAGGGACTGGTGTAAGACAATTGTCTATATTCTGTCAATTATGTTTTAAATAAATGCTAATTGGCCAGTAGCCAGGCAGGAAATATAGGCGGGACAACCAGACAGGAAGTAGAGGCGGGTCAATGAGAACAGGAGAATTCTGGGAAGAGGGAAGCTCCCTCTGCAGTCCTGTCCAGACACAGAAAGAAGATGTGACCTACCCGGCTGAAAAAGGTACTGAGCCATGTGGCTAACATATACTAGAATAATAGGCTAATATAAGTTATAAGAAGTCTGAGCTAATGGGCCAACCAGTTTATAACTAATGTAGACCTCTGTGTGATTTTCTTTGGGACTTAACGAATGCGGGAACCAGGCAGGACAGAAAACTCAGTCAACAAGGGACAAAAGCTAGTCTATCATGCCTGAGGTCTTTGAACTCCTAGCACCAAAGACAGGGAAATGCCTTGTTTAGTTACATAATACTTTCTGAAAGGGTGAAAATTTTCCCATTCTTTCTCTTTTTACAGAGTGGCAGTCAGCAGATGGTGACCGCCAGGGTTCATTTAAGTGCCGCTAGAACAGGACGAGGTCAGGAGAACGTGACAAGACGGAATGGGTGCCATGGTCTATGACAAAGCAACAAGTTCAGCTTCCTGCGTGTGAAACACAAACACACACCCACGCACACACATGCACACACACACGTGTGCACACCACCCTCTTTACTGTTTCACACCACGGCCCTCAGTACATGCTGGCAATCTTGAGCTTGATCTTAGACTTCCGAAACCCCACAACTATGAAGAAGCAAATGTGTCTGTTCTTCATGAGTTGTACAATGTGGGTATTCTATCATAGCAACATGAAATGGACTAGAAAAATGTCACTGGAAATACAGAAATCTGCATTCCAAATGAAGCTGGCAGTCACAATAAATCTATATTTCTCGTCTTTCTTGCATTTTTCCCCCCCACTGGGCAATGCAGAAGTACTTCGCAGTTGGCAAAAGCATGCTTGAGGAAATGACCAGACAATGTATAATGCATATACATCTGGCAATGGAATGAGCTTATTTAGATATAACTTTGTATGTGTAGTTGTATGTGTTGTGTGTGTGTGTGTATTAATGTCCACGTGCATGTATCCATGCACGTATAGGAGTGTATGTGGGTGTAAATGTGTACATGCACATGTGTGCTCCTGTAGGTAGAGGCCAGAGGACAACCTTAGGTATCTTTCCTCACATTTCTGCCTTCTTTTTGCCTGAGACGGGATCTCTCATAGGTTCTCTCACTTGCCTGAGCCTCTGCAGGTAGACGAAGCTAACCAGGCAATGAACTCCTGTTTCCATACAAATGTACACCATCCTGCTCAGCATCTTCCCTGGCCTCTGGGGATCCAAACTCAGTTACTCATACTTGGGATGCAAGTGCTTTACTAAGCTGTTGTCTCAAGACAAGAAATAGATATTAAGAAACATTTCAAAATATTATAACTCAGAACTGAAATATCGTTAATTTACCAGAAGTCAAGCATGTTGAATGACTTGTCTTAGGTCACTCAGGTTGTTCTTTCAGTCTTGGCCTCTGCGTTTGATAGCTAGGTTTGGGCAGGCATCACCTGAGCTTGTCTGTGACTCAAGTTGGGTCTCACTCACAGAAACACTCAGAGCCAACACTCTGCCATCAGCATCGTGAGTTTGAGATCAGCTACTTCCCCATTCTGATGACCCTGATTGCCTACAGCCTTGTAAAAGCCCTCAAAGCAGAGACCCCAGCTAAGCCATGCCTGGGTCCTTATCCCACAGAAACCGAGGCACAATAATGCATGCCTGTTTAGTTACAGAAATTTATCAGAAAGCAATAGATAGTTCATTCAACAGTCTCTAAATTAACATTCAAGAGGGTCTAAAATCTGTTCTTCCTTAATAAATCTAGGAAATGCTACGATACATTTTATTTTAAATTCAAAAAGTTCAAAAGTCTGAAATTATTAGGTAATTTACATTTGTATTCCCATGGGAGGAATGAGCTGGGATGGGGGATACATACATGCAAACTTTTACTCCTTAAGTAAATTTGACCAAGGTAATTTTTTAAAAAACTTTTAAGATGTTTTGTTCTGTTCAAAAGTTTCAAATATCATAGGTTGGCCTCAAATGGCTATGTAGACCAGGGTGACCTTGAACTTCTGAATCTATTGCCTTCATCTGGGAATACAGGTATCTGCTAGCCTGCTTTATGCAGTGCTGGGGACTGAAAGCAGGGTTTTGCACAACCACTCTATCAAGTAGGCTACACACCCTTTTCTAACACTAATTTTTATTAATGTACATACCAGGTTTAGAAATAACATTTTAGCTTTTAGTTGTAAGTTGAAGAGAAACAGACACCCGAAGTTATCAAAGGAGATAAGAGTCACCCAAATAACTGGGGGGGGGGGGGATTGCCTTACTCCTCCTCCATGTCATACAAGGGTAAAGAAGTTCATACAAAGTATGAACTTAATCATTTCTTGTCTTTTATCACTTTATAGCAAATAACATAGTTTTGTTAGCAAAATAAATTATGTATTTGTATTTCTCAACAAAACAATTTCTACCTACAAACAACTCAAAACAATAATACCCCTTTATTCCTCCATCTCTGCCACCATCACCTCGTAGAAATAATTTCTAGGCAGTATTGTCATGCCTAAGGTATAGAGTGAGACAGAGGAACTTACAGAGAGGGAGAGAAAAGTGGAAATAAAGTATAATGAGGATTCTGCTTGATAAGAGCGTCACTGAGAAAAAAATGATTAAAAAGAATCTTGCTGATTTCTACAAAAATTTCATCTTTGGCAAAGAAAACACAAATCAGGCAAATATGAATGCATTTGTGCCTTAAGACATGAATGTGTTCAAGACATAGGTAACCCTGTGTAGATTCTGTAGGTTACTTTCTTCATAAACCTATAGATCTGATGGGTAAAGGGTGATGCTTCACCCTTCCTTCAAGGTTCAAAAAATTTCAAGTTTGCAACAAATCTTCTCTTTGGGTAAAGTTCTAAGTAAATTGATACTATAATTGAACATTAAAATCTCTGATTCTAATTGGTAATCTAAAGGTTAACCCAGGAGAAGATCCAAGACCCCATTGACTGCTATTCAGCTGGCATGTAGATTAAATGGTAAGTTGACTGCAAAAATTCACTTAGCTATAATTTTATATTTACAAGATCATTGTTCATAACATGACTTGGTACCACCTGAAGATTCTTCATGGTACTTGAAATATTGGAAAAGAATCAAATAATCTTATAACATTATTTCAAGATGAATTATCTTCTATCCTACGTACTCAGCAGAAATGCTCATTTAAAATACTGTTCATTTTGATGACCAAATTGAGCTAACACTGGCAAGCACGTGTCGGTGTTGTACCATTAGAAACAGAGAAATCAGAAAGGTACTGTTGTCTTCATAGAGAATATGCTATGAAGCACTTCATAAAAACTACAAAGGGCCATCACTGGTATTAGAAAGAACAAAACTGAACGAGAGTCACTGTTCTGCCGTAAAAACAATCCAGTATCAATTGCTGCAGATCAGATGCCCTTAGGATTCAACAGTGAGGATGCTTCCACATGCTGAAGTCAATATTCAGAAAAAACAACACTCAGTCCAGGCTGGCTTCTTCATCTCGTACCAGGCAAAGTGCTTGTGCTTTGTTTCAACTGCACAGCACAGATGCCCACCGCCATGCCACTCATAGGGAAGGTCAGAAAAACAAGGCACACCAAGTGACACCACTCGCCATCCAAGCCAGGGATGAAAAGCTGCAGGACACTGACATTACTGCAGAGAAGTAAGTTTCTAGGACACAGATGACTTGGTTTCTAAATTTGCAGAGTAATCCATCATCCACTATTTCAAATCATTCATTTTGACATTTTACCTATTATTTTCTTAAAGATGGCATGGGCCTTAATTATGAATGTTTTTAGTTACACACCTTTATTCTCAAGGTTTAAAAAGATTGGTCAATAAACTTTCAAAATTAATTAAATTATAAAACAAACTGCTCCCTAAAAAAGTTCTAAAAAAGCAAGTCAGAATGCGCTTCATGCGGTTCTCAGTTAAACTTATTTCACTGCAATCCACTAAAGATGATTAAAAATCAATATGCCATTACATGTCTGAGTTATTGTAGAAGAGATGTGGACAGCAGCAAGATTTATGCCTAGTAAATCACAAACCTGGAATGTGAGTGACAGAATGAAGGTGTGCTTCTAAAGGGTCTCCCCATTTCAAAACAAAACAGAAGAAAACTCTTTAGCATCCCCTCACATCCCCCATGCAGTTTTCTAGAATCCCCACATATCAAAATCTGAGCAAGCTCTATATCACATACAAAGTTCTATTACTTGCTTATGATCTACATATATTCTTTTCTATAACTGAAATAAGCTATATATTACTTAGAGCACCTAATTTTGTCAATATTTGTTTGCTATTTGTTTATAGAATGATGACAAGAGAAAACTGTAACTATTTCTTCTTTCTAGTTGTTTATTTATTTGTAGACATGGTCTCACTTTGTTCCTGGTCTAGAATTCTTAACACCTTTTGAGCCTCAGGCATCCATGCTCTGGGGTTACTGATTTGTGCTTCCATTTCTGTCACAGGTTTGTTTTATAAAATCTAATATAATAGAAGCTTCTTAAAATATGTACATATATGAGAGAAATCTGAATTAAATCACCAAATAATGAGGATACAATACACCACAGAGATAACTGTCACCTCCAAGTGAAGTCTCCAGTGGCAGAAATGTGTTACATCTAATTAATGGATAATGGTGGCTTCTAGATAATCCCCCAAACAACCCAGGTTAGTGCCAAGGCTGTGGTAGCTCTCCACAAACTGATGGGAAGGCCCCACTATTGCTGAAGACAGCACCTATATAACTCATTGAAGATGGAGAAGCTGAGCTGGTGCCTAACTACAGTCTTCATCTCTACTCACTGGTGTCCATGGCACTTGAAGGAGGGACTAACCTATCAATACCTGATTTGATTTAAGGCCCACACCATGATGGGATACATCCCCAACACAGCCTGGGCAGCCAAGAACCTGAGACTACATAGACCGGGGACCTAGGATCAAACCAAACACTGGAGTTCTGCTAAAGGTATCTAGCAAGGAATGACTTCTAAACATTCTGCTAGACTGATAGACCAGCATCTTGCTCAGTCTTCTGCTGCAGACAGGAGCAAAAGACAGAGAACCACAAGTGGACAAAGTGCAGAAAGTAAGAGACTGGAAACATTCAGTCCTAAAAGGGGTGTCTCCGTCAAATCTCTCCCTTCAGGGATCAGGGAACTGCAGAAGAGGAGGCAAAAAGGTTCTATGTGCCAGTGGGGATGGAAGACATAAAAGAAACAAGGTGTAGAAACGACAGGACTGTGCGCATGCGAACTCATGGAGACGGTGGCAGTGTGCATAGGGCCTGCACTACTCTAAACCAGATGGAGTCCGGGAGGTGAGAGGGGAAGTGGACCCCAGCCCCCAGCCCTAACACAGAAGCCATCCCCATTGAAAATCCCTCACAAAGAAAAAACTAGGTTTTTGTTTGCTTTTTTCCCCCAATGGTGCGTACTAGATATTCAAACCACACTTAAGGGCAGACTCCATGGTTAGCAGTTGATGACCAACACAAACTAATTCAACGGTGTGTGTGTGCGTGTGTGTCTCATAATGCTTTGCCTGGGCATATTCCCCTTACAGTTTTTTGCCTATAGTTTCTAGTTTTATGTTTTTATGAGATCTGTGTATGTCTTTGTATCAATACGTATTTCTGTGATTTTTCTTTGCTCCTTTTTTCTGTTTGTTTTGTCCTTTCTGGTTTGTTTCTATATCATTATTATTATTTACTATTATTATTTTACATGTCTGTTGGTTTTCTAATGAGAGAGAGAGTGCTGTTTAGGATCAGTGGGGAGGTGTGGAGACCTGAGAGGAGCTAGGGGAGGAAGAACTATAATCAGAATATACTGTAGGAAAAGTATCTATTTTCAATACAAAAAAAAAAAACTCGGTTTCTGTTCTTAGAAAAATGTAATAGCTTAATTACAAAAAAACAATATCTTAATATTTTGCTACCATCATTGCACAGCATATGAATAATCAAAGCAGTATTTCTCTGGACTGTGTTGTATTAGAGCATTTAATTAGAAAAGTGGCCATTTTAGTTTGACTTAAGTTTGATTTAAAAAAAAATCACTGAGCCAGGCAGTGGTGGCACACACCTTTAATCCCAGCACTCGGGAAGCAGAGGCAGGCGGATCTCTGTGAGTTCGAGGCCAGCCTGGTCTAAAAGAGCTAGTTCCAGAACAATCCATATATATATATATCACTGAATAAAATTTGACTATAGAAAATGACAGCATGTCTCTGTTATTTCAAACTGTATATGCACGTGAAGCTTGTGTTCCCAGCCTCGATTCTTATAAAGATCAAATATTGATCAATTCCAAAAAATTTTGAAGATATTTTACATTTGACAGTATCAAATATTCAGTCAAGATATAATTCTTCATTTAAAAATAAACTGCATTGACCTCAGTATATAAGTTGAATTTCCTCTTTGAAACATGGTAAAATCATATGTACACCAAAAGATTGTCTCAAATTAAATGTTTATGATTTATCATAAAAACTTCTAATTTTTTTCATCCATGGATGGTTGAATACTTGCATGTAAAACCAGCAGACAGAAAGGTAGAATTATTTATACTTTGTAGATCTAACTATGTAATGTTATTTTTCTTAGGACAAATTTTTCTCATGATCTTTAGAATTTATTCAACTCATAAATCACTCCTCAGGAAAACATCTGTCAGGGTCCCACATTCTGACATAAATATGTAAAAGCCAAATAGCCTCTTGCTTAGCTAGGACGTGTTCCATCTCGTAAAGGAATTAGCGTAGAGTGTGATCCTAAGAAAGATGACATCACTGCATGTCGCTCCTTTGCTGTTGGTCCTTCTCCTTAGGGAAGGCAGATTGAGGAACTGTCATGGGAAGTACAGACAACAAACAGGTAACATTGTTGAGTAAGTTTTAAAAGGCCTTCCCTTGTCACGGAATTGCAATTAAAAGGTCAATGTTTTGATTTATCATAAAACATAATATGGAAGATAATGATATAAAAATGTAACCACTTAGGAAAATCTCACTAGTCCTGGGGGGAATCTCTAAAATATGGTTACTAGCATTCAAGAGTGATACCAATGCTAGAGAAAGGTCATGCGAGCAGAAGCAGGAAGGATGTGCCTCTGCTTTGTGTAGTCACATATCTTTCAAGCTGAGGTTTGAGAAGTCAGTAAGGACCAATGATGAAAACCAAAGGATACGCATTCCATCATAATGTTACACTGAGCAGAAATGAAATGGTATAGCACTCTGGGTAGAGATGCAGCAGAAATACCAAATAAAAAGGAGCAAATCTAAATTGATTTGCATAAAAGCAAAGATTAGAAAAATGCCACTTTAATTATCGAATAGGTTAATAATAAAGGTGAAATTTATATTTTAAGCCAGAAACTGTTATGAGATGAATTACAAGTGCTAACCATTTAAATTCTTGTAACAACTGGGTAAAACATACACATTTATAAACACACTGAGACACAGAATTTCAGACACGCACCAAATGATGTGCCATTTATAAGCAATAGAAGAGGATTCAACCCCGGCATCTTGCTTTTTGTGTTACATCTCTGCCTAGAGGTGGACAGGATTATCTCTAACCAGCATGAGGCATTATGATAGAAGTGCTTGCCTTTCGTCCTATTAAGGTTCCTAACATATTCTGGAAATTTCCTAGAGAGAAGACCTTGTTTAATTGTAATATTTGGTCTTAGTCTCAGTTCTTGACATGAGTCCTCGTAAGATCGATCGCTGAAATCTCTGAACTCTAAGACTGTTTTACTTGCACACTAAGGAGATGATGGATGCCTGGGGCCCCCAAGATAAATGGCAAGCTAGAGAGAGCTCCGTGGTTGGTAAAACTTTGATGTGGAGAGAGCTGGTGTACCTGGAGAAGTGAATGCTGGCAGCTCTGCACCCGCCCCTCTCCTCTGCCCTCCATCTCCCTAGGCATTTCCGAGTTGGCTGTTTCCAAATTGTACCTTCTACAGTAAACTAGGTGAATCTAAGTGCGTTTACTTTTGTGTGTGAGCCATTTTAGTAAAGTGTTTGACCTAAGGAGGAAATTGTGGGAACCCCTATTAATAGATATCTGGTTAGAATTAGGGCTTTGTGATCGGCAGCTGACACGTGAGCAGTCACGTGACATTCAGTTTTTAATCTCTGGTAACTGTGGGCAGTCAGTGGCAGAGCTGAGCTGAACCTTCAGAAAACCAGCTGAAATCTATGTTCTGACAAACTGTTTACTGGGATGCAGAAACAGCCCAAAGTGGGCTCTGGGAATGTTGGGAGTGAAAGGAAGCTGAGCTCCATAGACGGTAGAGGTCCTAGAATCCTGCGCCCCCAGGAATCACTGGCATGGCTGGAAGGTAACAGAAATGCTGCTAAAGAAAATTCATCTTTCTATTGCCCAAGGGCTTCTCAATGTTTCAGTTCATCTCATGAGTTACTGAGGCGCCATTCCCAACTGATAACTTCAGTAAGATCTCTGGGTCTGTAAGAAATGTCCCCTTTCTCTCTTCTTACAGTTTCTGTAGGAGACATGGTTGGGTCTAGTGGGTCATACAGAGTGACATCTAACATAACGGATCCCGGTGGAAAAGAGGGACCTTACTGTTGAACTTGTCTCAGGTCATTAGATCAGTACAAACTATCATGTCGGGGACAGATGTCTTGTTAACACTCTTACCTTCCTATGTGTTTGGTGAACAGGTCAGAAACGGCTCAAATAATTTGTCTACTTGATGCTTCGCTAAAGGCTCTGACCATAATACAGGGAAATAGTAGCATGAGGCATCACTTCTTGGTGTAGCTATCACACTGCTAATGGACTTCCATCCCTGGGATACTATGTCTATGTCTGAACCTCCCTGGAAATGCAGAGAGGGGATGGAGCATAATGCAGCGGTAGAATACTTGCTTGATGCGCGCGAGACCCTGGGTTTAAATGCCACAGGGGAACATATCTACATGAAAAATCCTGAAACTGCAAATATGAATGGTTTTCCCTTTCTCTTACAGATTTATAACTGATATACCTTTATTCCATCTCGTAGATTTGGGGCCTCTATTTTGAAAATGAGGTCAAAGGAAACGACTCCTAATGACTGAGTTTACTGACAACTGGATGACGGCATTAGCAACACCTTGTTTCAGAGTTTTCTTCTAACTCTAGTTACAAGAATCGGTGACTTTTTAGAAGAGTTTAATGTTAACTATTCATAAGCCGTCATAAGCACATGGACCTGGAATTTCTTACTCTTTTCTGTTCTTTCATCTACGGGCCCATCTCATAATAAAAGCTCCCCATTTAGCTGGCTCTCGGACTCCATTCACTTCTGGTACTCCTTTCTGTCACTTCAAGGTTAGTCTAAGTAAAGTTCCCATAGCCAGTACTTTCTGCCAGGTGTTTTTCTGGAGAGATTTCCCCAGGCAAACTCCTGTGGTAAGGGTGGAAATGTGTCTCTAACCTGACTGATGCTAATGTGTCCATGTGTGCTCCCCACATAGGTGCATGCGGGATGCTGAGCAAGGAAGCGCAAGGGCACAGCTCTGTCCACATTCCAGAGTGGAGCATCTCATTCTAAACATATTGCCTGTTTGCAGGGCTACATAAAAGCAGCTGCCTAAGCTGTGCATTAAAAAATGCTTATATGTTTAATGGACCAACAACGATCTTTTAAAAGTAGAGTGATACTTCATTGGGTAATAAAGTCATTTATTATTACATACTACATGCCAGAAGTAACACACAGTAAAATAGAATCCTGTAGACCATGACAAATTGAAGTTCAACCTTAAGTCATTATTATAGATCTAATGATAAATTTCAATTGTGAACAATAAAAAATAGTTGGACATCTATACCTTTTGAAATAAAGACTTCAAATCTAGCAAACCAATTGGAGGGATGCTACTTTTCACCTGAAATTTTATTTCTTTGTGTTCTACTATTTCCTATGTGAATGCCAAGAACAAGACAAACAACCATCCACTTAATATGTTCTCTACAAAGACACATTTCTAGTATGTCCCTTAAATGAACATAAAGTCAGTTTACAAAACTTCCATAAAAAATCTCGGTGAGAACTATCGACCTCCGGAAGGTGATGTTTTAGGCCAATATAGGAAGAGAACAGTGATTTTCCTTGACTGAAACCACACAATTGTTTAACTCTCTTCCTCCACTGACTAGTAAAACACACTATGACTTCAAATGCTTATTAGAGATTTCTTGGAGCTCTCTTTCCACCCCCAGGCACAAACTTAGCCTAATGATCTTTCAACAGAGTGAGTCTGTGACCTACCTTTAAAAACAGAAGAAACTTGGATGACTCCAACCCATCTTCCAAGAGCCACATAAAATTGGAAAGCTAAAGTCTTCTTTACTATAATCTAATTTAGATGAAAATACTTTGAGTCTTACACTGCTAAACAGTAAATAAACTTCTAAGTCTTGATGAATTCATGCATTTGCTGTCCGCGCTTCAATTTCTTTCTTTTAACGTATTCAATATATCAGAAAAGTATGACTAGACTCATCTTTTTGAATCTCAAACAACTGAAGACATATCAATAACATTATATGGACTCTGCATGTTGTATTTACATATTTAGGGATAAACACATATGCAAACATATGTATGTAACAACAATTAAAGAAAGTGAGACCATGCATTTGAATGAGAGTGAGGGTGTAGAGGGGACATATGAGATGGGTTAGGGGAGGGAAGGGAAAGAAGAAATGATGAGATTATATTAATCTCAAAAAAAATGAAGAAAATGAAGAATCAAAACTTAGATTCCTGGGAGGAATGGCGGGATACTGATTTAGACTTAATGGACAGATTTTTAATTACTAGTAAGCCCCCTGTCACTAGAAAATAGGTTAACATGGTCAAAAATGTTCAACACAAACCATCAACACTAAAAAGACCATTGTCTTTCATTTCGCACACCAAGCATAGGCTCAGAACAAATAAATGACTTCTTGAAAGACCAAAAGTGAGTTGAATTCAGCAATGATCTCTTAATTCAATGTCTGATATACTCTGCAATTGATAACAGTTCATCTCAGTGATTAGCAAGGATCTACAGTGACATCTGCTCAGTGATGTTTTTCTTCTGCAACCTGAAGTTACAGCCCTTGTGAATACCACGAGCTGTGTGAGAGACTCATAGGAAACCTAAGACTCCACACTATCCCAACCCAGCAGTCACACCGGTACTATCAAGAGCTAGGACAACTCTGATAAAGAGACTAGTTATTTAGAATTAGTTAGTTTTCCAAAGAAGAAACAGAAATTAGTAGATTCAAGTGAGTCTTTATCTTTAGATGATTATTCATTTTGTTATGCATTTTATCCATTCAAGCAATATTTATTGCTAAGTTTGTGTTTAGTATCTACTGTAGGGCTATGCACATAGTGCAAATAACAGTGAGCAAGATGAGAAAAAAATAAAAATAAAAAAGCAAGTGACTAGAATACCTTCAATGCACTGGAAATGTGAGTAAAGTGGCTAAGCTGAAGAGAACAGGGAGAATGGCCCTATTCTGAGCAGGGTCACAGGAACTGTCCCCCTATAGATAATAATAATAATAAAAAGGACACCCACATGGGAAGCAGAAAATTGAGCATCCCAGGAAACAATAAAGGCCAGTAAAAGGTTGTGGTGCGGGGACAGGTTAGGGATTTTGTTGTTTCATCTGCAGCCTATGTCCTCATTACCGTGGTGTTGCATGACAGATTTGAACTATTTTCCCTATAGTTAAAGGGAAGACAAATAAAAATGATCCCAAATGGCACAGGCGATTTTACCACACAACAACAGAGTAGCCCCTGCAACAGGAATGTCGAGGGGCTAAGCCAGCCAATTCATTCATTCTAAATGCACGGAGAGAATGATGTTCAGGTGAGTGGTAGGCAAGACTCAGCTTCCAGAAAAGAGTTAAAATTATATTCTGTTCTGAGGTAAAGGATCTACAAGTACAGCAACATCTGGTATACCTTACCCAAGGACAAAAATCGCTCTAGTATTAAAGTCCAATGTACCCATTACTGCTAAATTAGTCAAATGAAAAAGCAATGTTATGTAAACTCAGATATATTTTATTAGTGTGATCTATAGACATAGCAATGATATCATATTTATTGTATGTAGAATAGATCTGTACACATACATATATAGCATTCACATAATGATCAAGACTTTACCAAAGAGTTATAGCATTTACTGAAGAATTAGGTAGCAATTTACTCTAAAAAAATTGTGTGTGTCTATAAGTATAAAGACACAGGGCCATCTGAGATTAAAGGTTATGAATAAGGTTCCTACTCTCCCAGCTTTGTGGCCAGACACCTGTATGGCCAAGGCTCCTAAGGTCTACTTCACTCCAAATGTCACACTTCTCTCGAAAGGTGGGCTGCTTGCCACAAGCCTATTTAGTGAGGAAGCAAAAAGCGACTTGTGCACATGCAGAACACGGGCTAAGCCTGATAAATGTTAGTGCTCTTAACCTCCAGCATATTTTTTTTTCTAATAAGGAAGCAACATTTACAGCATAGGAGATACAGTCATTCAGAACATATTTGCCTCTTTTATCCGGATGTTTATGGCCTTTGTTCACAAGAAAGATAAAGGTAAGACGAAGAAACAATTTACAAAGCTCTTCAAGTGTCAGGCTCTAAATGAAGGATGGCCTGTGTCTAATTGTTCTGCTGCCTGGAGCTGTCCTGATTTAACTATTTAGCTTCATTGAACTTTCCCATGAATTTCCTTTAGCTCACACACACCTGTGCCCCAACACAGTAAATCACAGTTAATCACGTGTCTTAAATTAATGTACAAAATAAGGCACGATTAATTGGGGGGGGGGGAATTGTCAACTGGTGAACAAGTCTTGCTCCTGATCCTCCATGCACAGGCCCCACGCCAACTGAAATGTCACTGAAAGTTCATGGGCCATGCTCTGCAGATCAGTGTGGACCAAAGAACTGATTCCATTAAAACTCTCACCACTGCACTTCTAGTACATCATTCTTTTATCACAAAGAGTGAAATACACACACACAGGAGTGTGTATGAACAGAAACGACACTCTAGCCAATACCAGAAAAATCTCAGCTGATGCAAATGACCTCTGCCATACTTCTAACCATGAATAAACATTAAAGACATATTAGGTAAACGCTTAGACAAGAGTACACATCTCTTTTGAGGATATGTAATGGGTAAGTGAAACAGAGGTACAATAAGGACAAAAAGAAACTATATAAAAATGTTAAAATATAATTTCTGAGTTATTCACTTTCCTAAATTTTCTACATTAAAAAAAAATCACTGCAGGTTTTAAGACTTCCATCTCAATTTGTTACTGAATCTAGTATAAAATGCTAATGTTTTGTTTGGAAACGTATTCCAAAATATAACCTATATAACGTTAGTCATATAAATATTTTCAGGACTGACTGACTGATATTGGACAACCAGAAGACTTAAGGGAGTCTTTGAAGATGACCATACCTTGCTAAAATAATAACATCTTAAAATGTAAAACTAATTATAAATCACATTTAGATAATTCTACTGTATCTTTAGTTATGCAGACAAATAATCTCTATAATGCACAATTATTGAGATATTCAACACAAATTATAAGGAGCAGGGTCAATTCAGTTAAATGTTCAACGCAACAATATACTTCAACAGGTATCTTATACTGGCAAACTGTGATTTAAAAAAAAATCACTGTTAAAATGTAAGTAAACTCTTTTAAAGTTGACAGCAACAAACTACAACATGACTACCGCAAAGCTAGCTCCTTGAACCTGAGGAACTACAGAATTCCTCTCTACCACTGCCCTCCCCCCCCCCTTACTTGTTTCTGTATTGGAACAGACTTTATATGTAGCTACCTCATATAATCCTGATGCCAAATCTGGCAATAAACATCACATGCATGAAACCATACAAAGCTTCACAGTTTATATTAAAGTAACTGATGAAGAAAGGTGTTTCATAACACACATCACTAATGGCGCTAACTTTGCTTCCTTTTCTCTCTGGGAAAAAGGCACACATAAAACCCAGTAGTGTAGATGTGTCTGGGAGTGTTCAACGACCTGACCTTGAAACAAACAGCCACTCTCTTCCCTCTTCTATTTATTCAGAGTTGGAATAGGGAAAATAATTATTTTCCTCCAAAGGTTGTCTCAACCTCAGGCATCTTTATATCCCAAGGGTAATATTTTCATTCCATTCTTAATGGAACAAATTTCTAATCTGAATATGTATTCAGAAATGATTGAGGCGGTGTAGCGTCAACACAGCACACTGCCAGCAAGTGTCATTCCCACTGCGGGGACCCCAGTGAGCCACAGCACAGCGGCAGAACGGAGAGGCACCAGATTGGCTTCCTTTGGCTTTGCAAAGATGTGAAAGGCCAGGCTTCAGATTTCTAAGAACATCTTCTAAAAGGCCTGCTCCACAACCGAGAATTGTGATAAGTCTTCTCATCCACAGTGCTATAAGGACTGCCCAAAGTAACAGTCACTCCTGGTACAACTACACTAGACCCTACATTATTGTGTCCTTAGACGAACATATACTTTGGAGTGCTGTCCGCCCAGGATGCCAAAACTGGTACCGGGATTTCACTTCCCAGCTCCTTACACTTAGCTTAATAAAATGCTTAGATTTCTTGAAGTTGTGTGGTAAGCCACCCCGTTATCTGACTTCAGATTATTTTCATAGTAAAAACTAGGAAAAGAAACCAGATTTCCTCGAGGATCTTTTATGTTCAGAATTTTCCTGAGATTTTGTTTGCTGTCATGTGTGAAGATCTTGTGATTATATAAGGAAGAACAGTAAACAGTCTTTTCCTTTATAAAAATCCACCAACCATTATATTTTACTTCATCATTTTTCAAAAGATGGAAATCATTTCTTTATGCCAGAAAAAAAAGGATTAGCAGGATCAGTGATGGCAGAGAACGGTGCCTAAACAAAGACAGTGCCACCATCTGCCTGGCATTCGCACAGTGAGACAAATAAACTGGCAATTAGCTGCCTTCCTACCGAAATCTGCCAGCTTCAGCTCCCCCGTGTCGCTGATGAGAAGGTTTTGTGGCTTCAGGTCTCTGTGCAGGATATACCGCTGGTGGATGTACGACAGCCCTCGCAGCAACTGAAATAAAAACAACTGGAACGACAGGGGGGAGAGGAGAGTTAGAACCCAAATTCAGATAAATGACACTTCATAATACAGTCTGACAAATACATCAGTGAGAATGGGCTACCACCTCTGGACTTCCTACCAATTATTAAGCAAAATGTGCAATGTTAGCATATCAATCATTTCATTATCAATTCATTAGGAAGTAAGTCAGAGAATTTCTAAAACACCATGGTGTCAATCAAGGTACTTCCTCAGCCACGGAGTCCTATCATCTATGAACTATGACAGAGAATATGGAAGATAAGGTGATTACAGTCTTACAGTATCAATCTCTCTAGACTAAAATGATGTCTAAGAGAGCAAGGTAATCTCTAACATTATAAAAGATATGAACTTTATATTACTATTTATTCTTATTTGATTCTATAGAAATGGCATGAGCAGGCATCCACGGGTTCACCACTAGCATGCTTTAAGGAATACAAAGATAAGATGACCTGAGACAATGAAAACAAGACAGTCATGTCCAACTACCAGCAAATGGTGATCAGGCTGCCTTTGTACAAATGGCTGTGGAGACTGGTTATTGCCTGAAGACACATGTGAACCTTCACTAACTGCAGGGCTGACCTTGCCTAGCAGAGACAATAGTTTGGGTGTGACAAATATTTACAAAATGACTAGAGGACTTCGCTTTGGCGCTTACATCAAGCGAATGCTTCTATTTTAGTAACTGAAGAATAATTCACTCGTTATCCCAAGGCCCCGCTTGTGGGGAAGTTAATTTCAAATAATTTGCTTGCCAAAGTCACTCTCATTGACCTAGTATTTAAGCAATCAATCTCCCAAAGCAAAAACAAATCAAGTGGATTTTACATTTATGCACCAACTATATCCTGCTCATAAATCCAACTAGTAACAAAAGGCTGTGCCAAGGAAATCCAACATGAGTTAAAAGAACGAAGCTGGAACCACTCTGAAATCGTCAAGTGGAAACGGTTAGCAGCTCCTGGAGGGCTGGGAGCTGGCATTTCTGGAATGCTCCCACTAACCAGGGCTACGAAATCCAAGCACACTTGTCTTCTGACATAACATGTCGCCATGACAGTACAATTAGTTCACCTCAAGCATCTTTCTAAGTGGTAAATATGCATGGGAAAGAGAAGGCCTTGGCTCACTGTTTCCAGAGTGCAAGTAGACAGATGTGAGTATCTATTCTGAGATAGAACAGATGAAAATTCTGGCTTAAAGACTCCAGAAAACAAACATCTTTCCAGAATTTGCCTCCCCTTAATTCCTCCTACGTAGAAGATGGAAAGGGTTGGACCCTAGCATCACCCTAACTTCTAACCCTCTTTATCCTGGCGCTTAACCAAGGCGCATGATTTCTATGACATCCCTAGTTCTTCCGTTCAGAAAGAAGATGAGTAGGTGGATTAAAATGCACTAAGAGACACACGGTTATAGAAGCATATACTACAATTAAGAAATAAATCTCTTGTTAAGAAAAATTTGGCATTGCCCAAGATGCGGGTTATTGTCTAGAAGCTACAGGACCGAGGATTTGGCTGTTTAACCACGCCAATGCTTTCAACCTGATAGGAACAGCAGAAAATAGGCACTACCATTATCCCCATCACAGTGATAAGTGTGAGACCCAGGGCACAAACCAGGATTGCCTGACTACAAAGCTGACACTCTTCCCTAACCTGTGCAGGAACTAGAGACAAGGACCACCGTGTGTTGGCATGCTGATATAAACGCTGCTTCCTCGGCCTGAGGGCATAGCGTTTGAACATCCAAGAACACGCCCTGGGAACCCAAAAGGAACTGAACTGGAGTTTCAGCCAGGTGCTCCGTCACTACGATTTCTTATGCCTGACTCTAAGGAATCTTGCCAGACCATAGTCAATGGCATGCAGCTTTTTGACTCTGTACCCATTCCCTGCTGCCTTCCCTGACTTCCTTCCTGTCCCCTTGCAGCCCCTCAGCTCTGGATAAAACGTCCCCACTCTATGTCTCCACTGTCGCTTCTGAGCACATCATCCAGAATTTACTCCAGCTCGCACGAGTGGTATCCCTTATACCTCATCATAAACCGCATACACAGTTGGCACGTCTGTATCACTAATGACACTACCAAATGGATTAGAGACATCTGGATAAAGACAGATAAAAAAGATCACAGATAGGAAGTCCTGGAATAGGATGCTCAAACAGCTAAGAGCAGAAGTGGGCAGATTAAGTAGGAGCAAATACCCTTAGTAACTAGAAAAATATAGACTCCTGCTAATCCAGAAGCTATGCAACTAGGATACCATGCTGAAGAAGATTAAAATCGGTATTAGAGAAGGATGAGATCACACGCTTAGCTTTAAATGCACAAAAGCTCTAAACTTTGGGGGCTAACACGACCCCCAAAGTACGTAAAATGAATACAAGGCAAATCTCTACACTGCCAGGTACCATCATGCAAAGAGAGACCGACAGTTACATAAACAGCTCCTTGTCCCAAAAGAGACCTTCACACCACAGTTCACACTCATTATCCTGAAGGTACAAGAAAGGAAAGATCTAGCAGCTGAACAGTAATAGACCTGACTCTGCCATTGTGTGAAGATTAGCCCGTGAGAAGAAAACAACTCAGGAAATCTATCACTCTGAAAACAGAACAGGGGATCAGGCTATGTATTCCCTGGTGTCAGAAACAGAACTAATAATGTGATAAACTGTTGCTTTTCTGAGGCGCAAACTTGAGGCCATGACCGTGAGTGTTACATAAATCCAGAACAAAGACAAGAAGATAGCGTAGGAAACTGTAAAATCTCCACAACAGTGTCACAACGGTACGGGAGTCAAGATGACAACAGCAAACTCCACCAAAGCTTGGGTGTGCTAGTGCACATCTGCAGTCCCTGCACACGGACTGGCGCAGAAGGATGGCAAGTTCCAGGCCAGCCCGCGCTATATACTGAGACGTTATCAAAGAAACAAATGAGAAGAAGGGAGGTAAGAGGAGAAGGGTTGCAGGGAGGGGAGGGAAGGGAAGGGAAAAAAAGGGGGAAGGTGAGCAGAGAAAGAGGGAAAAGAAGAAAGGGCAAGGGTGAACGTGTGTGTTTTACCAATAGCATCTGACAGTGGCTAACAGTCTATGCTCTGGGAAGCAGGGTGGGAAACAGTAAGAACTCCACCCCTTGGTGAGCTACATAGAACATCCTATGTGGTCCTCTTCAGTAAGACTGGAGAACTCGGTTGTGGGCGGTTTCTCCTTAGGCAAACCAGGAATGGACCTAACATTCTCTTCTGAGTTTACAGGACCGCCATTATCTCTTAGATGTTACATAAACCTTAACGCAATTAAGCTGCCACTTGACCTTCTACAAAACCACAGAGGATGTGAAGGGGAAAGGACCACCAGAGTGGCCCACAAGGGCCAAGAGGAAGGATCAGATTAGCTTGGTTATTAAAATGAGCAAATGCCAGAGGAACCCCGCAGCATGAAAAAGAAAGGATAAAGACTTACTGCTAAGATCGTTCCAAGTCTGTTACGTGTATTATTTTAATCCCTGTGATCTCAAAGTCTGTGTTTCGGATAAAGACCTGCCAACAGGGCAAGTCCGAAGCAAGCCTCCTCTGAGTTCTCACGATGCTTGTGAACTTGCATCGCATCACGCTGTCGCTAATGCAGTGAGCTGCACTTCTGATGCAGACAGACACCCAAGTAACTAATGTGCTATCATTATTAAAGGAATTCAACTTCATAAAAGATCCAATCAGCATAGAATAAACTAAAGGTTCTCAAGCTTCCCATTTTGTTCTATTCAAAAGTCTTTCTAGAAATAAATAATATGGCAGCAGGCAGTAGCTTGGACAAGACCGGTAGATCGTATTAGGCATCACATTCCTAGCTGATTCCCAGCTCTCTGCTGCAGTGTACAGGAGGCCTCCCCAAGACCACTCGGTCATGGAATATCCTACTTAATCCTTCTGCAAAGACTCTTCCACACCCACCCATACACTCTCTGAAGGTTTACGCCCCAGTATGAGTATGTTCAATTTCTGTAACTGAAATACCAGGAGACAGCCCTTCTACAATGAACCAATGAGTGGGGTTGCTCTGACAGGAGCAGACCTCTAGCCCCCAAACCTTGCCATCCGTTGCAGGCAACACTTCACAGTTTCAGTGCCATGGCATATACTTGCTAAAAACACCCACTTTTTGTTCTTTATCAGTGTAACACTTACTAACATATATAAACACTTTGCTTTATAGGTATAAGAAAAGGGAGATTAAAATTCAATAAATTTCAGTTACAAGTGCCCTTTAATACTTTATTCCTTTTTGAAACATGTCAAAAAGTTTTCAAAGTGAAAAAAGCAGGTATTTTAATCATAACTTTGAAAGTGAGTTGGTAAAGGTACACATTGTTGAACTTAATATGCTATAATTTATTCCTCAGACATATCAGAGATACAGCAACAAGGTTTTTAAGTAACCCCTGGAACCAAAGTCTAAAATGTAACTTCAGATGCACTGTGCCTTACTATCTAGGCTCATTGGGTTCTGTGAATGGTCAGCAATACAAGCATTCTTTAATATACAAGATTCTCCTTATACAGAATTAAGCACGGAGAACATTTTGCAGATTTCCAAGGCATGAAAACTTCCCTTTAAGGAGTTTAGGGATTATACAGGACTTTCAAAGCTACCAGTAAGAGCTATTGGCAACAGTGCACATCCCCAGGGCATGCCAGTAGTTTCCTACAAAGAAAGCGAACCTATGTTGCCGTCATCTGGAGGCTGTTAAACATTTCTCCTTCTTAGATTTCTCAATTCAAGAAGGACTGCTTGAATCTTGGATGGATACCTTTAACAGTCACTTGAACCACTAAATTATATCATTTCGCAACTCTATGAATAACAATGGAACAGGCACTAGGAAAAATGACTGTAGTATTAATCACTTACTGAGACCTTGTTATGGAGTGCATTGTTCTAGGTTTTGCTACATATCCACCTTTCTAGAAAAATAACTAGAAACACTGACAAAATATTCTAATGCTTGCATCAGATAATACTTCACTCGTAAAGCTAGCTCTTCAGTGGGAAGACTCTACAGAATGATTCATTATGACTCATTCCACTTAATTAAGCTTCAAAGACTCTAATATAAATATTGAGTCCTAATTTTCAATATAATATATTCAATCATGTCTAAATGGTTTTACTTTACAAAGTGTCATTGCAATTTGATGTGTCAGGTTTTCAGCAATGGCAAGAAGGGGATACAAGGATAACAAATAGGACGGAATTTTCTTAGAAACTAGCTTTTCAACAGGGAAGTTGCTAGCTGCTCTGTGACAGTCCTTGAAAGCCTTTGACGCAGTGTTCAGACAGTAAAATACACAGGGATCCATGGCCCTGAATCGGGCCCCATGGATGCATTTTCTGCAGTGCACTTAACATCCAGCTGGCAGGAAACGTGCATGGCAGAAGAAACTAACCACACTTCCCCCCTCTTGGATTTCTCTACTTTCCACTGCTTTGCTATTTTCCTATACCATCTTGAGAAAGACAGATAACGTGTTTCAGAATCCCTAGATAATATCAAAATTAGTCGACAGTTCTAAGATCCTGGTACACTAATAAATTTTGTTTTCTAACGATGGCAGCTTTCTGAACAGGAATATAGCTTTGTTTTTTTTTAAATGAGACTCTGAGGTATAGGGCCAGCTACTGTGGGAAGAACGGTTTTCACTTGATTTGAAAGTTGGGCTCATCAGATCAACTGTCTTCCATCACGGTCTACTGGGGGACACCAAGCAAGATAATTCTCTTGCATGGAAATGCCCAGAGTGACCAGGTTGAAGCTGCGAGATCTAGAACTAGGAGACTCCCAGGGGATCAAATTTGATGGCAAAATAGATCTGTTTTCTGTATGGTTCTGTGAAAGCAGACCTGACAGAATAAATAGGCTTCCAGTAGCTACGAGGCTATATCTGATAAAGATGTGCAGAGAACCATGGGTCTTAATTAGGGTTTCTATTGCTGTAACTGAATACAATGACCAAAGGCAACTTGGGGAGGTCAGGATTTATTTCAGTTGACAGTAGCATACCACAATTCATCATGAAGGGAAATCCGAGCAAAAACTCCAAATAGAAACATGGAGAAACGCGCACATATGGCCTGCTCAGCCTGCTTTCTCACACAGCCCAGGAGCACACCACCCACACTGCCTAGGGAGCACACCACCCACAGTAGGCTGGACCCTCCACTATCAATCTTTAATCAAGGAGTTGGGCAGGCTTGCCTATAGGCCAACTTTAGGAAGAAATTTTCTCAGATGAGAAATGTTCCCAAAATATTGCAGCTCCTTTCACGTTGACATGAAACTGACCAAACCACAAGGATTCGTTAATGAATTGCTAACCATCCCACACTTAGAAACTTAGTGGAAATCCTTATCCACACAATGAAAAGAAACAAGCACTTACATTTCAATGATTTTTATGTCTATAACATCTTAGAGACTAAATCAGCATGAAATATCTTGATATGAATCAAGAAGGGTAATATAAACTTAAGAAAGAGATAAAGATATAGCCTGGAAGACTAACAAATAATGAATCAAGCCTGAAAGTCTTGGAGAATATTCATCAAAGGAAGCTGCATGGCAGAGAAAAATAATTCCAAGTGATATGTAATAATTAAAGACTTGTGAGTTTTGGGTATATATAACCAATGAATTTCTTTCAACAACCTCCCAGAGACATGTGAAATAATAGCCATTACATAATGATGAGATAATACCTAAGGGCTTTCCTGGCTTGTCACACAAAAGGCATGCTTAACCAAGACAATCAAAACAGTGCTGAATACTGAATCCGGTGTACAACTCCACTGGACCTGCTGGTTTCCCTGATGGGCATCTTGTCCTTTTTGATGAACAAAACACTAGTGTACTGTGCTCCGTCCATCACGGAATGGAGAGAGGTGGGAACATAAAACACTAGTGTACTGTGCTCCGTACATCACTGTGCTCCGTCCATCACGGAATGGAGAGAGGTGGTAACATAAAACACTAATGTACTGTGCTATGTCCATCGCAGAATGGAGAGAGGCAGACAGGATAATCTGGTAAATGTCTGAATCCCAGGATGGCATCTCCCCTATTCCCAATGGGAACTTCCACTTGGGCTGTCTTATAACTACATATAGCATGCCTGATTCTGAGACTGCATCCTACCATGCTTTAAGTTTGAGTTTTAGATCAACTGAAGAATGTACTATTTAATTAGCTGCCCTTGATTTCTCTATCAGACCCAAGTGGTTAACAAGTACATCAACAAATGATTCCATTGAATGTTGGCCTCACTGGTTAATCATAAAATATACTTCTTACTTGCCCCTTGCATGTCTAATACACTATGGATTGATATGTCCAATTTTATTATAACTTTATTTTCTATCAATCCTTTAATTTCTAAATAGGGAGTATAATTTTTTACAAAAATAGGACAAAAGTGTTCAGAAAATTCCTGGGTAAGCACTAATAATGTATATAGAATTTTTTTTAAATATATTTTTTGAAAAACATCATATTTCCCAACATATAGAATTAGGAAAAGCTCTATAATACGCCTGGCAATGTATCAGAAGGTGTCATTACTAGGTCAATGAGAGCTCTAATGAAGACTGTGGAGAAAATCAGGTGCCATTTGGTTTCCTCTCTAGGCATCAGGGAGTCTCATTTAGGAATCAATCCTCGGTGCCATCTGTATAAGACAATCTTAATTTGGCATAACATTATTTTATCTGTTATACACCTGCTTGTTCTCTGAACTGCAGAAGAAAGACAGCCACTGTTCACCACAATAAACTTCCTATTTTAGCTGAAATAAAAACCAGGAGCTAGTTTTTATACCAAGAGGATTGCAGATACTTCAGGGAATAGGGCAGGGAGTTCAAAATTACTCTGGACATTTTCAGTTATTTTTTTTTTAAAGACGGGAAATATAACTTTGTAAAGAATCATCTAGAAAGGTCATTATATCACAGAAATGGAAATACATTACATGAAACACAGGAAGACTCAATCTCATCATGATAATAAGATACCCATCATCTATACGTATGTCTGCCAGCTAGAGACAGCATCAATCAATCTTTTCTTTTTTCCCATGAACCTTAATTTCCAGTCTCTCGGGCTTATCAATTTTTAAATACATGAAACCAGAATTAAAGGGGACATTTAAGCTATTTCAGTTGTTTAAAAAATTCAAGGGCCAATCTATAGCTCACTAATAGGTATAGGATCATAAACTGAGACGAGTCTTGTGTGCGACTCAATCATGACCAAACTCTAATATGCTGTAAGGTAGCTAGTGTTTAAAATGTGGAAAAATATGTAGTCTCCAAGAACGCTAAGAAGTTCCCACATGCCAATTTCTATGCTGTAGAAATGGGTTGCTATGTCTTTAATCATCATCAATATTTATAATAAGGCCCTGTCCTCAGGCTTTAACATCAGGTTTAAAATTGTCTTCTTGGCAACTAATTGCTGAAATTACTCATTTGTCAAAAATGTATATAATGCTTAGAAATGAACTGCTATTTAAGAGTTAACATTTGTTTCAGAATGCCATTTTAATAACAGATACATTCTGCAGGCAATTTAAGTAGCAGCACGGTTTGGGAAATGTAGTTAATACTGACTAATTTTCTTGAGCTTATTCCAGTACTTACTAGGAATGCTACGCAGAAACAATAAAACTTCCACAAATTTTTCACTTAAAATTAGTACCAAATGAACTTGAAATATTTCAGATGCTCCTGCAGAGTTGGAGGGCACAGGGCAGTCCAGATGCCCCTTCTTTTTCTCTGTTCCCCCACAACACATTATGCTGGTGGTACCTGAAATTCTGCCCAAATCAAAGAAAAATCCCCTCAATTCACAAGTGTATTGACTTATCAATTATATTATTGGCATGTATGTTTATGGGGGATGGCAAGTGTGACATTGTGTGTTTGAGAGCTTGCTCTCTCCTTACACCACGGTGGTCCTAGACATGGAACTCAGGTGCCTGGGCTTGGTAGCAAGTGCTTTTGCCCACGGAGCTATTTCCCTATCCTGACGTTGACATTTTATAACAAACAAATATGTAAGAAGTAAAAACAAAGAGAGTATGTAAATTTAAGATCAATGTCTAAAACGTTTCTACACATTGTCAAGCTGCAAACCGAGAAATCTGTATGCAAAAGAATTTGATCATTTCACTTCTCTTTTTTTAACCATAATACACACTGAGCACTATCTTCTGATCATTTGATGACATCTGACATGTTGAGCCAAACACTGAGCAGTAGATGAGTTAAAAAGACACAGCCTTCCGGCACATACTTTGATTTAAATATTTTACTGTTATTATTACATGCAAATTGTATGTGAATGTGAGAACATGTTCGTTATAGCAGGGGTGTGGAAGACAAAGTGTGCTGTCCTTCCATTCCAGGATCCTGGGATTCTAAGCAGGTCAACAAGCCTGCGCCCGACAAGTTCTTTGACTCACTGAACCATCTTAACAGTCCAGGGCATACTCTTTAAAGATAATAACATTTCACCTCATTTTCAAATCTTCTAAAAATGTAGAACGCTTTCAGTGTCTTGGTTTTAGTTCAAATGATTTCCTTTTAATCAGTCTCTAACACAGCATTATGAAGAGTTGTTAATTTAGTAAATATTATTATTATGATTTTCATTTTGTGTTCACAGACCTAAGTGACAATAAATATCACCGCATGAAAGAATATATTTATACATCGAACAGAAGTACCAATGGGACACCTGTCATCATGCCATTGTCAGACATCTCTGAGACTAATTCCATGTGCAGTGTAAATCCTAACTGTAACCCTGGAGGAGTGACTTGTCTCTCAGCAAACAGTGAGGAAAAGCCAACATATAAATAGGTGAGTGGTCTCCCAAGGAAATGCAGCTGTCCGCATCCACGTCAGATGCCAGAACACAGGGCATTCAAACTCACTGTGTTCAGTTTCTAATGTTTTGTAACTTCAGAGAAGAGAACACTATTATCTTCAATATAAAAATGGGAATAGCCGGGCGGTGGTGGCGCACGCCTTTAATCCCAGCACTCGGGAGACAGAGGCAGGCGGATCTCTGTGAGTTAGAGACCAGCCTGGTCTACAAGAGCTAGTTCCAGGACAGGAACCAAAACCACAGAGAAACCCTGTCTAGGAAACCCCCCCCCCAAAAAAAATTAAAAATGGGAATAAACCTATATGGCCAATTGTTAATCAAGTCATAATACAGCTACCAACAGTAATTTAATGTATTAATTTTGTACCACAAGGAAATAAACATGGAACAAGAACTAAGGTCCTTTAACAAATGCCTCAATCTCAGAAGCTGCAATGTTTATTTCTATGAAATGTGGGCTCCGAATGGATCCCATCTCTGTGGTGCTCGCACTATCCTGGGCACGACTACAGTTTACCCTCACTCTTCACCTGATGGTCGGGACGTAGTGCCAGGTTGCAAATAATTTTGCATCAGAAATTTCAAACTGTTACTCCACCAGCACCCACCATCTTCCTTTGCTGGTGTGGTTCTTTCTTCCTTCCTCTTTTTCTATTTGAAACGGATATTTTATTTTAGCACAATGTTGAAAATGTTGAAAACATTAATTATACAAATCAATAAACCTCTGCATTTTAGTCAGTTTTTTTCTCATCTTTTGCTTTTCATGAAAACATCCTTTAAACCAAGATTAAAAACTCAAGAAAAGTAGAATACAGTAAACATCTAAAGAAATAACATATATTCCTTTTTGCTAAAACTTGAGCAAATACTCTCAGCTTATATATCACAAACACTCTTTTAACTCAGCTACTGAAATTTTCATGTAAATTATTGTATAAACGATATGATGCAAAAGTGACCAGAAAGTACAGAAAACAATCTAAATGCTTTTATAGTAAAACTATTTAACATTGAAACACTATTAATTCCACCAACTAAAATAACAACTAATTCTTTTTAATTTGATGTCCTACATACATAAGATTTTTTAAAAAAAACTTTCAAATGATCATAGAAATGTTCGTCTTGAACTCAAAACTCCACATGAAGAATGTGAACCCTTGGTCCTCACATCCCTTTTCCTACCTTCACATTCTCTGGATGGAGTCCTCCGGGGTGCTTGTCCATGTACTGACATAAATCAGTGTGCTGGAAAAAAGTGGAAATGTATTAATATCCCTCTGGCTAGAGCACAATGGATCAATATTTTTCTACTTCAAAGTCACCATTACCTCCTAGACAAAAAAATAGAGGACAAGTGAATGGATTTTTTTAGTGCATGCAATTGCATGCTCCACCACTCCCCATTTTAACCACAACAGAACCACCTTCATCTTTAGGTTTATGTCAAACATGTATGCATTAAAACAAATATATGTTTATAGTCTGTTGCGTGTCGATTTCCTCATTGACTATATATCCTGACGCATAACAAAACTCTAATCACAAGTTTTTCACAAATGAATTTAAGTTCTTATTTACCCTGCACTTAGGTTAGTCACCGAGGAGAAGGAAAGAATGAAGTGGCTGTGGACGGGAGAGCCGAGCACCACCGCAGAAGGCAGAGCATCCTGTCACGGCACCCTGTAAGGACCACCGGTTCAGCACGGGGCAGAATGTCCCCCAGACAACCCAGAAAGCCCATTGGAGAAATCAGTTCTGAGAAAGCTGAGCCCATCCAAAGACAGATGACAGTGGGCAGAGGAGCAGGTCGATACGCGTTCTTACGTCTAGAACCATCTAAAACCATCTTCCATCTAGAACCACACAGGGGGTCAAGGATCAGGCAAACTCCATGCTGTTGGAACTATTTAATTTGGAAATTATGATCTATGAGATCCAGACAGCTGATGCACAGAGGACATAAACATACAGAGTCATACACACATATAAGATAAGCTCATTAAAACAAACTCAAAATACAATTACAGTGGGTCCGTGGGGCTTTTCCGGAATAACCATATGAAAGTTTTGTTTCAAGCATTTAAGACACTGAGGGATTCATCTTGATCTAAAACTGAAGGTTCTTATTATTTACTTTCTCATTCTTTCAAATGTAGCTAAGGTAATATCAACTTCAGAAAGGAACAAATTAAGTACTTAGGAACATTTGCTTTCTGAAGAACAAGTAAAACTGTACAGGAAAACCTTTAACCTATCAGGGTATGCATACAGTGTGTGTGCATGTGTGTGTGTGCGCGTGTGTGTGTGTGCATGTGTGTATGTGTGTGGTATAAGATCCACAGGATAAGAATGGTACCAAAGTGGCTTAATATTTAACACACGACAAGCAGAGTGACGCACAGATTTGTCCAGTCACAGTGACGGCGCCTGCTGTGGTTGGATGCAGAAAAGATGCGTCCAGTCACACTGACGGCGCCTGCTGTGGTTGGATGCAGAAAAGATGCGTCCAGTCACACTGACGGCGCCTGCTGTGGTTGGATGCAGAAAAGATGCGTCCAGTCACACTGCCAGTGCCTGCTGTGGTTGGATGCAGAAAAGATGCGTCCAGTCACACTGACGGCACCTGCTGTGGTTGGGACACACAGAAGATACGTCCAGTCACACTGACGGCGCCTGCTGTCGTTGGACACACAGAAGATGCGTCCAGTCACACTGACAGTGCCTGCTGTGGTTGGGACACACAGAAGATGCGTCCAGTCACACTGACGGCGCCTGCTGTGGTTGGACGCACAGAAGATGCATCCAGTCACAGTGATGGCGCCTGCTGTGGTTGGACGCACAGAAGATACGTCCAGTCACACCGACGGTGCCTGCTGTGGTTGGACGCACAGAAGATACGTCCAGTCACAGTGACGGCGCCTGCTGTGGTTGGACACACAGAAGATATGTCCAGTCACAGTGATGGCACCTGCTGTGGTTGGACGCACAGAAGATATGTCCAGTCACACCGATGGTGCCTGCTGTGGTTGGGACACACAGAAGATGCGTCCAGTCACACTGACAGTGCCTGCTGTGGTTGGGCACACAGAAGATGCATCCAGTCACAGTGATGGCACCTGCTGTGGTTGGACGCACAGAAGATACGTCCAGTCACACTGACAGTGCCTGCTGTGGTTGGGGCACAGAGAAGATGCGTCCAGTCACACTGACTGCGCCTGCTGTGGTTGGGACACACAGAAGATGCGTCCAGTCACACTGACGGCGCCTGCTATGGTTGGATGTGCTTTCAGAGTTCATTTTCACCAAAGGACTCGTGTGTTAGAAGTTTGCTTCAAAGGACATGGTGCTAGGCTGTTGAGGTTTCAGAGAGGTGGAGGCGAGGGGGAGGTCATCAAGCCATTGTGGCTGTGTCACTGGAAGGGATAAAAATAGCTCTTGAAGGGCCATGAGTAGATCTGCAAAAGAGATTTGGGGTTGGTTTTTTTTTTTTTTCATTTTGTTTGAGATAGGATCTCACCATGTAGCCTACACTGGATTTGAGTTAGAAATTCTCTGAAGTGATAGAATTACACATATGCCATCGTATCGGAATGATAGCAAGCTGTTATAGGAGACTGAATTCCTTGCAGCTTTCAGTCTTGTTCTGTGATCTTTCTTCTCAAATACACACCACTCTGGTCCCATCTGTCAGGATGCTATCCAGTCAGAAGAGTCCTAACCAGAGCAGCAGCACTGTGCTATTAGTACTTGCCGCCCGTGAAAGAATGAGATAAAAAACCTGTTTTCTGGGTAACACAATGAAGAGACTCAACCTTGGAAAATCTGACTTCTTTTAAAGTAGAAGATTTGCCCAAGATATAGTCAACACGGAGAATCAGAAAGGGAGACCTCCGTGTGATGCCATTCTGTGATGTTCCGACTTCACTAAGACATGGCCAACGTGAGGCAAGCTTGGACTATACAGCAAGACCGTCTCTGAACATGAAGGAGAAAGATGATGTGTCAAAGATGCACAATTTTAAAATACAGTATGGCTGTAGCACAACCGACAAACTACTACAAACATCATTGATTCATATATTTCACATCTGGATAACAATTAACTTTTTTTTCCCCTAAAACCAGTAAATTACTACATTCCATTGTGTAAGAAAAGAGAACTAGCCGGGTGGTGGTGCACTCCTTTAATCTCAGCACAGGCAGATCTCTGTGAGTTCAAGACCAGCCTGGTCTACAAGAGCAGGACAGGCTTAAAACCTTCAGGGAAACCCTGTGTGTATGTGGAGGGGGGGGGGGGCTGAGAGAAATGAGAACTAAAGAGCTATACCCTGCCCTACTGCCAAAAAAAATAAAAGTAAATTCAGGTGACTTTGGTGCAGATCCTGCAGGCTTTAAAGTAAGATAAGCAAATTACTACAAGACACAGAAATTTCCTGCTTCCCAACCAGTCTCTAAAAAGTGGGGTCGATCCAGACAGAGGCAAGGGAGGGGAACTAAACCTGACAGTCACAGACACACTGCAATCCCACAAATTATCATACCAGGTAGCCGGACTCAGTTCTGAGCTGACAGACCAACCAAGCAAGCTCAAACAGGAAAAACACTAGGAATGAAGGAAGAGCTAAGTATCTGCTAATATGATCCAAGATCAACAAGGAAAGGGGTGGGGCGTTGGTGGTGCTAGAAAACTGTTAGGACATTACATACAGGACACATGGTGATTCTGCATTAAAAATATAACAAAGGGTTTGCTCTAATATTGTTTAAGTGTTGTAGAATTTTTATGACTTCTCAATTGTTTTCATCTGCTCAAAAATAAAGTATTTGTGAATGTTGTTTAAAATGAAAAAAAAAAGGACGGGAGAAATAAAACATAGTAAAAATGAAGCAGAAAGTCCTGATTCTCAGGGAATGCAGATGACCTGTTTATGTCTGCCCTGTAACCAGCATCATGAACTGCAGGAGAGGTTTTTCCAGATACGAGTTCTTAGGAAATGAGATCGTTTTAAGCCAAACCTTTAAACTTACTTTATACTTAAAACAATATATCTTTGGTATGTTGACAATGCCTTTAAATGATTAAGTCCATATTTCCTTACACATAGGACACAGAAACCCGGTCTGTGGGCTTGTGTGCATGGATATCACCCCCCCCACACACACACACACAGAGCTGTGGGAGCATGTGTGCATGGACATCACCCCACACACACACACGCACACACAGAGCTGTGGGAGCCATGTCACTTTGTGTAGGCCGCACAGCCTCTCACGGTCACACCCCTTCCTCTGTGTGATGACGTGATCAGCACACCTGCCTCAGACTTCTGTCTGTGAAAACAGTGAGCAAACACCCACACTGGTTCCAGAGTGCCAGTGCACAATAGATAATATTAGTGATGAGGATGGTCATGAAGTCCTGTCTTGTGTTTAAATTAGGGAGGGACATTTGGAAGGACTGAAACAAAACATGAGAATAAAAATCTAGAGAGAAGGAAAAAGCTACTCTCATGGGGTAGCCTTTCGCGGTTACGTGTGACGCTGGTCTGCACACACGTCCTCTTTCACACCGTCCTGCTCTCTGTGCTCAAGCACTCCAAGTAACCCAGCGTACACACCATGGGTCTTAGATTGTTCTGAGGGATCAGGATCAAGAGAGTGAAGGATCTTGAGTCCATGAGGAACAAGCAGGACTCACAGACCAGACTCTGCTGTCCAGTATAGTGTTCGTGTTTCACAGACAGTTCTACCGACACTAAGAGCTGTTTATTTCCCCCTTCCTATTTCCCAAGATTCCTTCCCATTACTGTAGGCTACACCTCCCCCCTTTTTCTAAACGGAGCATTCTGCCTAGGGCTGAATCAGATGTAGCAAAATTACAAATTTCATTAAATCTTCCTTTCACTTCTTTCGTCAGCTCTGGGTCACGTGGCCTTTATGTTTTGGACTGCTGTGGAAATCAGGGGCTAAATAGTGACATCCCCAGTTGCTTCTCAGTGCTTCCATCTTTCCCTTGAATCAGAACTCAGATCTGAGCAGGAGTTTCTATGGCCAGTGACAAACTGACACTCTCAGATCCTCCAGCCTGCTCTCTGGCAATGTCTTCCAAATTTAAGGAGCACTTGGGGCACAGCTCCCTGCTGCCTGCCCATCAAGAACTCAGCCCTCTACAGTCTCCGGAGCTGTCTGCACTGGGATCTCTTCTTCCCTCCTCTCGCTCTCCCTCTCCCCAGTCACGTTCGCCACATCACTGTGGCTCATCTTCACGACAATGTCATTCAGAAGCACTACAGATGCTTCTGTCTGACAGGTCTATATTTGATGCCTAGGAACTTCAAATCCATCTTCAAGGGAGTGGGTGTTTCCAAGTGTGATGAGATTGATAGACCACAAAGACAGAGGAAGTGAAGACTTTGACTCTAAAGATCTAGTCCCCACCTAGCTATCTTTTCTCCCTTACTGCTGACTGCTCCGGGAACATTTCTAGGGGAAGGAATCTGAGATAAGAGCTGAAATGAGAACCCAATGAAGACTAAATGTTCACAACAAAAGCATCTGTAAGATACGGAATCTGCTGGTCATCCTGATAGAATTTCTTTATGGCTAGATCAAACTAGAAGGCAGGAGAGAACTTGTGCTTTATAAAACGCAAGGTATGGAGAGACCACAGAAAATGAAAGGGCTTCACCCCATAAACTCTCTGGCAAAGTAGAGTCTTGGTCACTTTAAGCCACATTCAGACTTTCAAGTCACAATGACTGCCATCAATCATATGCTGGTCAGGCATGAGGCCTAGCTCACAAGACATGAATGAAAAACCACAGCATGGTAACATTAAAACATATCCACGTAAGAACAGCTCTTAAGAAAGAGAACCAGGAGAAAGAGAGAAAAGAGAAGAGGAGAGAAGAGGAGAGGAGAGGAGAGGAGAGGAGAGGAGAGGAGAGGAGAGGAGAGGAGAGGAGAGGAGAGGAGAGGAGAGGAGAGGAGAGGAGAGGAGAGGCGAGGCGAGGCGAGGCGAGGCGAGGCGAGGCGAGGCGAGGCGAGACGAGACGAGACGAGACGAGACGAGACGAGACGAGACGAGACGAGACGAGACGAGACGAGACGAGACGAGAAGAGAAGAGAAGAGAAGAGAAGAGAAGAGAAGAGAAGAGAAGAGAAGAGAAGAGGGTGAGTGAGAGAAGGGAAGGGGAACAACACAGGGGAAGACAGTCAAGGGCTAGACTACAGCACTCCACAGTCTGTTTTTTTTCCAGGTTTCATCACTTTGTCTTTTTTAATCTGGCCTGGCTCGGGGGCCAGAAAACAATGCACGTTCACAGAACACTGCTGAGAAGGCTAGAGGAACTCTGGCAGCCTCAGACACGAAGATTTGCCCGTTCTCCACTGGCAGAAATGATTCTCTTCAACTGTGAAGCTTGGCCCAGCATTCATTATGGATTTATGGATCCTTTTATTCTAGCTTACTCTTCATGAATTCAGGTTTCAGTGGTTGGCTCCAAATAATCAAAGTTCCTACTCAAAAGTCCTCAAGTGCTTCAGGGTAATTTTGCTTTTGAATGTCCTGGGCTTACAGAAGGGACTTCCCTCGCTAGACGAACAAAGCCCCTTCCCAAGTGAACATGTCTGTTTCTGTTCACTTGCCATCTCAAGTATTTGTCAGCAAATTCGGGTGCTCACTGGAAGCACTGCCAAAAGACGGGACTGGAAATAGCACAGTCCTAATTTTAAGCATCTAGGCTAAAAATAAAGATCCCGGAGAGGATAACCAACAGAACCCATCATTTTGAAATTACATTAAGAAAAGCTTCCATAGCATTTACACTGTTGATTTAACTTTCCACTTGACAGAGAGAGGAAAGTCAGCATACGCACACTTAGGAAAATTCTGTAACAGTGAGAAGAAAAACAATCTGTGTCGTAAGCCTACGAAAAAGGAGGAATTAAAGGGGTTAAAAACTGATTCAGAATTTCAGTGTTCTGAATACATGGATTAATTTTGTGTTTAATCACCAAAGCTCAGTTATAACTCTATTATGAAATTAATGACATATAACATGAACAAAAATTCACTGAAGCACATAGGAACAAATGGCTAAGATAGACAAACTGGGGCATCAAAATATAAGGCCCTCTTCTCCCTCACTAAGCTTGGAGTGTTTGAAAACCTTCTTATTCCACAACCAAGTTTGATTCTAGGCACCTTCTCTTCATCTAGGCAAGAGAACCATTATAGAGAACCTTTAAATGGTAATCTTGATTATATGAGATCGAGACACTGCAAATAAACACACTGTAATTTTCTAAAGGAAAAGAGCTATTATTCACTCTTCAGTGGTATCTCATGTGGTCCCAAATTTAAAGCAATCACAATAATTCTGAGTGTTCCAAAGCTGGTAATTGTAGTGACTGACTAAGGGCACCCTTAACACTGTGCCATGTCTAGGACATGAAACCCTATAACTTTTTCCAAACCGTGATGATTAATTATCATTGTCAGTTGATTAGAATAGAATCCCCAGTGAGATCCATACCCAGACACGGCTAGGAGGGTGTTTCCAGAGACCTATGCTGAAAGTAGGTGGCATCCCTTGGGATGATGTTCTAGCTAAATAAAAATGGCAAAAAAAAAAAAAAAAAAAAAGAGGAAGCCAGATGAACACTGCCATCTATCTCTCTGCATTTTGACAGGAGAGGCAATATGACCATCCAGCTCACAGCCCGCTATGTCTTCCTGCCATAGAGGAATTGTATCTCTACAACTGGGTTGCAAAATAAATCCTTCCCTCCCTTAAGTTACTTCCGAACAGATATTTGGTACCGGCAATAGGAAAAGAACAAGATAGATAACAATTTTTTGGCATGCCATCCAAAGGTCAGAGGGAAATTAAAACAGTACTTTCACAATGGCTATGAACTTTGGAAGACTATCTAACCTTTTAAATCTCTCTAACCTTAGTTCATGGCCCTCACACAACTCCCCGGGGAACTGTCACTGCGCCACAGGAGGGAAGAACTGATAGAACGGAACACTCATTTCTTCCACGGCAATCAGAAGCATTTCCTCAAGGCAAAAATCTCAACTTTAAACAGCCCAGAGAGCTGCAAGAATTAAAACACCGAATGACTGAGCAGTTAGGCTCAAACTGCTCTTACCTGCAGCCCGCAGGTTTAAATTGACTGAAAGTGTCTTTTTCCCTGTGAAGTTCAACAGCACTCTCTTATTTCAGTCCTAAATCACAGCTAATCGAAACATAATGCTGCGAGTTCCAAAACAGAAGAATCATTCATTAATGAAGAGAAATGAAAAGCAAGCTTAACCCACAGCATTGAAGACAAAATCAGAGGCACCCAGACGTCTAACGAAGGGAGCTTGCGCCCACTATGTATAAGAAAGGACTTTTATTTGGTAAACTGTGGTGCTAGGTCAACTTTAAGCAAGCAATCAACTGTTACTCAGGCTATAGCACTAATGCATTATAACTCCCCACCGTCCTTAACAAAACAATCATGTGTAAATGAGCACAGAGGTAGCGCCTCTTTCCTCTGAGGCTCTCATTATAACTGAAGTATTGTGCTTCTGGTGACATTACAAGAGACAACATGGCCTTCCAATCTATATATCCTGATATAAGCAAAGATATCGTTCTCAAATATGTCACTATTTCTGCACAAACTTATTTCAAATGTCACAAAGTCTATTTTCAGACTCTTATTTTTATCTGTTTTAAAACCACACAGGAAATGTTTGAAATTCTCTCAATAAACCACACACATACTCCCGAGGGAGAGTAAAAGTCATTAGGACAAAAGCAGATTATGCTACACAAAAATTCTTCAGTAATAACCAGTGTGGAACAGTTTACTTCTAATTGAATTACACATTTCTTTTTAATCATTTAACGTTTTCTCCTCCTTTGTGGTAATAATAAGCCTATGTGTGACTGTCCATAATTCTGCCTAACTGCTTTCAGCTGTCATTTCTCAGTCCAAGATGCACGAGCAGCCTGGGGCTGGTGTGCGAACAGGAGAATTTCCAACCACATTCCCAGCACGCAAAACCAGCAACCTTAAATGTCCCTTCCATTAAAACAAAATACTTACTATTTGACTTCTGGGAATAACATCATACGGAGATGTATTAGACATTTTTCTCTCACAAAAGGAATGCAGACGTGCACGCTCCAATAGTCTGTGTCTTCAGCAGCTCCAATATTGCTAAAGCTAATTCGTCAACTCAAATGCATTTGTATCTACAGGAGAGTTCGGGAACTTTCAAAGGGAAACCATCTTCTTCTTTGAAATTAAGCACATTCAATGTACAGCTTGGAGACGACTCAGGAAATCTGGGGAAACTGTACGAAACTGTACTGAATGTGCTCTCCTAAGCCAAGGGACGAAAAGGCTGTCCAGTGTGTGGATCAGGGGTGATACAGCACATCACTTACCAGCCTGAGCCACCTCAGAAGAGGGAATGGGACCAGCCTCAATAATCCCTTTCTAAAAATGGTCATGGTACTTTGAGACAAGGTTCAGTTTGTAAAAATAAATAAATAAAACACAAGATAATAGAATATACTAAACATTGAATCACTATAAGAATTTAAGAAACAAAAAGAAGTTAAAATTATTTAGTCTTTTCTTTTTCTCATAGTGTATCCTAAAACTAATTATTTTTAAAATTAAAGATTATATACACGTGAAGCTCACTGAGGAATAGTTGATTCTCTATGCTATGCATCTCTTCCCAGACCAGCTGGGAAGTTCACGGGAGCTGTCAAAGTTCACACAGAAGAGGAGGGAGAGAGTTCAGTGGATAAAATGCTGGCCAGGTAGGCATGTTGACTTGAGTTCAAATCACCAGCACCCATATAAAAAAAAAGTCAGGTAACCTTGGAAGCCTATCTCCAATACCAAATGGATAGCGGTCTCGGGTCCTGGAGCAGGCCGGCTGTTGGGGCTAGCTACACTGGCTACCTCTGCGTTTGGTGAGAGATACTGACTCCGGAAAGAAAGCAGAGAACCACTGAGGGAGACACGGCTGGCCTCCAAATGCATATTCACGTATGTTACACATGTGTCCCCACACAGATGCGCTCATACATGGAAACACATGTACACACACATACACGTGCAAAACAAACGGATCTGGAGTAGTACTCAAGACTATCTTAATTCTGAACACACTCTCTGGATCTACCCTCTTAGTAATACGAAAGACCATAAAATTATGGAGTGAAAGCAACAATAAGCAAGCAGAATTTGAAACAGAGAGAAAACAGGGGGCGGTAAGAAGAGACCAAGGCCAGAGAGAAGACAGTGGTAAACAATGTGGCTAGTCTGGAATTATTTTGGTTTGGATTTGTTGTTGTTGGGAGTTTGGGGGGACAAGCCATCATACAGTTGTCAGGCTGGCTTGGAACTCTCCATATAGTTCAGGTGTTCCACTTTGCCAAGTGCCAAAGTGACAGCACCTGGCTACCACGCCCAGCATGGATGAGCAGAAGAGGCTCTCCATTGGCTTGCTCTGAGGGAGGACAGCACTCACGCGGGAGCTTGTCATACAGAGGCACGTAGCTTAGAAAATGAACGGCACTGCAGAGAGCGTCAAGAGTGTATAATTTTTAATCTTAAAAATACTAATTTTAGGACACATTATGAGAAAAGAAAAGTATTAAACAATTACACTTTGCTGTTCTGGTTTTTGTTTTGTTTTGTTTTTGCTTTTTGGCAAGTCACCTGAAAGTCTGTATCAATCTTCCAGGGCATTATAAACAGGTAAAAGATCACGAAACTCCCAAAGATGAGTAAAACATCTTCACTACATAGGTATTTGCTAACAACGACGGGAGATACAAATGAAACCACAAGTTCTTCCTCTGCACAACCGAAGGGAAGCAAGCATAAGCTCACTCACACACTTCCTCTGCGTGTAACACTTCCGGGAAGCTCTCCCAAGACAGCAGAGAAGGGCACATTAGAAGCAATGTTATTAAAATTTTCCCAAATACTGTAGAGTTCTTTGTCTAGTTATGAAGCCCGATTATCTGGGGAAGAAAGCCTATGGGACACAAACTCCAAAATAGGATTAACTGAAACTCTCTTGAATGAGAGGTTTCTAGAAAAAAAAATGAAGTAAAAAAAATGTGTTTTCCGGACTGGAGTAACACACAATGCACAGTGACGCATGTTAGAGAAAGCTTTTCATGCAGTCGAGTCTGCAGATGTCTGTTATGGCCATGGTGGAGGGAGTAACTCACGCTGCCCTGTGGTGCACATGAACCATGTCAACATTTAGGAGGTGCAGGGAGTAACTCACACTGCCCCTGTGATGGATGTGAAGCATGTGTACTTTTAGGCAAAGATCTTGCACTTTTCCCATTACGTTTTTGTTCTTAGTTTTGCTTTTTGTTGCTTGAGGCAGAGTCTCACTGTATAGCCCAGGATAGCCTAAATATAGTGAAACAATGATTTCCTTCTTTTTTACTTAAAGTTTAGATCCTTGCAACACTGCCAACAATAAAACCCTTCCCAGGCACGTGACATACTTAGCAGGAATACTTGGTGTTTTAAATATGAACCTGGAGGTGGCTAGAAGCACTGACCAATGCTATTGCACGCCATAATATGACTTAACTTCTGATGCCAACATCTAGTCAGTGAGTTGGAGCTCACGACACCACTTCCTTTTCTCGATGGGTGCAATTTGTCAAAAAAAAAAAAGTTTGTTGAAAAAAATTTCATGGAAAAGAATAAAACT
The DNA here is from genome assembly GCF_014885135.2 of Alexandromys fortis. NCBI lineage: Eukaryota > Metazoa > Chordata > Mammalia > Rodentia > Cricetidae > Alexandromys > Alexandromys fortis. Next base: position 2,732,962 of record NW_026067916.1, on the reverse strand, counting down.
TCACTGCTGAGTTACAGAAGAATTCACATTGTCCTTTCCTGATTCCAGGGTGCACACATTTGAAATTTTGCCTCTGCCAATTTTTATAACACAGCACCAGTGTCCAAACTTGAATCAGTTATACCAAAAATAATCTCAGACAGGCACTCTGGAGAGTTTTGAGTAAACGGGCTCTAACGAATTAGTGGGCTTGGTGCACAATCACCGGACTCCTCAACTGGAACTGGCTATAATTTCTACCAAGGAGATGAACAGAAGACATGTTTGGCAAAGAAAGTGATCGCACACACAGTGAACACTTGGTACCACCCAGGATATAAAAGCCCGTGATAATAAAGCCGAGTTGTGGCCCCCAGTGAGAAAATGAGGTTACCGGAAGTTAAAACGGCAGAAACAAGTGAGTATTAAAATGTCTGAGGATGATCATTGCTCAGATTGATTTTATTAGGAATTTCACAATTATGCAAAATCTGAAACGTGGGATGCACAGGATGTGTTCATTTAAAATTAGGTATGTACACTACACAAACATTCTTACTGATCTGGAATCTATGTGTTTAAACAATCCAAAAGTACAGGTAACACACAATAAGAGTATGTATAAAAGGTACGTGCATAAACATTCACAGGTTACTTGCACATGAGAACGGATCACGTGTCTTCAGAGACAACACCTGGTAGCACTGTAACCTCTGGAGTGAGGGACAGACTGTGATGTGATGTGATATGCTAGTAAGGAGGATTGGCCAAGCTATACAAAAGCGAGAGGCTCTAACTCATTAGCTAAGCAAGGGGCGTGCCGTGTCCAAGTCAGATAGAAAATGCGTATACTCTTCCTGAAAAGAGTAATATAGTATTTGATAACAGACAAATCCTACTCAATATTTTGTTCACTAGTGATATGGTAAAACATTTATATTTGAATTATATTTTTTTAAAAAACTATGATAAAAATTCAGTAACTTTAAAAGAATGCCACATTATATTAAATTTTTTCTCAAAATTAACTTTTCTTCAAAATCTTGCTATATTTGGACTTTCCAGCACTGTGTCATATATTTGGATCCTTAAATGAGAACTCCAAATACTAATTTTATCTTAAAAGGTTATCACACCCTTTGAGAAGTGAAGGGTTAAAATCTATTTGTAAATTAGCATTTCTACTTCTTCAGCATGAAGAGGTTCTTCGGAAAGGAGAATACTAAGTCCATTATATAGTTTGGAATAAAGTATATTAATAACAAAATAATATATTAGGAAAAATGGAACCAAAATAAAAGAGCAAGAATGGACCTGGATGAAGGAAGCCAACTATACTGGTGGCCAAGGCATCGGGGTGCACCAACAGAGTCAGGGCTTTAATCCCTCGTGACCCCTCACGATCCCCAGTCTCCAAAGGGGAACAGTGTGACCATCAAAGTGGGTGATCAGCAGCTGGGACAATCTTGGAGGTGGTAACAGCTCCAAGAATTATTTCCAGCAGCTAGATCAAGTGCTTACTTAAAAGAGGTATGGTTACCTTTTCTCTGTGTCTGTCATACTCTGAAGTAGCTTAGTGAAAAGGTACTGTATTCTGAAACACATATGCATACACACACACACACACGCACACACATTCACACTGCCGTTCTCTGCTGTGTTGAAATGAAACTGGACATTACCTGCTGGAAATGTTAGGATTCAGCACGTAAAATGAGAATCTTGTTGCAGCCCCCGGGATGAAAAGCTGCCCGTTTACCTGTTACAGATGCTATTATCGAAAACAAGAAAGATCAAGTGGCCTTTGACCCCTTTACAATCTGCCTGTCAACCCACAGTACTGTTCAGTGGGCTGAGCTCTGATTTGTTTTTATAAATGAAGACTGTTGGTCTTTCGTTTCCTTCTAATAAATACTCCATGAATAATTACTTTCTCCTCCATCGCTCACTCCTCCTGCCATCTGACTTTGTGTTACTGGCAGATTTAGATGGCTTCCTTCAACACAGTCTCAAATAGTTGCCGTGACTCCTTAGCTTTTTGGTTCCTGAATTACGAAATGGAGAGGAAGAACGGGCATCTGTTGAGGACTGAAAACTGGAGGGGGCGTCAGCTGGAAGAGAGTAAATGACTCGGTGAACCTGGATCTAACTCCGAAATACTGAAGCCAGAAAGAGGTTGTTAGGTATAAAAATGATGGAAAACCAAAAGGCTATATATTTTGAATAATTGTTTTAAATTCAGACCACCAGCTGCTTCTGTACGGCATGAACGCATATTGCTGTGTACACTGCCACCACACAGCCATTAAGACAAGTCATAACAAACACCAATTAGCAAAGATAAATATGTCTACTGATATGAAAAATCCTAATAAAGATACACTTTGGATTTTGTTTATGCCTCTAAATTTTTAAGGATTTGATGGTAATGTAATCACCGTTAATCTGAGTATCTTCATTCCTGTGACCTTTGTCACATCTGATAAACTATTAATAATTGATGAACAGGAAAATGGTACACGCTTCACAGCATTAATATGAACAAAACTAACCAATTACGCAGTGATTTATATAATCACAAGCTTTTATAAGATTGCAAGATAAAGATGACAAACAGGACATGTATCTACTTTATACTCTGCCAAATTCACACATCACCACATTTTAGATGCTCCAAAACAAACAGCAGCTAGAAGAGCAGAGCAAAATACAGAGGAACAAGCATCACTGTCAGTGAGGAAAGTCTAGAAGCAATAGTTTACACACAGAAGTATCAGCGGGTAGTGACACCGAGACACAGAAAGTCTACACATGGAGGTGGCTAGAAGTCCTCGGCAGCTCCTTAATCCTGAGATCCCCTTCCCACCTCCTTTAACACAGAAGCCCTTCTTAAACACAGACAGGGTATGGAGACTGAGAAGTCAAACTAAGATCACGTATCATCCAAAGAAGGATAACTAAGTGTAGTCCAATCACCTACCTATTTTCACAATATTCTTCATGGGCATTCCGTATTCACACTCTCTTGACCAGCTATAGTGAATAGCCACACCCCAAGACTACACGGAAAGCATAAATTTGACTCCATACTTTAAAAGAAAATAGGAACACAAAGTTGAGGGGGTAAAGAAAGGTAGTAGATCACACATGAACTGGAGGAGGGGTGTATGAAAATGATCAAAATATACTGTGTGACATTCTCAAAGAATTAATGTAAAAAAAATACAGAACACTGGGAATCTAATAGCACTGTGGGGAAGACAGGCAGCAACATCCAGAGCTTCTCTATCAAAGGGAACACTTCATTATTTTGCTGAAGTTTGGGGTCTACCAGCGACCCACACACTCAGAGAACTCAGTCGGCCTGTTTCTACATCTAGTATCTGACCAAAGTCTTTAAAATTAAACATAGCAGCCACAACAAACTACAAGAAAAAATAAGTAACATAAGGCAAATAGTTTCACTAGTATTGAATAGTACTGTTAGTATTTTCAGTAGCTAAAACATGCTGCACTTTGAGAAAAGGATTCATAAATGGGATATTCTGAGATAAGATATACCGGAAATTCATACAATTCAAAACAAGAAAGTTTAAGTAGAATACGTAAAACATAAAAATGAGAAAAATGTTCATTAATCCTGAGCTCATGGAAAAGAGAAGCAAATAAATAAATAAATATTAAAAAAACGACAAAGAAAATAAAGATTAAAAGTCAGATATTTAAATTATACAGAGAAAGAATACAGAGAAGATGAAAGGGAGAATATCATATAAAATAATCTGTGAAAATTGCTTAAAACAAAGTCTCGCATTTAAAGATGTTCAACTCATTATTATTCCAATGCAGATTCAGTGACGACTTCTGAACAGTCAGAAAGTAGGCAACAAGCAGTGGCGGGGAGTGCGGGAGATCTGTAATCATGAGCCATATGTTTCATATCTAAAATGGGGATCAACTTCATAAAACTGCTCAGTAGTCTCTCTGCAAGTTAAAGAGAAAACAGACACCACAGGCACCACACAATACACACAAACACACAGAGACACACAAAAAGTTGAGGAATTAAAAAGGGAAAGAATTGAGAAGACTTGAGATCCCACCATGAAAAGACGGACCCAGTGAGATTATAGCTGCACTGTGGTATCATTTTTGCTTCCACATAAAACTTCAGAACAATCAACATGAAGGGAGGTCCTGAAACAAAAATAATAGCTCTTTATTGGGGGGGGGGCAAGGGATTTAGAAAGATTTCCAAACCTTGGCCCTGACTGCACGAGAACACGTGACTTCTGGGTTCCCGGCTATAGTGCCCTGCTCTCTAGGTCCTAGCCCTTGCAGGCATACACCATGCCCCACCCACACTCCTGGAAGCCCCATAGACCTGGAAGCAGCCTCCCCATGCCCCAAAATCTCCCACTGCTTCTGTGACCATTGGAGCCATGGCCCCTTCTACACCAGGAGGAACAACCACCAGAGTGTTGGCACTGCCTGTATCTGGAGGAGCCCCAGAGCCACATCAGTGACCACCAGAGGTGCAGCCCCATCTGTGCCTGGAGGAAGAGCAACCACTAACCCAGAGGCCCCATCTGCACCAATGGGAGGGAGACGAAGCCCCTGAAGCACAGGAAGTGGGTAGATGACAGTGTAAGAACACACTCAACAACATAAAGAGCAAGATGGCACCACCAGAAACTAGTGGTTCTACACAATCAGGACCTGAAGATTCCAACGCAAATGAAGTAGAAGAAAACGACCTTAAAAACAGATACATGAAGCTGACAGAGGCACGTAAAGAGGAAATGAGAATTCCCTTAAATAAAAAAAAAGGCAAAGCAAGCCAAGGAAAAACAAACAGGAGAAGGAAATGGTTCAAGACGAGAAAACTGAAATAGAGGCAACAAAGAAAACACAACGGAGGGGATTCTGGGAGTGGAAATCTGGGTAAATGATCAGGAACTACAGATGTAAGCATAACCAACAGAAAGAAAGAGATGAAAGAGAGAATCCCAGGCGATGAACATGGGATACAGGAAATAGATGGATCAGACAAAAAAAAAAAGTTAAATCCAACAAATTCTTAGCACAGAATATACAGGAAATATGAAACAGCATGAACACACAAAACCCAAGAATAATAAGGATAGTGTGTGTGCTGCTGGGGTTATATTTAGGAAGTGGTCTCCTGTGCCAATGCATTCAAGTGTACTTCCCACTTTCTCTTCTATGAGGTTCAGTGTAGTTGGTTTTATGTTGAGGTCTTTGATCCATTTGGACTTGAGTTTTGTGCATGGTGATAGATATGGATCTATTTTCATTCCCCTACATGATGATATCCAGTTATGCCAGCACCATTTGTTGAACATTCTTTCTTTTTTCCCATTTTATATTATTTGTTACTTTGTGTTCGTAAGTGTGTGAACTGATATCTGTGTCTTTGTTTCCATTGGTCCTCCTGTCTGTTCCTATGCCAATGCCAGGCTGTTTGCAGTACTGTAGCTCTGTAGTAGAGTTGGGAGTCAGAGATGGTGATGCCTCCAGAAGTCCCTTTATTGTACAGGATTGTTTTGGCTATCCTAGGATTTTTGTTTTTCCATATGACATTGAGTATTTTTATTTCAAGTTTGTAAAGAATTGTGCTGGGATTTTGATGGAGATTGCACTGAATCTGTAGATTGCTTTCAGTAAGACTGCCATTTTTACTATGCTGATCCTACCTATCCAAAGCATGGGAGATCCTTCCATTTTCTGATATCTTCTTTCATTTCTTTCTTCAAAGACTAAAAGTTCTTGTCATACAGGTCTTTCACCTGTTTGGTTGGAGTTACCCCAAGATATATTATGTTATTTGTGGCTATTATGAACCGTGATGTTTCTCTCATTTCTATCTCAGACTGCTTATCATATTTATATAAGAAGGCTACTGATTTTTTTTAGTAAATCTTATATCCTGCCACACTACTGAAGGTGTTTTTCAGCTGTAAAAGTTCCCTGGCAGGAATTCTGGGCCACACAGCTATATTAATCACAACACCGTTTGGCCGATAGCACAAGCATATTTCTAGAAAGCTCTTACATCTTAACCCATTTCTAGGAATCTACATATCACCATAAGGCTGTGGTCTACCAATAAGGTTCTAGCATATTTCTCCTTCTGCAGTGACATGGCGTCTCCTTGACTCCGCCTACTCTCTCTGTTTCTGTTCAGATTTTCCGCCTGTCTATACTCTACCTTGCCATATGCTAAAGTGACTTCTTCATTAACCAGTGATAATAAATCATATTGATAGCATACAAGGGGGAATCCCAAACCAGGGAAATTCTCATAAAACCACAAGGATGACCCCAGCTAAAAATATAAGCAATAGTGAAGAGGGTACCTTAACTCTCCTTCCCCTCTAATAAAACTGAGGGCTATCTCAACTGTCATTATAGAACCTTCATTCAGTAACTGAGGGAAGCCGATGCAGAGATTCACAGCTAATCGCTGGGCAGAACTAGATTCCAGTCATAGAGAGGGAGGAGTGATATTATGAGCAAAGAGACCAAGACCATGATGGTGATACCCACAGAAACAGCTGACCCAAGCAAGTGAGAGCTCACTGACTCTGTTCCTATCACTGGGGAACCTGCATAAGACTGAACTTTCCCCTCTGAATGTGAGTGACAGTTTGTAGGGTCATTAGCAGTGGAACCAGTATTTATCCCTAGTGCATGAACTGTCTCTTTGGAGCCCATTCCCTACAGAGGTATCTTCCTCAGGCTAGATACAGTGGGGAGGGCCTTGGTCCTGCCTCAAGTGATGCGACAGACCTTGTTGACTCCCCATGGGAGGCCTCACCCTCTCTGAGAAGTGGATGTGGGGTGGGGAGAAAGGGGAGAGAGAGGAAGGACAGGAGGAGGATGGAACTGGGATTGGTATGTAAAATAAAATTGTTTTGAAAATTAAAAAGAGACACAGGCTAACAGACTGGATACGAAAATAGAACTCATCCTTCTGCTGGATACAAGAAACAGACCTGAACTTCATAGACAAATATTATCTCTGAATAAAGGGTAGGGAAAAGACTTTCCAATCAAATAACCCAAGAAACAAGCTGGTGTAGCTATCCTAATATCTAGCAAAATAGACTTCAAATTAAAATTAATAAAAAGAGATGAAGAAGGACATTTCATATTTATCATAGGAAAAATTCATCAAGATGAAGTCTCAATGATGAACATCTATGCCCCAAATACAAGGGCACCCATATTTGTAAAAGAAACATTGCTACAGCTTAAATCACACATCAAACCCCACACCCTAGTAGTGGGAGACTTCAACACCCCACTGTCACCGCTGGACAGGACTGCCAGACAGAAACTTAACAGAGAAATAAAGGAACTAACAGATACTATGATTCAAATAGGTTTAACAGACATCTATTCCACCTGAACACAAAAGAATATACCTTCTTCTTAGAATCTCATAGAACTTTCTCTAATATCAACAACATACTCAGTAACAAAGCGATCCTCAACAGATACAAAACAGACTTGAATAACCCCTCTATCCTATCAGATCACCATGGCTTAAAGTTCTAATTCAACACCACTGATTGCAGAAAGTCCACAAACCCGTGGAAATTGAATAATGCTCAAGTGAATCACCTCTAGTTCAAGAAAGAAATAAAGACTTCCTAGGATTCAACGAAAATGAATGCTCGACATACCTAAACTATGGGGCACTGTGAAAGCAGTGCTGAAGAAAGTTCATAGCACTAAGTGCCTACATAAGGAAAGTGAGGGAATCTCATACTAGGGACTTAACAGCATACCTGAAAGCTTTAGAACAAAAAGAAGTAAAAATACCCAGGAGGGGCAGATGCCAGAAAAAAATCTAGTTGAGGGCTGAATGCAATAGAATAGAAACAAAGAAAACAATACAAACAGTCAAAGAGACAAAGAATTGGTTCTCTGAGAAGATCAGCAACATAGAAAAACCTTTATCTAAACTAACCAAATGGCAGAAAGAGAAAGTACAAGTTATATTTAGAAATGAAAATCCGAAATGAAAAGGGAGATATAACAACAGACACTGAGAAAATCCAGAGAATTATCAGCTCGTACTTCAAAACCTTGTAGTCCCCCATTGCTGGTGAGAATGCAAACTTGTACAGCCACTTTGGAAATCAGCAGGACAACTTCTCAGAAAGTTAGGAATCAATATACTTTAAGACCCAGCAGTACTACTCTTGGGTATATACCTAAAGGATGCACACTCATACCACAAGGACCACAAGGAGTTAATACTCAACTATGCTCATAGCAGCATTATACATAATTGTCAGAGTCTAGAAACAACCAAGATGCCCCTCAATTGAAGAATGGATAAAGAAAGTGTGGCACACCCACACAACAGAGTACTAAGAACTACTAAGCAATAGTGGAGAGGGAGCCTTAACTGCCCTTCTGTGTAATAAGATTGGTAACTACCTTAATTGTCATCACAGAACCTTCATCCAGTAACTGAAGGAAGCAGATGTGGAGATCCACAGCTAAGCACTGGGCCTAATTCTTGGAGCCCAGTCGTTGAGAGAGAGGAGCAATATTATGAGCAAAGGAGCCAAGACCATGATGGAAATACTCACAGAAACAGCTGACCTGAGCTACTGAGAGCTCACTGACTCTGGACTGGCCACTGGGAAACCTGCACAGGACCGAACTAAGCCCTCTGAATGTGGGTGACATTTGTGTGGCTTGGGCAGTTTGGGGGGGCTACTCAGAGAGGAACCAGTATTTATCCCTAGTGCATGAACTGGCTTTTTGGAGCCCATTTCCTATAGAGCGTTACCTCTCTCAGTCTAGATACAGTGGGGAGGGCCTTGGTCCTGACTAAAGTAATGTGAGAGACTTTGTTGACTCCCCACTCTGAGAAGTATATACCCTCTCTGAGAAGTAGACAGGGGAGAGTGGGGTGGGAGGAGCAGGAGGAGGGGAGGGAGAGGAAACCGAGATGGGTGTGTAAAATAAAAAAAAATTGCTTTATAAAATAAAAAGGAGAAATAATGGCAAATAAGTAACACAGAGCACTCTGCTGCAATGTGAATGGAATATTATGCCCTACCAGAATCACCCACCCAGGTGTCAACCAAGCGAAGGTGCTGACCTATATGCAAACACTTTCCCATGCTTGTCCCTGCACGGGATCAGAATTTATGTTCCCCAAGTAAACACAAAATGGATAGGGTGACTCTCCAGACGAAGCAAAGGCCAGGGGCCATCTCTATGCTCTGAAAAGTCCTAAAGCAATGAAAAACATTAAAATCAGTAGAGGATTATTTCCGGGGAGAGGCAGTGTGAACAGAGAGAGAAGCTCAATCATAGGATGTTATCTGCCTCAGCAACAAAGACATAATGGCAAATACCATAAGAACTGAACACTAATATAATCGAAATTACAACAGTGCTATTGGGAATGAAAGAGTTGGAGGCCGGCAGTGGCCAGGAGTCTACTTTTAAGTGAATGGGTAAAAGAGCAAAAAGGACAAAACTCTGTAGTTATATAAATAACACTCTGTTATTAAGGACAAAGCAATGGCTGATCCCAAAGATAAATACCCAACCAAAGACAGGAAGAGGGGGGCGAGAGAGATGGCTCCGTTGTTAAAAGCCCATGTTGCTCTTGCCGAAGACCCAGGGTCAATTCTCAGCGCCCACATGGCAGCTCACAAGCATCTACAACTCCAGTTTCAGGGGGTCCAGCACCCTCTTCCCACCTCTGTTGGCACTGTACACACACTATACCTACACACTCATGCACATAAATACCTTCAGTAACAATTTTCAAAAAAGATATTTAAGACACAGTAAAAAGAAGTTTTATAGTATGTTTAGGAAGAGCAGAATTTGTTTTAATGTAAAAGATACGAAGTGAATACCTCTGCCTTCCTAAAGAAGTAAAACTGAAGGACTCTAATCTCCATGCGAGTTGACAATGATATCACCTCAAACACATGGATGATACTGATAGTGGCAAATACACACCTTACCACAGCAAAAAAAAATTGCACACTAATTTAAAATGCCATGTGACCTGAGCTAAATATTCACATTAAAAAAAAAAAACAAGAAATAACAACTTTTAAACAAGGGAACCTAGGCATTCTGACACATGCCTGTGATCCCAGTGTTTGGCAAGTGGGGTAGAGGATCAGCAGTTCAAGAACAATCTGTGCAACAAGAGACTGTGTGTCAACACACACACAAGTGTGCACACACAGAGAGGCGTGTACACAACAGATGCACACAAATACATCCACATGCACACACATGTACACACACAAATGCATGCACATGAATACATGCACACATTGGCATGAATGCATGCACACACTGGCACGAATGCATGCACACATTCACACACACACAGAAGAATGCATGCATGCACACATTCACACACACACAGAAGAATGCATTGCATTCACAATAAACAAAATGAAAGTAGTACACACTAAAATGATACAAATTTCTCAAGTTGCTGTGAGAATTTTGGAATGTTACCTCCACTCCAGTTTGTGGGCTACATAGCAATGTGCACATTCCCACTTAGAAATTGACAATGATGCTTTCTACAAGCATTCACTGACCTAGTCAGCCTGAATTCAAAGGTGATTGGAATCATTGATTACCTTCATCCTGATCTTAGGAACGTTCATAAAATTAAAAATCTTGCATTTATAAGTAAAGCTGTGTCTAGTTCCTCCGGACTCATCAGCTTTGGTAGTTTTATTCTACTTCATGTGTCGCTTTCCTCCCTCCCACGCCTCCTAACAAGCCCACTCATGTAGTATTGTTATTTTCTTAAGAAATATAACAGCAATTCTGGCGAGGGAAAGAAATTAAAACTGCCTTTCTTTCCCAAGAAACCCTCTTTTTTTTATTATAGCTCTTATCTTCCACATGATTTCTGGACTACTAAGTGCCTGTGCTTTTAATGATAGGATTATAAAATAAAAGGAGAATTTAAAATGAAAACAAACCAAATCCAAAGAGGCAGAATGTACTCAAACAAAATGGTTTGAGATACAGTGGACTATGCATAGAACTGTTTGTAGATAATCAGGCATTCTCTTAAGCAAGTTTAAGATTAGACTCACTTCCATCTTAGACTATAGAACTAAAATCCTGAACGAGGACTGGGGCATGCAATCCGGCTCGCAACCACATGACCAGACAGCACAGTGCAGAATATAAGTGTGATACAAGAATAAAGAAAAAGACACTGCCATCCCAGCATCCGACATGACAGTGACCAAAGAGCTGAAATGACTGAGGAAACTGCACGCCTTATTAGATGAAAACAGTCACCAGGGAGAGGAGAGAAGAGGAGCTAATTGACTTGGTTTTCACCAATTAGAGAAAACAGGGAGTTCATCAGAGAGCACTGATTGGAAGCTAGCCTGGTTCCTTTTCATTTCTTCAGTTTCTCCTTGAGGTTCAGAATCCTTGGTTTCCCACTGTCTGCCGCCAGTCAGTCACAAAGCCGGCATCTGCTCTTCCACGTCCGGCACTCCCATCTGAACGGCAGCTTTTCCCATGCAGAATGTGTAATCCCTAGCACAACTAGCTCTCCATATATAAAATAAAAGCATCACTGAAACCTTTGACAAAGGAAAGCCTTTGAGTCCAAGCCAGCTTTCCACTGTTTTCACCACGTTGCAAGGTTGCCATAGTCCCATCACACGTAGAAGTATGGCTGCCGTTTTAAACTCCAGCGGCTTCTCAACTACATCACCAATGTAAAATCACCAAGCTTCCCCAGATATGTACGTAGTTCGTTCTTTTGTGTGCAGGCTTTCCTGTAGATGTTGTTGCTGTTTAGAGGTCCTGGCTATGCAGTCCAAGTGCCCTTAAATATGTAATCCTTTTGTATCATCCTCCCAAGTGTTGGGATCACAAGAGTGTACTACCATGCTGGGGTTAGGGCTATCTATCTGTATCTCTAGACTCAAGAGGGAAGGGCCTGTCAAGACAGCCCACTTACGCTAGAGGACAAATGAGTCAATTAATGATCAAGTGAATGACCATAAAATTTTTAGTTTGTTTACAAAAAAAATGGTGCCAAATGAGACAGACTTATGTAATAGTTGCAAAACTTGGTCCTTTGTGATCTAATAATACCTGGACTAACACTAAACCCACTGTTCCCATCAGTGAATTCTGATGGGAAACGGGACCTGCCCATCATCACACAGACTCAACAGACGGCAGGACACAGCTACAGGAAAGAGCAGGAAGTACGAGAATGAACCCAGTTTTCTTTATCAGCAAAACAGGGGGATCTTGTGAGAACTCCAAGGTCCAGGAGGGACCATGACTTCCATGTACTAAGACACTCAAATAACATTTTGGTGCGATGCACACAGCACAGGCTAGGAACACCCTCCCCACACACATACAGACGCACTGAATTTCAGCTGTGGTTCTAGTCATCCTGATGAATAAACACATTTAGCAATCAAGTGTTCCTTGCACTCTAAGAGATGCCAAGTTCAGTTTACTAGTAACACAGAGCACTGGAATGCTACAACAGGCCTCCCGGAAGTCTCGCCCTTGGCCTCTGCAGCCTCTCTCGAGCACAGGCACGGCTTCCCTCTCCTCTCTGCATTGCTCTTCTCTCTTCCGGCTGCCACCCTGCCATCTTATTAGCCGACCTGCGTCAGCCCTGCTTTGCTCCAGTTCCTGTCAGCACACACACTCCGCACTGCTCCTGTCGTCTCCTGTCCCATCTCAATGCCAGCTCACACCGGAGCAAGGAAATTACCAGGCTTGTTTTACACGAATCATTTTTACGTAAATGTGCTTGCACTGTCGTCCTCTATATTCAGCTAAACTGCCCTGTGGGACACAGCCAAAGAGATTGTTTCGCACAGAATGTACCTTGAAGGCTGGACTCGTCGTTTCACAGGCTACTTTCTGACCCTTGATGACATCCCTCTAGCTGTTGATTATGGGTGCTGCCTATGCAAACCCACTTCTCCATCGAATCCCTAACTATGACACACGGAGAGAGAGGCGAAGGGCACTGCCCTCGAGCACCCCCCAGCTGACTTCCTGGCTCAGGCCAATGCACTCATCAATGGGTTTGGGGGAAACTGCCGACTCAGACATAAACAGATAAGCATGGTGACCTGAGACGTGGACTTCATGGCCATTCTGTTCGTTCTGATCTCATTAGAGCTCTTGGAACGATCAAATCAAATCCTACGGCAATCAAGTAATACTTAGTGAGAATGAGGAGTCTCAAAACTTAATATTGAACTATAGTTTGGAACTCTGCCAATGTTCTGTGTTATACTGTATATCTATAGATGTAGAGCTCTATCGTAGATCACATTTTTTAAAACTAGATTCACGCTCAACTACTTGCAATTTAGGGGATTTCTCAAAGGTCACTAAGGGAGGATATGTGAGAGTGCCCCCTGCAGTTCACCTCACATTCTTACCTGTAACTGAGTAATGCAGCTGATGCAGTGACTGCTTATGAGGCAGTGGGGACCACGGGGAGCAGGCACTACACTGGAATGTGCACTGCATGCTGGGAGAACCGCCGCTGTGCTTTATTAATTTATTTGTTTATTTATGCATATATTTATTTATGTATGTACTTATTTATTTATTTAGATAGGGTTTTACTATACAGTGCTGACTGTTTGAAACTCATAGAGATCTCTGCCTATGTCACCCAGAGTGCTAAAATTAAAACGCATGCACCACTAGGACCAGCCTATTCTGCGACTCTTGAAGATAAACAGGATCTGTCTGCCATCACGAAACAATGCACACACAGTCCTGTGGGCTCCAGTACAGCCAAACCATGACATGTGATTTCATTTCAGCCAACTATACCGAAACAGTTCTGGCTCATCTTTGGATGGCAAGAGCCCAAAGACGCATGAGGCTGCAGAGGCTATTTTGACATCATTGGCAGAGTGGCTACTCTATTATCCCAGGAAAGCCATACACGCAATTGAGTATGTTTTCAACACTTCCGATGGCAGCAGGTGCTCAGAGCACACTTCCCAGCTGTAATTCTTGCTCTAAGTCTGACTGGCCAGAGTCACCTGATTTTTCTTGTTTGTAAAGTCCAGTTATCAGGCTGCCAGTCACAATAACCCTACAAGACTTTCATGTCTGAATCAGCCAAGAAGAAGAAGATCCCATTTTGCAATAGGGAACTCTGATCGGCACATTTGTTTTGACCAGGGAGTCTTTAATTGCTCAACACAACTATGGATCTGTAGCCATGCCATTGTTTGAAGCTGCTATGCCTGCTTATGTAAGCATGTTTGCTTGGGTAGAAAAAAAGTTTAGATGTGAGAAATACGGCTGGAATGTAGATCAGCTAGGTGGGAAAATGAAATACAAGTTAAATGATGATTTATGAGTTAAAGTGATGAAAATTTTGTCTCTGCTGTTTCTCTCTCTCTCTCTCTCTCTCTCTCTCTCTCTCTCTCTCTCCCTCCCTCCCTCCCTGTATCTCTCTCACACTCTCTCAGTGTGTGGGGGGAGGGGGGAGTGTGTGTACAAAAACATTTATCAATTTCAGATGCCCCAGATAGCCTGATGTGCCTGAGAGAATTAATCACTGCCCTCATAAACCTTGGCTCATTTAGAAATCAGGCTGGGTTTCCGACAAGAGAGTGTCCTCAGCATTGTGACCAGTGAAATGGGAGCGTCCCAGTGTCCAGGTCATGGATCTCTGTTCGGTAGTCTACATTAATTTATAACTGAGCCATACTTAATGATTAATGCGAGAAAAACTAAGCCAAGACTTAGCGTGTTAAAGTAACAACCATCATAATATCACAATTTAATTGAACAACTTTTATGGAGTGTTTTATAAAACTAATAGAGCCATGACATTTTTGGTGATCTTTCAATCATTTTATATGATTTTTAGTTGCACTGTCTTTTTCTTATGAGGTGTGCCAATCTTACAGTTTTAAGTTTTAAAATACATTCCATATTAATTTGGACTATTTCAATAGTTTACATCATAGCAGGAGAAATAAAATGACCACATCGATTTTTATTGGGATTAGCTACGAATTCCTAGGTTTTTCTCCTGTCACTTTTTGAGCAGTAACTCACAGACTAACATTTGCATATATTCCACATACGCATTTTGAAGACTCATGATCCACACATACCCATGTTACCATCACCACAACCAAAGCAACAAAGTTATTAGACATGGACATCTCCTACATAATTTTATCCTTTTGCCTATGTTTATTCATGTTTTGGTGGCATGAATAGTTGAGGGAATGTCTGGTCTTCTACCAAACTCCTATATGCACAATATCATACATTAATCTCTATAACTTATATATCTTGTAAAATCAAAACTTTGTCCACATCTGGTAACTTCATTCAATTTTTTGGTTTATTTATTTTTGACAGGGTCTTACTAAGTGGCCTAGAATGGCCTAGAACTCTCAGTGTAGACCAGGTCTACATGATAGAGAGCTCTGCCTGCCTCTACTTCCCGAGTGTCGGGATTAAAGGCATTTGCTACCATGCTTGGCTTTTGCTTCTTTTTGTACGTCATTAAATATGCAATGAAAAATGATGTTCCAGATGGCTTGCTCTTTTGCAATTTAAAGCAAAACAAAATGATTATGAAATTAATGGCAACATACATTTCTATAATTGTGTTTACTATTAATATTCTTATTCCCACTTATGGAATATGTCCTACATTTTTCATCATACTGTTAAATACAACGTGGCACTCATTTGTCTTTGACAAAACCCAGTGAGCATAAAAACTCAATTGCTTAAGCTTTCTGGTTAAGTAGAAGAACAATTTTGTTAGCCTTGTCACAACTAAATGTATTCTGGAGTCAATGATTCCAAATACTATAATATTTCTCTTTCAAGATTAAACCCATACCTGAAATACAGAGCGCTGCCCCAGTGTCTTAGACCGTTAGGAAGCGGCTTCCTTCCCAAGCCTGCTTGTCCTTTCCGGATTAGAGGTGACCCTTAGCATCTCCATCTATGAGATGGAAGCAGCTCTGGATGCATACTTAGCAGAGGCCCCTGTGACCTGCCACTGAGACGCAAGCCACCTGGGGAGCCCAAGGCCAACAAACTCCAGCTTCCAAGCTTCCAGATCATTACATATGCACACAGGGAAACTTGGTAAGAATGCAGTTTCACAATGTTTTAACTTTCCAATTTTGAGAGGATCAACAAAGTTCTATTAGCCACTGGATTGCTGTGCTAATTAGCTCCAAAGTCATTTCCTTGAGCATTTTCCCATACCACTGACATTCTGTCGCTTATTTAATTATTCTGGCCTTCAGAAGGCCTTCAGAAACCTAAAATGTCACTTGTGGGAATAACATAAAAGAGCTAGGATTGGGGTTCTCTATCAAAGAAAGGGGTAGAAATACATTAGATTGCATGGGCATTGCCATAAATAAGAACCCTTTGTGTAGTGAGGCTCATGGGTGCACCTCAGAAAGACACAGAAAACGATTCTAATGAAAAACAAAGATGTAGCAGTGTCCCAAAGAACTGCCAAACTCTCTTGTTTTAACTTTACATCTAGGGTTTTAAGAGTGTGGCATATTGATTTTTTTCCCCTTACACTATATAACTATGTCCTTTCAAAAATTTTATTTGTTTTCTTGGATTTTTGCTTGTTTTGGTGGTGGCCAAGATTGATCCCACGGTCTTTTACAACTAGGCATGAACTTGTGCTGGTGTGAATGACTAATGCCCCCGTAGGCCCACATATTGGACCGTTTGGACCCCGGCTCATGGCACTGCCTGGGAAGGTTATGGAGCACTGTGGCCTGGCTGGAGAAAGAGCACTGACGATGCCAGGCTTAGGGAGTTCACACTCTCACCACTACGCCAGCTTGCCTTCAGCTTTGTGCTTGCAGTTCATGGTATTAGCCCTTAGCTTCCTGCTCCTGCCTCGAGGCTTGCTGCCTGCGGCCGTGCCTCCCCAGCTAAAAATGGAATTCTAACATAAAAGCAAAGGCACACTAGAATCTAAAAAAAAAACTCAACCCTCTTGCTTCACCCCAGGACAGATTCACCCCTTCTGGAAGCTTATGTGAAAATAAACCCTTCCAGGCATTGTTTTGAGGCATTCTATCTACCACAGCAACACAGATCTAATGATGCAGCCCTCCCCCAGGGCCGCATTTCTCCATACCACTCCCTGGGGGCACAGGATCTCGCCAACTTCACCAGGCTGGCCTTCAGTTTTCGCTCTAGCCAGGCAGGCTTTGTATTTACGACTCTCCTGCCTCAGTCTCCTGAGAAGTTGGTGTTATGCGCCACCAGGAGCAGCAAGAAGTAATGTGGAACAGCAAAACCAATGCTGTTCATAAAATAAGTTTGATATCATCAACTTTAAAATAAGGTAATATCATTATAAAGCTTGAGAACGTTTAGATTGCAATGTTTGGTACTGATTTCACAGTACACTAAAAAACACAACCACAAGCTGATGTGTGCATATATGATTATGTGTATACATTAACTTAACATACACATATGTCTGTGTTTAACTTCACATCAGTGGACTGTACACGGAAATCAACATAAGGTCCGTTAATATAGGTGTCCCAAACTTGTTTGTTTTTTCTAATTTAATTGCCCAATTTGAGGGAGGGAATAAGTACATCTTTAAACACTCTTTCTGTAAAGCATTGTGGAAGACAGTATAAATAGAAAAATCTAGATTTCATTGAAACATGTAAATCAGACATACTAGAAAACATGAATGGAAAGTTACAAGCCTAAGTCAGCTCAATACATTGTTGACTCCAACTCATGGAGGAGACAAAAGAAATTATATTTGTATTGACATGTGAATCTGCTTCCATTCTTGGTAGCACGTAATATATGCAACTCGCTAGCTCTAGCTATCCTTGTTACACATTACCATATTATTCAAATGTATCTATCATTTATATGTAAATACACAGGATGAATGGCTTCTTCAGGAGACAACAATTTTCGAATGATAAACAGACACAGGCAGGCATTAGGAAGATAGAAAATGCTTCAAATATTCATTCTTTTATACTTTTAAGGAAAAAGGGGAATTATTTAAATAAAACCCTAATTATAAAAAAGAGACCTTAATACAGTCAAAATCCCAGTAGCTGTTCTTCACAATAAAAAGTCGGCACCGGTGTCATTTGTATCTTATAAATTACATGCTCTCAGATCCGTCTGTGAAGACTGGGATGCTAATTATCATGGTTACATTTCATGATTCCACAGCTAAAGGCTGAGACGGCGCTACACAAACACCATATGTTTTAGTGAGGGAAACGAAGAAAGATTAATTACCAGTTGAAGTTCAGGTCTTCCCGCAGTGACACCCTCAACACATGAAGATTGTTACATGGTATGCTATACAAATTGGAAGCTTTAGTTAATAACTGAAATAACTAAGGAGGAAAGACTTGAAACCTAAATTTCAAGTATCTGGATCCCTCCCCAACTCCTGCCAATATATCTCTAGATATTTATATACAGAAATACATGTATATCTTAAGGATGCTTTTGTGAAACCACGTTACAAATTCCAAGGAAAATGCAACTTGACACTTTTCTGGACGTTCTTTTAAGAGACATACTCAAAAATCTCTCCCAGGGCCATGATTTTACGCAAAACAATGTCACATGTACTCAGAAAGCCCACTCATCTCAGGATGGCCGTCAACACATCAAACGTTATCACTGTAAGATTTTGATTCGTCCTTGGCTAGACGGCACTCTGATTCCACTTACCACGTACTCAAAGACCAGCGTCAGCGTCTCCTTGGTGTGGATGATGTCATGAAGCAGCACGATGTTTGCGTGCTTCAAGCCTTTCAACAGCGACGCTGCAAAGACAAAGTGGGCAGAGAAACAAGTGACCATTAGTAAGCCATGTCACGTTACCCCGCGCGCTCACTGCCAGGTGAGACCCATCCATTTCCCACGCTCTGCGCCGCTAACAGTGAGAGTAACGGGTGGAGGAACAAGCTTTTTCTTCTCTCCCAACTGCTTCAGCTGTCTCTCGTCAGAAGTCTCTGGGTGGGCTCCACTGAGTTCAGAGCACATGCTTGCTGTCGTTTCAATTCTTCCAGAGGAGGGCGGGGGAGTCTGCAGGAGCTGGCTCTCTCCTCCTACCATGTAGGCTGTGGGCAGATTCATGCCATCAATCTGAGCAGCTAGGGCCTCTGCCCACTGAGCCCTCACACTGGCCCTCAATTCTGTTAAATGCTTGAAGTTTATTTTCATGAGGATTATTTACTATCAGCACGGTTTATCATAACATATGTTCCACGTGCGTGTGTTCTACCAGGACTGGACAGAAAGTCCTGTAAATATCAACTAAACCATATGGCTTCCTATGAGTTCTTCTCGATCCTTATTGACTTTCTGAATAGAACAATAGATATGACAGCTATTGAGAGGGCAATGTTAATGACATTAACAACTAAAATTGTGGCGTAATGAAATTATCTTTTAAGTTCTGTAGTTTTTTTTTTTTTTTTACATTTATCTACTTTGTGTGTTTGTTAATGCCCTAACTTAGGTTGCGCTGTCACACGGTTATCTGAGGGAGTCTCATTTAGGAGGCTACTTCAGTCAAACCGGAGTGTGCGAATGTCTATGGAGCATTTTCTTGACTGCTAACTGACACGCGTGGGCCCGGGCTCGGTAGAAAAGCCACGAGAGCAGAAGGCAGACACAGGACAGTAAGCAGCGTTTCTCCACCATGTCTTCTTCGCGTTCCTAGCTTGCTGGGGTTTCTGCTCTGGTTTCTGTCTGTTATTGACTATTGCCCATATGATGTAAGGAACAGAATGTGCTTTGGGGCACAGTGCTCATCACAGCAACGAAAGGCAAGCTAGTGCGCATGCACATGTACACATGCGCGTATGTGGAGGTCAGATGTCTTCTTGCCGGAGTCAGTACTCTTTCCTGCCTGTTGCCAGGCTGGATGGCATGTGCCTTCTATCTACTGCACCACCTCGGCAGCCCTGCTTCAAGCTCCGAAGTGCTGATGCTCACCGCACACACCCTTCAATTCTTTGTGAATTGACCCTTTGATGGCTGTATATCATTTGGTTGCCGGAAGTATCTGATGCTCTGCCCTTAAACTTGTGTGGCCTGCCCAGTTTGAATGAGATGCTGACATGGTGGATCTTTTATGGTCCTTTTTCATATGGCTTACCAATTCTGCCATAATGAGTAAAGTCTTATACACAACGTATGCTTTTAAATGCCATCCGGCCAATGTCTGATTTTCACTTGATGGGGTTAGGCCACTTACACTAACTGTAGATATTAAATGTATGGTTGCCTGCCATTTACATTTCCCCTGAACACCCTGCAATTTAGTTTTCATTTATTTTGCTTTTTTTTAAAATCTTCTATGTTTCTCGGGAGTTCAACTAACACACACTTTACTTCATTTTCTCCTTTCTTCTTCCTCGCTTTCTGCTGAGCTTGGCATTTTCAATCCAACAAGGCTTTCTGTTTGTTTCGTATATTCAAAGGGCTGAATAAAAAATATTTAATTCCTATCACAGTCTTCTGTATGGTTTTCTTTAGTTTTATGGTGGGTTTCTGGTGTGACCCATTAGATAAAGTGCACAGATTCTTCTCTTCTTGCGTTTTAAGATGCAGACTCCTTTGTTCTTCCCTTGCTCACTAAAATGGACTGGAGGCCTTGTTTGAGAGTCCTCTCTCTCGACACTTTTATCCCCCTTATACAACTGGTGTCGAGCTGAGAGGCGACTGTCCTCTTCCATCCCGCATGATCTTTCTTATTTCCCTGTCCTTCCTTCTTCGTTTTCAGCATCATTCGAGTGGACTGGACTTTCTTTAGAGGGCGTCAGCTCCACAGAGGTGACGCTCTGCTGGGCCAGCGCTCCTCTCTGTAAACAGTGCTGCCGTGCAAGCTGCCTCTAGCTTCCTTCTTCTCCGGCATCATCCTGAGCTTCAAAAATCCCAACATCTCTGTCCCTTTTCGGTTTCTTAACCTTCTCTTCGGCCTCCCCAGCACTGGTCTCTGTACCCGCCAGCTTGCTATGGTTTTCTATTGATCCTGAAGGCATGAATCACCTGAGCTTTGGGGGAGTGTCTGTGCGATGAATCAAGAGCAGGCTACCAACCTCCTGCTCCACAACACAAAGGACATTTCTTCTATTGGAGCATCCCTATTGTACACAAGGCGGCACACGGAAGGAACTCACATTGACTAGCGGCCATTCATTTCTAGGAGCAGTGTACACTCAACTTCTGGGCCATGCCTCTAGCTCTGATTCCTGCATTCTCTCATGGACTTAGAAACATGTAAGAATAAATGCAATATTTAGGTTTAACAAGCAATGACTTGTAAATATACTGACGATTTTGACCTTGTAGTTCCTTTAAAAATTTTGTTAATAGGGCCATAGTCTGAATTATAAGAAATTCATATATATCATTATTGTTCATCCTAGTAGTTTATAATCTGTCTTTTAATTATTCGGCTCTCTCGTCAGCTTTGAACCATTATAGCCCTAATAAATTGCTAGGACTCAGCTATTAATCTGTAGAACAAATACACACTTGCTGGTTGTCTTCTGCAGCTTTTTTTTTTTTTTTTCTGAGCTTTGAGGCTGACTTCAGGAGAGGCTTTTATCTCAGATCACAGGAGGGTATTTGGAACTGATGGCCAGAACAGAGCTTAACACCTACTATTCCACACAGGAGGACCTCCAAAGGAAACAAAGGAAGGACCTACAGAAATGACAATGATCCAAAGGACCCTGGCTGTGTGAGGCGGGTTTCGGGAATATATCACGTCACATTCTTTGTAATCTTGTCCAGTTTCATTTTTCAGTGCTCTCCTATGCTGTCAAGTTTAGTGATGACCCATCTGGACGGAGAAAACTCTGAAACAGAACTGAGGCTTTGACTGTATCAGGAATCCCACGCTCACCTGACCTCTGGCTTGGCTTCTTCTTCCCCACGTCCCCCATTATTGCCTTTCTTTGACCACTTCTTCCTCCAAAAGCCTTTCTTATTTCTCAAAATAATATCTTCACACCCACTATGTATTACGTACTGTGCTTTCCTCACAATTTCAGCAACAGCAAATGCCTGCTAATTCTCACCTGGGGTAAAGCTTTTATTTTCCTTGAAAAACTCTAACGTCACAGAAATAAATATTTCTGTCATTTGACCAATGTCATATGATGTTTAAAAGCCTCCAAATACCTTTTAAATAGGTCTCGATTTTGACAGTTTGTAGATTCCAGACTATATTTATGTATGCTTTCTCAACATACCGGCTGCGAAGTAAGTATCACTATTTGAAAGTGCTCTTTTTGAGATTAATGTAATGAATCTGTAACTGGGAAGGGACAGAGCCACAATTTCCAAAGGCGATGACAGAAAAATGGCATTTGACGGTCGTGACAGTGGAAAACGGCCAGCAATCTACCAACACGAGGGCAGGTGATAGACACGACCCGCTTTGTGGCTGCCAAGCCAGCAGCCACTGTTGCAGCAGGTGCCCGATGCTGTAGTTTTCCGGCTGCCATCAAGGCAAATAAGTCTCTTGGGTGCCAAGCCAATCCAACGCACCAGTGAGTTCTGGAGCCAGGCTCTCCTTCTCCACAACAAACAGTCAAAATAACACCCTTTAGACTTAACTATATCATAAGTATAGCATGTGTTATTTTCTCAGTTTGCAAACAAATCAAATCCTGCAACATTTGCACCGGTTACTCAGTAGACTTCCTTTCTGCACAAAGCTTAATCAACCATCCAGCAACCCTTCAAAATCAGTTTAACAGGGAGGTTTGAAATGACGTCATTGTGTATGATACAAAATGTTGAATTAGGATTGAAGGTGAAAATCATAGTTTCGGGGCTCTGATGTCACAAGAATATGACGGAAAGTCTAAAAGGTAACTGTGGGATGCAGGAAACTCCATCATCGAGGGGCCAACTTCACACACAGCATCAGTCAGTCACACTGGGGACCTCCTACTCTGAGAACACAGAGAGTGTCCACTCTGATTGAAAGGGGGTGGATTTTATCTAAAATTCAATCTCATCATGATAAAAAGAGAATCTGAACCAATACATGAAATTAAAGTAGGTTGGTTTGATTAAATCTCCGGTGCAACTGATAAAAACTGTTTATAACGAGGAAAGGAACCCATCTTTAGAATATGAGAATGTCTGCTTCTCCTAGGGAAGAAAAGACTGAAGACACAAAACACATCTCTGTAACTTGAGCATTGGAAAAGAAATAGGACATTTTCCATTTCCTGTCATCTTTTCTGTGTTCTTACCAGTGGGTGAGATGTAGGTTGGTACTTGATTTTTCCCAAAAATAATAAATATCGATAAACCCTATCTCACTCTACAAAGAACAGATTAAAAAAATTTTTTTCAGCTTGCACTCTGAAACTCATGTTTTTTTTTTTTTACTATAAACAGTAACAACTTTCAACTGAGAACTCCTATCTTACTTGCTGATGGATTCTGACTATTTTCTAAATTAAGATACGGAGAAGGGGAAAATCCTAAGGATGAACTGGAGGAGTCAAGGGGGAAGACATGACTCACTGTTTTCTTGTGTCTGTGGTGGGGATGTGGTTTACACGCAATGAGAGCAAACATGTACCCTGAAGACCGATGGATGGCTCCTGACACTCCGTCCACATTTTATAACACGTGCTGCCTACCTGGATACAAGCTTGAAAAACAATTCTACATGTCGTAGTTCCCCTCATTTCTTGTTCTTCCCTTAGTGATATCCAATATTACACAGTATTACACAAATAAATATTACACAACAAATACACAACAAGAAAGAGAGAAAGAACCTCGGGCTAATAAAAAGTATTATAGCTTCAAACCTATATTTGTCTTTTATGTGTATGTGTGTGGGGAGGTGTGCTTGTGTACCGGTTTACACGATGTGTGTGCACATGTGTGTGGACACCAAAGGTCAACACTGAGTGTCTTCCTTGATTCTCCTTATTTTTTGAGGCAGGGTCTCTCACTGAACCAGGAATTTGCCATTTTGGTCAGATTGGCTGGACAGCCTCAGATACCCTTCTGTCTCTGTGCAGTGGGACTATTGGCACACTAAATTGCTAGATTTCCTTCCTTCCTTCCTTCCTTCCTTCCTTCCTTCCTTCCTTCCTTCCTTCCTTCCTTCCTTCCTTCCTTCCATGGCTCTGGGGGAATTTGACTCAACACTTCAGAGTAAGTCGTCTCTCTAGGTTGCTCTTTGCAGTTTCTATATACACACTGCCTGAGTTATGTAGGAGAGAAGTCATAGCTCATCCAAAACATGAGGCTAAAGTAAATATGGCATCATATAGACGTAAATCCCACACAGGTCCAAGAATAATGTTTCGTGTCACAGATGTCGTTCAAGTGTGAAAAGGTAACGCTAGGTTAGGAATACTTGAATAGTGCCTGCCTTTGCCTCCAAAGTACACATACTGCTTTATTTGTTTCTTAGCCTTGTTTTCCTGTAGGCACAAGGGCAAGATTCAATCTCCCTGCATATTCCAGCTGCTCAGCCTCTCTGAGTTCTCCAGGGACACAAATATGGAGCACGCTGTTGGACTTTGAAGCTTCCATCGACCCCTTTGACATCAATGACCCACTGAGCCAGCCCTTGACTACTGCAAAGGTCGGTCATCTAGAAGTGACTTCCACACTGCAGCACACACACACACAATACCGAAGACTTCCTATAATGCTTCGAAGAACAGACCCCTCTATTAGTGTGGCTTAACCACCAAAACTGCCACTATATGAAGCGTGGTTCAACCCAACGAAGCCTAACTGATTCAAAGGGACTAAGAAGTCTTCACAAATGCATTGCTGCCTTTTCCACCATTAATATTCAAATCAACCAAGCTGCCGCGAAAGAGCAAAGCACTGGCTACAAAAAAAAAAAAAAAGTACTCATCAAACCAATTTTCTAACTGAGAAGAAAGAATTTAATTTTCTACACCCACTTTTCTGTATCATTTCACTTGCTTGTGACAAAGAAGCATTATTCTCATATTTAAAATATTTCTGAAAATTTCTTTATTTTCAGCAGACTGACTAAAATAAGAAGCATTCAGATGCTTAACTGCACCATTAGCAGGCAACTACACAGCAATTACAGAAAGAAAGCACCGTAACTGCGTCATGTCTGTCCTCTGTCCTGCATCACGTCTGTCCTGCATCACGTCTGTCCCGTGTCCCGCATCACGTCTGTCCTGTGTCCTGCATCACGTCTGTCCTCTGTCCTGCATCACATCTGTCCTCTTTCCTTCTCATCCCCTGTGCTGAAGAACTGGCAAAAGCAGTGGAAGGAGGGCCCCACTCTTGCCCTTCTAACTCAAGAACTCTGAGGATCCCTAAGAAATTCAACTTGTTTCTCATACCACACAAATGGCTGGAAGTAGTCCTTTTCTAAAGACTGACTTTCATGAAGATAACATTAATCCTCACATTGTAAACCATCTCAGCTCCTGGTCTAGACTACCGTCAGTTCAGCCTATAAATCTCCCATCCACTGGCCCACCACAGTCTGGTTGATCTTGTTCCCATTTGCCACAAGAACGACTCTCTCAAAGGCAGGCAGCACATAACTGTGGAGCATGTGGTTCTTTCCAAAGAGGAGCACGTCACAGGGAACTCTGAAGAAACTGCAGCGCACAGCAACGGGGTGGGAACGATGGTGACTGCGCTCTGGACCCCGGATTCTGAGCAAAAGAGGCTTTGGGAATAGAGATTCTATAGGAATCTCTTGTTTTGTTTTGTTTTTGTTTTGTTTTCAAGACAGGGTTTCTCTGTAGCTTTGGAGCCTGTCCTGGAACTTGCTCTGTAGCCTAGGCTGGCCTCAAACTCAGAGAGATCCACTTGCCTCTCTGCCTCCTTAGTGCTAGGATTAAAGGTGTGTGTCGTCACTGCTCATTGGCTTTTATCTGGCTATACAGGCTACTTTAATTATTTCATGCTTTATTATACAAGTTTTACAAATACAGTGAGAACCGTGAAAAGCATGTCACAAGGAGGCAGTGTGTCTCCTATGTCCTCTGACTGAGAATAAACATTTATATCATATATGATATTATTATTGGCCAAGAATTAAATCAACCTCTTTTATATAAAACTATATCAATAGCTTCAGATGGCTAATATTAATTGTCAGGCTGATACCTATGAGGGATGCTCATGGGCACACGTGTGATTGTCTAAATCGCCTCTAGAAATTACAGTGAGGGGAGATCGTCATTACTCTAACTGACGTGAGGACTGTGAACCGTATGAACTGGAGAGGGCAAGCCGAGCACCGGCATGGACTCATCCACTGCTTTCTGCTCTTGACTGGGAACGGAACGACTGGGTCTGCCATGCTCCTGCCACCATACATCCCTGCACTGAGGCCAGGCGGCTTGGAACTGGCGACCAAAACAAACCGGTTCTCCCTTAGGTTGCTTTCGTCAGGGCATTTTATCACGGTGAGGAAAGAAACTAAGAAGCAGTTAATAATTCTTTCAAACAAGCGGATATCAGTTCAAGGCCAAGGCCTCCTTTGTTGTGGCTGTGTGTCCTAATGCCTTACGGAATGCATGTGAGAGAGCCAAGAGATGCATGGCTGAACACACACACACACAATATCAGACTCAAATAAAAGTTAAACTCCTAAGCTAGAAGATAAAAAATTCTTGTCTCTACACTTTTAATAGTATTTTGGCATACAGTTTTGTTACGTTGAGTTCAAAAAGGCAAAAAAGTCAATGCACAAGACCTCTATGTGAATAAAACATTAGTAAGGCCGTGGGTGTATGGCCTTTGAATCACACCACAATTTCAAAGTCAGGGAAACTGGAAGAAGTGCTGTCAAACGCCAGAGGAGCATCACTTTGAGAAACAGACACCTCACTGTCTAGAGACAGTGCAAACAGATCAGCAGCCAGGCAGGAGAAGCGGGGACAAGGGAAACCAAATGCTGATTTTGGTTGAGGCCCCCCTGGGATTTCAAGTATGCTAGCACTTTGTTTGACTGGATAACACTCCCACGGGAAGAAGTTACACACGATAGTAAAGTTCAGGTCAAAGCGTACTGTCCTGTAGTACAAAACTCATAAACCATTTACTTCTCCGCCATCCCGCCACCATCACTGCTAGGACAGACACTGGCAAGACATTACAACAGGTACCTAGGTCTGGACAGGCCACACTCACCTAATCCCCCACCTAACCCCAGTGACTTACTGCAAGGTCACTAGCATGCAGAACCTAACCAGGTTCCCCTGACATATGCCCACACCCTCCTTTTCAGTGACCACAGATAACCAGCTGCAGATGATGCAACACTTGGCCCACTCTCACTGTACCCGGATGTTCAAGTTCTTTACAAGACATCTAAGTAGAGCAATAACAGCTTCGGCCTGCCCTCCAACCATGCTGAGAAAGACTGCAAAATGCCAGGTTCTCCCTGCTTGCATTTCTCTCTTCCTAATGCAACATTCAGAGGCTGCAGCAATAAAAAAAAAAAATCTTGTTTATGTCAAATCACAGAGAGCAAAATCTTATTTAATGACTTTGGGGAGATGCTTCTCCTGACTTATTCCGAGAAGAATTCTCTAAATCTCCTTACCACTAGCAAATCTACTTGGTTACCAACAATAACAGCCACTTTAAAAGCTTCCATTTGGGGCTTCTAGTTTCTCACTAAAAGCCATTTTCTCCTCATCGGGAGCTGCCAATGCTGGTGTTAGATTTCACAGAGCACTCCACAGATGCCTAGCTGAAGACATTTGGAGGTATGATTTACTAGGAGAAGCACATGAGGAAAAAGATAATCTGCACATTATATATTTTATGCCCTGAGTTCACAACGTAAGGTCAGTTTGAGAGAACAGCTTAAGAGAATAGCAGCTTTTCCAGAAATCAGACACACAAAAATAGGTTTATCTGCTACAAATTAAAAATTTCCAAAAATTTTGCATCTCTGTCTCTATCATTGGCAACAGAAGAATTGAAGGTGTATCTGGTTCCCAGGTCAAAACAATCCTACTGTGTACTGTGTGTCTCAATTACAGTGAAGAAAGCAGGGCTATCTCCGAGTCTGTGCTTGGTGGCTGGGGCCAACCACACTACCTGCCTTCGCTCCTGAGAAACATGGCAAGCGTCATTCATTCACATCCCCACCACCTGTACAAATACATCAAACTTCCGTGGACTTGCATTTCTCTTTCTAGAAAGTGTCATCATGTCTCATGGATTAAATTCGCCCATAATTTAGCTTCTACAAAAGAGACTGAATCAACAAACCCAGTGGAAGTAATCCTCACCGAATTAATAGGTGAATGGCACCTTCCAGATTTCTGAACTCAACCCTTTGATTGAAAGTTATAAACACTGAGGCTGAGAATTGAGGCCACAGGCCTCAAACTCCAGCCTTCTCTGTCCTGATGTGGTACAATCAATGGTGCTTTTGGAATCCAACGAAGTATTATCTGTTTCTCTGTCTTCATTTTCCTAACTTTGTTCCGTGATTTTCCCCTGTGTCCTTGGATTCCCTTTATTTATGTTCAGGTTTTTCCAGGTGCCGGGGCAGAAGATTCTCATGCTGAGGTGCCAAGAAAGATATCAACTACATCTTGACGGTTGTGAGAACTTCTCTTGTGTCTCTTCCACTGTAGGAAAGACTTTTTCAGAGATAACAACAAGAAAAGAAGAACACTAAAGGGAAAATTGCTGTTCAAACCAGCTTTTAAAAATTGCTTTTATCTGATCAAATTCCCTCCTCCTTGTAAAGCCTTTCAAGAGCATCTCAGCAGAGCACAGCAGAGGCACAACAGACGCTCGCTGGAGCTCTCCTCACCCTCCCTCAGTTCTGAGAGAAGAGGAAGGAACCCCATCTTTCAGGTAGACTTCTAACTGGAAGACAATACATTTCCTTTTGCCGCTAAATCATTTGAGGGAAAGACCTGCAGGACTCGCAGCAAAAAAAAAAAAAAAAAAAAAAAAAAAAAAAAAAAAAAAAAAAGTGCTATTGCACACAAGGCGGTGCGATTGTCTCGCTGAGCCTTTGTTCTCAAGGCTGCAAACATACGGATCATAGACCTGGAGCGTAGAAAGGAAGGTCTGATCACCTCTGCCAGCCTTCCCTAACCTCCAAAACGGAAAGGCAGCTTTCCACCTGGAAGGTCTAGGAAAATAATCTACCTCTATTTTAAGGCAGAAGAGACCTAGAATGGGCATGTACAAGGCCTACTTTCTGAGTCTATAGCCAATTCTCTTTACCATCTGCTAGGAGCCAAGACAACAGAAACCAAAAGGAAGCCTGCAGACTATCTGACCCATGCCCTTCCTTTGGGGACTAAAACATCCTTCGTTTCTCACTTAAATGCCAAGAAGTTATTCTGCTGGAGTCAAGGTTTCTATAAAGCCAATTATACTCTGATTTCTGTGAGTCACCTCTCTCCAGGACTCACAGGCAATTGATGACTCGAGTGCTTTGCTAATTTTTCAAAATCCTTCTGAACTTTATAGAGCCTGTTATTGCTTTGTTGTGTGCATGAGAGTAAGGGCACTCCAAGGAGCAATGGGAACTTCGTGACTATAAGTCTAACGTCACGATGCAGAATGTCTATAAAAACACAATAGAAACCCTACCATTTCCTGAGCAAAATGCTCGAGGTGCTGTACTGATAGGATATAACAGGAAAACTCACACTAGACTACATAAATCAAATCAGGAACGTCATTACCTGGGGCAGAAACAACACAAAAGCCACCCGGTTCAATCAAGGCCATTCAACTCCAGTGCACCATAAGTTTATAAAGGTTTTACTCCCTTAGTCCTGGGGCTGTAGCTCAATGGGAAAGTACTTGACTCCTGAGCATGACCCTAGGAGTCTATCCTTGGAACAGTCCCACCTCCCACATGCATACAAAAAGATTGAAGTAAGCTTTGGTTTACTGGGCAGAAAATTGCCTGTAGGCTGCCCCTAGGGCCTTTATGCGCTGGGTTGTCTGTCACCTCTCATTTTTCAGTAAAGAGCTTCTGCCCCAGACATTTTTGCCCTGGGTCTGAGTCCAGAGCACCTACTGCAACCACAACACTGAACAGGCCAATCCCTTTCCAGGATGCATTTTCTTCAATAATACTGCAACAGCCAGTGTTTCTACTAAGGACCATATCTTAAGATTCCAAGATTCCAAGGCGTTTCGGTATCTTTCCCATGGACAATATTAACCTACCGAGCCAGAAAGAATTAATTCTCAGTGGCCTAATACCACCATCAACTAATTCAAACAGTTAAATTAACCCAGTCTACGAGTTTGAATATATTTGGCCTCCATAAACTCACAGTGGGTGGCACTCTTAGGAGGTGTGGAAGTGTAGTCTTGAAGGGCGCTAGAGGACACAAACCTCTAATCCAGACCTTGAAGCTGGAGGGCACACCTTTAATCTGGGTCAAACATTCTGGAGGCAACGTGTCACTGTCGGGGCAGGCTTTCTGGCTCCCTATACTCAGGATACCACGAGGGGGGACAGTCAGTTGACCTCCTGTTATCTGCAGGTTATAAATACTCGGCTATTTATCCAGCACCATGCCTGTCTGCATGCGGCCATGTACCCCGCCATGATGGACCGAATCTCTGAACTGTAAGTGAGCCACCACAATTGAACTACTTCGTTCATAAGAGTCGTCATGGTGTCTTTTCACAGAAATAAGAAGAGCCTAACCAAGACACAGCCATTAGTCAACTTTCTGATAAAGCACAAAACTGATCTAAAGAAGATGAATCAATCTGTTTAAAACTGAAAGCGTGTTTCCCTCTGCGCCAAGTTCATGAGTCACACCGGGCCATATGTTATAATTCTTGAAGGGAGACTAGCAGAGTGGTGAGCTGAAATGTTAGAAGACTAGTCCTGCTAGAGCAAGTTCCTTGTTGTGTGCCCGACTCAAAGGACGCACACAGATGGCATCAGCTTCCGTTCTCTCCAACAAAAGCAGCAGTGGCACAAAAATCATTGCTGTCCCTATGGAAGATCTGTAGGGCACATTGAGAAATGCCAGGCTCTTCTTCATTTGCATGTTCAGATCCTTATTTAACTCCAACTCCAAGAGAAAGACTGATAGAGAGTTTCCGGAATGAGGGCTCTGGGTTTTAACATGATCTTCTCACTACCCAGTTACCACCACCCACTGTGAATTGTGCGCCAATTGTGCAAGCAATGACTGCTGTCTGTATATGTGTATGGATGCGTGTATGTGTGTGTATGAACACATGAGTGAGTGCACATGGGTTTGGGGGGTGTTTAAGGTGGACACACGTGTATGCATGCGCGTAAGGGCATACAGAGACACATGTGTGGATGTGGGTTAATGTGTGCATATATAAATATACATGTTTATGTATGTGTGTATAAATAGAAACACATGTATGGGTATGTGCACAGACAAACATGTAGATATGTGCAGATATGGATAATCACATGAATGCTCAGCTTCTGGATTTTTTTCTGATAAACTCTGGTGATTCTGAGGAAGCAGCATCCTTTTGTTTTAGAAACCCTTTCTAGTGATTTTTTTTTTTTTTTTTTGCCTTCTCTAATCTGTGCTACTTGTACCTAACCCCTTTCCTTCTTGGCTTCAGTTGCCAAGCTGTGGTATCACACTTTTCTGGAACACAGTGTCACTGGCATCTTTTGCACAATTCACTAATAAATGGCATTTTCCACATGAAAGTCATTTCCTTCAAGCCTTCACACACTGATAAGGATTTGTGGGGATCCTTTGACAGGAACAGGGACTATGAAACTGACGCAGGGCAACAGCGCAAGCACAAGCAAGCACAATGTAAACACAACAAATAAGCAAAATTGGCCAAAACAACCAGTCAGCGGAAGCAGAAGCACAGTAACTAATGACATGAGCTCCTAGCCAATCACAACACGCCAGCAGCGGCTGGCAGTTTCAAAAGAACAAACCAAAAAAAAAAAAAAAAAAAAAAAAAAACCAAAAATGTTCCTGCGGAAGTTTACTTTCCCTAACCCCATAAAACCCCGACATTTTAACAATAAAGAACCTTGAGCTTTTGCACTGGAATCTCTTGGAGTCTGTATCGTTGCCCCCTTGTCTCCTCAACCCCTGCCCCCTGGGAAATGGGGATCGCACAACAGCCAGCAACATGAAGCCCGGTGTCTAACATTACTGACAACATGCCAAATGACAGCCTCATAGGATATAAATAGTATCTTTTTGGAAAATACACAGAAATAATGTAATGAGGTGACTAATATGTAAGAAACAGTCATGTTACTCTTTCGGACACCTAGTCTCACTGTGTATCTCCAGTTGACCATGACTATGTAAACCAGGCTGGCCTTGAATGCACAGAGTTCTGCGGGCCTCTCCCTCCCTAGTGCTGGGATTAAAGGTTGTCCATCATCATGCCTGGCCTGAGATAAGTGAAAAAGATAGGTTCACAGTTTTGTAAGTTTTAGGCACTGTCGCTGAAGGCTAAGAACCTTCCTTGCTCAGGCTTTCTCTCATCCAAGAGGACAGAACTTACACAGCAAGGTCATACAAAGGGTACATGCGCACAAATAAAACAGCCAGGGCCCAGCAGATGGTGGGAACCCCACGAAAAGTCATCTCCTCTGTCCTATAAATGAGTAGAGCTATCAGGAACATAAGAAAGACATGGCAAACTTTGACGTCTTAAGGGAGGTTTAATAGTGATGTACCAAAACAGAGCCAGGCCAAAGGAATGCCTGCTGGTATTTAACAGTGTAGAGGAATGGCTGCTGTCAAGAAATCAGCTCCACATTCTACACAGACCGAGGAGAAAGAAGTTCAAGTCCAAAACCATAAACGACAAGGAGAAGAAAAATGCTTTCTCCTGGTTTGACAGGCGCATGCTCTATACTTTGCGAAATTATTCAAACCCCACTGCTGTGGACAACGAACACACGTGGATAAAATAAAAACAACCACATGTAGGCGGCCACAATTCATCCTCCAGTCCTCCAAGCCCCCTGTATTTCCCTAGAGACGTCAACGCCACTACAGACGTGATGCAAATACCATGACTCCAGCAGCAGATTGACG
Organism: Alexandromys fortis; assembly: GCF_014885135.2. Lineage (NCBI taxonomy): Eukaryota > Metazoa > Chordata > Mammalia > Rodentia > Cricetidae > Alexandromys > Alexandromys fortis. Next base: position 2,699,819 of record NW_026067916.1, on the reverse strand, counting down.
CCCAGATGCTACTTCCGAAGTCTCTGCGAAGGCAGCCAAGTAGCACATTCTGTTACCACTGCAAACTTAACAACTGACTGTGTGATTTCCACTTGAAAATTAATAGACTTTTTGGCTTTAGAGCAGTATAATGCTTAATTTTGAAAGCTTCAGGAAGTTAGGATACTTCCCATGCTGTTTTGTTCCACTTTCTCTTTTCTGATCCCCCTTCCTGCATTACTGGACCATGATGTGGGATGCCTCTCTGTATGCTGTGAATAGATTTGATTATCCTCTGTTAATAAGGAGGCTGCTTTGGCCTATGGCAGGACAGAATATAGCGAGGTGGGAAATCCAAGCAGAGAGACGGGTAAGGAAGGCAGAGTCTGGGAAGACACCCACTAGCAACCACCAAGGAAGCAAGGCAAGTAGAAAATGCGGTAAGGCCACATCCATGTAGAAATACATAGATTAATGGAAATGCATTAGTTTACACGTAGAGGTGGTCAGCAAGAAGACGGAGCCATCGGCCAAACAGTCTGTAATTGATATTAAGCCTCAGAGTGTTATTCGGGACTGGTGGGCGGGGCGAAACCTCCAGTTCCAGGGCTTTTGCTACAGTTGGTGAACTAATGAGTGAGTGAGTCATTTTACTGCGGTCCATAGCTTACGTGCACTGCAATGCTGTACACCGCGTAGGTTGTGACAATCACGAGCTGCAACCACCATTACAGTTTAACAGTAATTTACTGTCTTAAAAATTCTCAGCAGCTTTTCTTTTACACAGAAATGGTGGGTACTGATCTATTTGTGAAAAGAAATATACTTACTCAGAATCAGTTTACCATTCTTAAAGGTAAAAACAAGAGATACAAAGGAAAGTGTATTCCAATCCAGCTGACAGGAAACCACAGTTCAGCCTCTGGCCCAGTGTTATTTTCCTATTTGCAAGTCCACAGTGGATGTAAGCTGACGGCTGTGTGTGTGTGTGTGTGTGTCCATGTCCATATGTCTGTGTATGAGCGCATGAATGTGTGTATGTACATGTGCATTACATGTCTATCTGGGTGTATGTCTCTCTGTGTGTGCATATGCATCTATGTATGTGTCTGTGTTGTTTGTGTGTGAATGTATGTGTGTATATGCGCTTTCTGGTATCTTTATTGATGTGAACTTTAAGAGGGAGCTGATAAAAAAAGTAGACTCCCCAGGATTTCCACAAACACACTGTTTGTCTGCGCTTTTTGATGGGGACTAATTCTTCTGTATATGAATATTCACAGGTCTGTCTCATCTTTTACTGAAAAAGTTCAATTATCTGATATCATAAAATGCACCAAAATCCAAGTTAATAAAACATGAGGAGAGTAAGGAGATTGTGCCCTGGTGAAGTAGAATTTAAGCAACTCTTCCAGAGCATCCAAAAGACCCAGTCCTGACACCTCAGCGTTTCCGAGTTGCCGCACGCCAACTCTACCCAGCAAAGCAATGGATTCGGGAGAGCACCATTGCACACACAAGGAAATACCCAAGTGTCACACTTAGTTTTAGGATCAAGTCAAATCCCGGTTGTTCTATATAAGGAAAACTGACACAGAATCATATGCTTTTACCTTTATGAACTAACTTTCCCAGCATCACACCTCCATGGACAAGAAGAGTTCTGCTCATCACCTACTTGTTCAAAATCATTCTGCCAATCTCCTCAACGAGAGAAGCAAACTCACTACCCTGTTCACTGGTTAAAGTGAACTGGGGCTCAGAGGGCTGGCCAGCTGTGCCTGGTGGCAGCCAGCCACAAGTCCTCTCAGAAGGCAAACATACTTGACCTGACCTGTGAAGTAGGTAATTTCCATGCGATCAGCCTCCCAACTCAAGGTTCAAACGGCAACTGGCTCATTTCACCCCGTGTTCTATCTATCTTTCCAGACATCTCCATCCTAGGCATACTGTAAATGCTGACCTGAATGTCCTAGCGACCGACCTGTGTCAGTACACAAAGGAAGGGTGCTAAGAAGCAATTTCAAAAAGAAAACAAAGCTGCACTAAACAAAAGGACTTAGTAACAATTCTACCTATCTTCTGAATGAGAACTACACATACAATTCCAGTGCTCGGCTCTCTCCTCCCACTGCTGTGCTCAAGAGTCAAGTAGGTCTCTGATGGAGGTGGGTCATCTGTCTATCTATTGCTTTCTTTGGTTAATTAATAAAGAAACTGCTTGGCTCTCTGATAGGGTAGAATTTAGATAGGTGGAGTAAACAGAACAGAATGCTGGGAGAAAGAAGCTGAGTCAGTGAGTCGCCATGATTCTCCCACTCCAGACAGATGCAGGTTAAGATCTTTCCTGGTAAGCCAGCTCGTGGTGCTGCACAGAATATTAGAAATGGGTTAGATCAATATGTAAGAGCTAGCCAATAAGAGGTTAAAACTAATGGGGCAAGCAGTGTTTAAAAGAATACAGTTTCCATGTAATTATTTCGGGTATAAAGCTAGCCGTGCGGGCAGCGGGGTGCAAGGAACATAGCCCGCTGCTCATATCACAGCAGGTCTCTGCCTCTCCCTCTCTTTCTCTTTTCGTGTCTCTCTCTCCCTTTCTCTCTTTCTTTCCTCCCCCATTCTTTTTATCTCAATAAAACTCCTCACTTAAAAAACTGATCACTCATAAAATTAATATTTATACAACCAACAGTTCATATTGGAAGAGAAAGATAAGCATAGTCATCAATAATGCCACTCAAAAGTTTGAGAATATAACTAAAAACACAATTATTTGCTCCTTCCTTGTAATATGTGGCTTCCACGAGCTGTTCTACAACTTATGAGCCATAAATTTACCGTGTTTCTGGATCTTGAAAAAAAATCACATAGCAGCAAGAGGGAATATTAAAATACTGTAGGTTGGGCAGAGAGAGGAAAGAGCTTTCAAGATTAAGCAGTGACTAGAGATCTAAGCTGCTGGGATTTCCACACTGAAAAATCAGAACGGGACTGGACAGACAGATGGCTCAACATTTAAGTTCACTGGATGCTCTACCAGAGAACCAGAGTTCAATTTCCAGCCCCCACATCGGGACATACAAACCATCTGTAACTCAAGTGCCAGGGCATATGATGCCCTCTTGTGGTCTCCATAGAGCCAAGAACACACTTGGCGTGTAGACACACATGTTGGCAACATATCATCCATATGTAAGTAAATAAAATAATTATTTTTTTAAAAAATAGAAAATATATAACTGCTTATTCTAACTAATGAATTACTCTGTATGAATCAAGATACACAAGCCAAACAGTGAAAAAAACATAAGGCTATGAGTATAATCTCAGTTCTTCACTATTTACTAAATAAGCATAAATAACCCAATTAACTAACCTCTAGGACTTCATGTGGGTCTTCACCTCTTAAGTAAATGGTAAAGAAAAGTGTTGATATTTTTAACATTCAAACTTTCTACAAGACTTTCTCAATGGCCATGAACAAATTTGTTGTCTCAAAGGAAATTTTAATTCATCCATGTTATATAGTTTGCATCATAAAAACAGCAAGTATATGATATACATATTTTCCAGTAACACAATCTCTTCCCTCACTACCACACTCTGGCCCACCTTGAAAATGACTATTCGACAATGTTCAATAAGTCTTGTAGCATTAATGTTTTATGGAATTAAGGACTATCTGACAGAGAACAGATGGTACCTGCATATTCTTCTGAATCTGTCTGCCCAAGTAACCTGGGCCAGGGTAAACAGAAGCCAAACAGGCAGAACCAGCAGTAAGAGTCAATGAAGGCAAAAGACCAGGCTTGACGAAGCTTCTGAACCTATCTACAATACTGTGGCAGGCTACTCCAGCCTCCACTCCTCCTTCTGCCCACACAGTTCACACAGCAATTACAGCAGTTAATGTTGTCAGTTGACAGAACCCAGAATCACCTATGAGGTGGCCCTGAGCATGCCTGTGAGGAATTATCTTTGAGTATATTGATGGAGGAAGGAAGACCAGCCTACTGTGGGCAGTGCTATTCCCTAGGCAAGAAGCTCACTGTGGGTGGGGCCATTCCCTAGGCAGGAAGCTCACTGTGGGTGGGGCCATTCCCTAGGCAGGAAGCTCACTGTGGGTGGTGCCATTATAATCATGTAAGAGGACAAGATCTAACTTCACCACTACCAGGAAGCTCACTGTGGGTGGTGCCATTCTCTAGGCAGGAAGCTCACTGTGGGTGGTGCCATTCCCTAGGCAGGAAGCTCACTGTGGGTGTGGCCATTCCCTAGGCAGGAAGCTCACTGTGGGTGGGGCCATTCCCTAGGCAGGAATCTTAGACATAAAATGGAGAACATTTGGTCCCCCAGCCGGGCGGTGGTGGTGCACGCCTTTAATCCCAGCACTCGGGAGGCAGAGGCAGGCAGATCTCTGTGAGTTCGAGACCAGCCTGGTCTACAAGAGCTAGTTCCAGGACAGGCTCCAAAACCACAGAGAAACCCTGTCTCGAAAAACAAACAAAACAAACAAACAAAAAAATTTGGTCCCCCAAAATTAAACATTCTTTTTGTGGTTAGAGGAAACAGACACCACAAAAACCGCACACACACACACACACACAACTAGCATTATATTACAACTGTGACTTGACAAGGGGTTAAATAAGAAGAAGAAAGCAAGAAGTGCTATAGAAAGTACTTGCAGAGTGACAGGTTATTTCCATCTATCTGAGTTTACACCTGGCAGCACCAGTGCATCTCCATCCTCATTGGTTTGTGCAGTCTCGCCCACAGCGGGGACACTTGTGGTCACTCTGGGACCTTCCTTCTCATTCGCTTGTCCTCGGCCCTGCAGAGCCTTCCTCAGAACTGAACCGTTCTTAAGCATTTCCTATCGGAATCTTAAGAGTCTGTCTTGGCTTCAAGGTCTTCACGCCTCATCTGCATTCTCAGCAACCCTTCAGCATCCCTCCTTGGTCCTCCCAGGATTCCCAACGCTCATTATTCCTTCGGTTACCTGCCGACTTGTACGCGGCCTACTCTAGCAAGGCGCGCCTCTCAATCTCTCGGCCAATTCTGTCTTTCGAATACGTCGGAAGTGTCCGTCTCCATTTCTTTAGTGCCTCCATCCTCATATTATCCTGTCCCTTTACACTTGCCAGTCGCTGCTGCCGCGCCCTTGCCCCATCACCCTGCTAAATGTTGGTACCAGCTGACAAAACCCACTGACACTTCTCTAGATTTCCCCTCTATCTGGGCTACTTTCAGACTACACATGCAGCAGCCGGACAGGGAGAAATGGATGGATGATACTGGTCTTCAAAGGAATCTTTCATTTTCCCAAGATGTGCCCCAGAACTGTTACTAAAAACGCCTCCTACTTCCCTAGAGGCTTACAAAGGACCGCCAGAAGCTGATCTGGATTCCCACTGCACTTCCCCCAGATCAGTCACACAGGAAGTCCCAGTGGTAGGGCCCCAAAACCGAACTGACACCAGTCACTTCCCCATTTCCATAGGATTACTCTAATTCAAAGCACCAACAAGTCTTCCTGGTTTACTAAAAACCAAAATGATGAAAAAAAAGCCTTTTAAAATATAAATAAGATTATAATATTGTTTTGCAAACAGACAACTCCCCCCAGTTTCCTCCTGGTTACTCCAAAGGCATCTTTTAGCACTAAACGGAGCTGTGATGCTTGCACAGGAAGGTCTACCTTTCACTGGGCTCCCTACTTCAGTCTCCGTGCCTCCTGCTTCACTTCCCTTCCACTAGGCATCAGGGACTGAGTGCAGTCTGAATGCCTGCTGTAGCTCCACTGCTGTAACAGACTGTATTTATGAGATAATCACAGCATTATTCTCACAGACCACCTATTAGCAATGTTGATTAAAATCCCCTTCAAAGTCATGTCCAGGAATCCACATTAATTATGTCTGCTAGAAGAAGGGAAAAAAGATAGAGAGAAAAAATGTCCTATAATGGAGTCCACCTTTTAGAAGTCCCTATAATAAAATTTCTAAAAGCCACTGATATTTGCAATTAGAATCATGTAAGAGGACAAGATCTAACTTATTTCACCACTAACAGGGCATCTTGATAGCGGCGAGAACAGTGTTCTAACATGGTAATTAGGGAAGCTGGTTTATGTTCGTTTGAACCATAAACAAGGACTATGAGGACTTCCATACAATATCCAGATTTAGTCCTGAAAGAATTTGGTAAGGAATTCTATCTAGTTCATTTTACTGGATGGCTTTACCAAGACAGTGAAAAATAACTAGACCAAAGTGTTTGGGTTTCTTTTTAGGCCCTTCTTGAAAACTCTTGTCTCCTGTGAGCCAGGAGACTCCAGAGAAACCACACCAATGACTGGCACACTCACCTGTAGCCAGGAGACTCCAGAGGAACCATGCTAATGACTGGCACACTCACCTGTGAGCCAGGAGACTCCAGAGGAACCACACCAATGACTGGCACACTCACCTGTGAGCCAGGAGACTCCAGAGAAACCACACCAATGACTGGCACACTCACCTGTGAGCCAGGAGACTCCAGAGAAACCACACCAATGACTGGCACACTCACCTGTGAGCAAGGAGACTCCAGAGAAACCACACCAATGACTGGCACACTCAGAAGAACCCTGCTGCACTAGCGCTCCTTCTGATGCTTACCCAGCAATAAATCAAGGCTTCGACCCCGTGCTGTCTTATCTAGATTACCCCACATTTGGATCTCATGCACACATACATACACGAGTGCACGCGCGCGCGCGCGCGCACACACACACACCAATACATTGTCTTATCGTGGCTTTCGTGTTCATTTTCATTTTGTAACTATATAAAAGAGTTCTGAAGGAAGAAACTTAAAACTGTTTGTACCTAATAGAGGAATGTTCTCAAACATGCAAACATTCTCAGAATCCCTGAGAAACTTGACAAAATGAGATCCCTGAATCTCAGGCACAAGGAATCTTTGTTATCATTGTTATCTAGCATGTACATTCAGGAATCCTCCCAATACTGTCTGCTCTCTCAGCTCCTTTTCAAGTTGCTATGCTAAAATCCCCTGACCACAGCAACTTAAGGGAGAATGAGTCTATTTGGCTCACAGTTCACAATCACAGTCCATCATGGCAGCAAGATCACAGCACAGGAGCAGCTGACCTCATTGTGCCCACGGCAAAGAAGCGGGGAGAAATGAACGTATGAGCTCAACACCCTTTATCATATAGGCCAGCATCTGAGCTCAGGAAATGTCACCCCTAGTGGAAGAGCCTTGCCAACACAATTAATGCAATCAAAATAATTTCCCCCCACAGCCCAAACTCCCCGAGAATTCCAGGTCCCGTCAAGCTCACAATGAACGGCATCATCAACTCTGAGGACTCTGGTATGCCAATATGGTCCCGAGAGGCAAGCCCAGAGCCCAGTGTTCTTCATATCATATGAATCATTTGGCAAATGATTCTTCAAAGCTAGCAAAGAAGTGGTTTCCAATGACAGCAAACAGTTACAAAGCACCCGTTTTTTAAAGAACATGAGGGTGATTTAAAATAAACACGGATCACGTGACACTATGTGATGGGATTAACATCATATCAGATGATTCTGAATCCCGAAATCCCACTGTTCTGCTTCTTCTGGAGACAAAGGCATGGGCAAGCAGAAGCACCAGCAGGGTTAGAGATAAGGACAGGGCTAGGGAGGTGAGATGCATGCATGGCACTCCTGGGTTCAGGGGACGTAACTTGGCAACAGTGCCTTTAACACAGGGAAGACCTGACCAACGCCACACGTTTAAGAATTCCTTTTAATCTGAGTTCATTTCCACACATGCTAACAGTAATGGTGTAAGTGCTTCATGCCCCTGAATTAGCTCTTCATACATAAGGGCTTACTTCATCCTAAACGACACTTCAATTTGGAGCAGTGGATTTTTTTTTTGACTGATATTTTTAAATGTGATCTTACTTAGGGGGTTTTCAGATCTATTCCTCTTGAACATACTTATCTTCCTTTAAATACTGTGAATTTTACTATAAATTATACTGTACATGAAACGGTTTATAAATGGCAGTGTTTAGTGTCAGTTCTTTGCCAGAGATGACAAGTTACTTTAGCAACTCTAAGCCTTCCAATCATTTCAAGTACTCCATCTTCTTCTTGGCTTTGCGCTTACATTAACTGTCTTCTGGTTTTCCTTGACATAAAAATGCAAGACAGAAGAAAACACTCAAGTCAACAAGCTAAGGGCGTGATTTTAGCTCAGCTGTCCTAGTGCAACTTACAACGGATCCCACTGGCCACGCCATCAATGGGGCTAGGGAAATGAAGGCTCAGTTACCCAGATGCAGAAAGCATGATGAAGGGAATCTAAGACCAGGATTTGAAATGTGACACAGAGATCCACACGGCAAACTGCTCACCGTTTATTCAATAAGTATTTATTGGGACTTTGTATGGCTGAGACACTATAATGCAGCTGTATTATAATATACAAATACATTATAATGTATAAAGGCCTCTGCCCTTCCACTGAGCCTTCATTGTGAATAGGAGCCATGAGTTCCTCCACTCAGCACATACATCTGCCACATACGCTGCTGAACACATTAGTGCCAGGAAGTATTCCAGGAGCCAAAGCCATTGCAATGCACTTGGAACAATCAATTAATTAAAATGTAGAGGACCAGCAGTCGGGACACAGTTTTCTACTGATGAGACCACAGAGTGGCAGGGAGTGGGGCAGGAAAGAGTAGGACAAGAGGGAGCATAACTCAGAAACGATGGTCAGAGAATACCTTTGAGGAGGCAAACCTTGAGCAGAGATGTAATAACATCTGTTAGAGAGGCTTACTGTCATGTAATGGCAGAAAGGAGAAGGATGTCCAAAGGTACTGAAGTAGGGACTGAGCTGAGCTTAGTGATCCAAAAACAATACCGAGGACAGTCTGGCTACAGACACACACTGGTGGAATATGAAGCCAGAGAGAAGCCCGTGACCTAGGAATACAGGCAAAAATTTTCTAATTGAGTCCCTTATGATTACAGCCACTGGAGGGACAATATTGATAGAATAACATTCTGACTTATGTTTCAAGAATGACAGCTGTCATAGAGCAGAAAGGTTACAGAGAAGAAACAGTCGAGAACTATTTAACTGTTGAGCCCAAACTAGTGGTGACAGCAGCCACGAATCAGGTTAAGATGTTGCCAGATTCTTAAGGTGAAGCCAAAAGAATGCAGTGACAGACTAGACGTGGGAGCTGAAAGGGGCCAGTCAGCTAACGACCTAACCCAAAAGCTGTTCTCCAGAGGGAAACGTTATCGAAAGGCAACATTTCTATCTGAAAGTCACTCTGGCCCTTATAAGAGTCACTCATTTACAACACAAATGTTACACAAGAACTCATATGTTCTAAAAAGTCATAATTTGTCATTCCTTAATGCAAGAAGCTCATAGTCACTGATCTTCCAGTAAGTCATTAAAAGTAGCAGGCGATTTCCACGGAAAGTCGGTTAGCCATATGTCAGAGATATAATAAAGAGGGGGAATTCAAAATCACTGTATTGCATTAGCACAAGGAGCTCCGATCTCCTGTGTGAAAATCCTGTGTACGGGAAACACTGTTCCATGTATGGGAAACGGTTTCCCGCTAGCTGTCTGCCACCTGTCGCTCTTACAGTCAGCTAACCCGCCTCTTCCCTAAGAACCCCTGAGCCTTGGGAGGGAGGAAGAATTATAGAGGTCCCATTTAGGGCTCAGCACCATGCAGTCTCTTCTTTTCTGCATCTTTAACAATAGTGGGTCTCTGTGTCAATCAACATCTACTGCAATAAACACATAAATAAAATGACAAGAGTAGAAAGACTTGACCAGAGTTGAGAGATGTAGTGATCCCTGGGTAAAAGATAAAGCATTAGAAGTCAATTTAATACTGTGTCCACCCAGCAGAGTAACAGTAGCAGGTTCTGCCCTAGGATGTACGCCCTATCGAGCTACAAGCTCTTGGCTCCAATATGGTGTCATGTGTAAGAGGACAGCACAGGGACCTGCTCTTAGCTGAGTTGCTACTGGCAACTGACCGCTGCTGGAAGATACACACACACACACATACACACACACACACACACACACACACACACACACCTCATAGTTGAATGGGAAAGGAAAGGGCATACTATCTGGGAAGCATCAGAGGAGTGGGGTGAATAATGATCAAAATACATTGTACAAAATACTCAAAGAACTCATTTTAAGAGTGGAAACAAAGAGTTCTGACCTCACCATCAGGAAGATAAATAGGAAAACAAGAAAGCTTTCAAGGAAAAGGTGGAGGGACTGGCCGAAGGGGGCTAAATTCACCTGACTTAAAGGGAAAAGGAGAGACTTCCAAGCAAAAACTTGGTTGTATGACCTTAGTGACAAGGGCTACATCAAATGGTCCCTCACCAATCCAAAAGGACAGTGCCACTGGGCACAGATGGCAGCCTCCCAACTGGTCCTGACTTTCTAGCTGTGTAAGTCTCCAACCTCACTTCATAAAACAAGGCCACCACGACTGGTAATGGTCCCTCTGGATCGCGAAGGGTATCAGGACACTGTGAATGTTTAGTTTTAAACAGCAACATCACGATTCAAATCAAAACCATATTTTAAACCATTGATGGTAAGTTTCAGAATCAGTGTATATCTTATTTAGGGACTCTATTGCCATGAAGAGACACCATGACCATGGCAACTCTTATAAAGGAAATCATTTAATTGGGGTGGCTTGCAGTTCAGAGGTTCAGTCCTGTTATCATCGCGATGGGACATGGCAACTGGCAAGCTGTTGTGTGATATTTTGTGTTCTGACAAATAAAGCTTGCCTGGAGATCAGAGGGCAGAGCTAGTCACTAGTTAACCAGAGAAGCTTGGTGGTGGTGGCACAAGCCTTTAATCCCAGCACTCAGGAGGTGAAAGAAAGGAAGTGATAATATCAGGCAGAGACAGGATCTGGTCCCTTTTGGACTGAGGAAGGTCACAGGTAGGAAGCACAGCTGCTTCAGTTACTCTGATCTTCCAGGTTTTCAACCCATTTTCTGACTCCTGGTTTTTACTGATTGAGATTATTTAGACTAATACGTCAGCAAGCAGACACGGTGCTAGAGAAGAAGCTGAGAATTCTACATCTCTGATCTGCAGGCAACAAAAAGTGGTACTAGGCATGGCTTGAACGTTTATGAGACGTCAAAGCCTGCCCCTATAGTGACACGCTTCCTCCAACCAGACCATACCTACTTCAACAAAGCCACACCTCTCAATAGCACCATTCCCTATGAGGTTATGGTGGCCGATTACATTCAAACTGCCGCAATGTATACTCACAGGGAAAAAAATTTAGTAGTTAGTTGATGGTGTGTTTATTATAAGTTTCGTATGTCAAAAGCTGTACTTACAATTTTAGTTTATGTTAAATTCATATAAATGAAAACATATGAGAGAATTTTAATAGGTTCCCACCAATACTGAAATGCTTCAGATGAGCTACATTTAAAATACATGTCTTAATAGGTTTATAAGGAGAGGTTAAATATTTGCAGAAGTACTGGTTATAAAATCACAACATCTGAATGCTTAAAAAGAACCAAGCATATTAAATTCACCAAGGCATTTAAAATATTTCTAGAGAACTGGAAAGAATTCAATGGTGAAGAACCCTTGCCACTCTTCCAGAAGACCCTATATAGGGTCCCTGTACCCATGCCAGGTGGCTCACAACCTCCAATATAATCCTCCAGGAAATTTCAGGATCTGACTCTCTTCTGACCTCTGTGGTCACCTGTACACACCTGACATGCACACACACACACAGAGAAACACAGGGACAAGTACACAAATCATGTAACTAAAAGAAATCATTTCTTACAAAGTTTTTGTAACTATTGATTTAAGGATGTTTGAGATAGGACTTAAGTATTATTGCTGTTTCTCTAGGCTGCTCTGCTAATATTATAGGAAAATGTCTGTCCAGGGCTGGTGGGATGGCACACAGGGCCAAGCCTGACAACCTGACTTCAATCTTCAGGATCCACATGGTGGAAGGCGGGAACCCCCTTCTACAAGCTGTCCTCTGTCCTCGACACATGTGCCACTGCGCATGCGCGCGCGCACACAAATAAACAAATAAATACAGAATTACTTTGTAAAATGTTCTTCCAGGTTCTGCCTGACTCTTCTAACACTTCTTTATATATTCAATAGTCACTAATCTGCCATTCCACAAAAGTAGTAGAGTGCACACGGGTGTGTTTGGGCTTTACCCTAATATATACACTCAATGACTACCTCATTTCAATGACAGTTAGAAGAAAGTAGGTCCCTATTATGGCTTAGACGGGGAATACACCCTAGAGGTTCCGATGCTGAAGGCTCATTTTCAGTGAGTGGCACTACTGGGACACTGGGAAGTACCAGGGAAGTACTTCACCTTTAGGAGGTGAAGACCTGCTGAAAGAAAGAGGTCACTGGGCTGTGCCTTTCAAGGGGTGTATTTGTCCCTCTGCCCTCCCTGTCAGTCCTGTCCACTGCTACGTTGTCACAAGGTGAGCAACTTTCGGCCACCACGCCTTTCTACTTTGACGTTTCTGTTTCACCGCAAGCCCAATACATCAGACCAAAGCCCTGAAACCGTGAGCGAAGATAAAAGTGTCATCCTTGATATTCTCTCCCTTAAGTTCGTGTGACAGTGACAAAGCTGAATACAGCACCAAATGAATCAATACCTTATGTTCATTCAGAAACTTATGTAAGAATGTGCATAGCAATGGGCTGAAGACTCCGGGGTTAACAGTGCTTGCCACCATTGCAGAGGACCTGGGTTTGGCTTCCAGCACACATGCAGTGGTGCCTAATAGTCTGTAACTCCAATCATGGCCTCCACAGAAACCAATGTGGTGTATTTTTTTTACACATGTGCAAGCAAGACATGCAAAATAGAAATAAATATATCTTTAAAAAATAAGAATATCCTTAGCCACTTTGTTCAGAACTGCCTAAACTTAAAGAAACTTTGGAGTACACAAGCAGGTAATTTATGACACACTCATAAAATGCAATCCTATTTCATCTTAAATGAGCTGCAAAGCTACAAAATTATATGCATGACCTTTAACTACACTATTGCTGAGTGGAGAAGCAGTTACACAAAGGCTCGCCACTCTGGTTCTACCCATACCATATGCTGGGAAAAGAAAACCAGAGAGACAGCAAATAAGATCAATAGTTGGCGGAGGTTGATTAAAGATAAGAGGTTAAGTAAATATGAAGATTCAAAGCTGTGAAACACTGCGTGTGATACTGTCATGACGGACATATGACATCATTTCCACAAAGAGCAGAATGAACCCTAATATAGACAATGGTTTCAAGTAATAATTCCATACCAATATTTCCTCATCACTTGTAACAAGAGTACCACGCTCACACTCAATGCTGGCAATAGAGAAACTCCATGGCAAAGGACAGAGGTTTGTGGGAACTGTGGGCTTTGAACACATTTTTCTATAACATTTAAATCAGTCACAAATAGTTTTAATTTTTAAAACATGTGTAATATGGACAATTATTGAATGTTAAAGTTTAAAAATAATGAGAAATTTAAAACTTTAAAAGTAACCCTTAAATAATAATCTCACTTTGGTCTGGCTTTCCTACCAATACTTTCTCTACAGAGACAGACAAACAGCCAGAACACTGCGTTCTTAGAGAGTAACACACAAACAGTCAAGTTTCATTGAAGAATTCAAAGTGAACAGATTAATAGCCTACAAGGCGTTCTTTGTTGCTGCTAATTATAGCACTTACATGCTTCCCCTAAGTTGTTGGAAGCTGAACTCAGACTCTCACGTATAAGTCACTCTGGAAGCTGGAATTAATTAGCATTCTTACTCCATCTCTCTGGGAGGAACTCTTGACAGATAACTGTAATTGCAAAAGCAGTTTCTGAAATTTCTATGCGGATGACTAATCAAGTCTTTAATTTAAAAAACAAAACTGCTAGGAGTTTTGACTGGGAGAGGGATAAATGCTCTAGGTGGTCATTTTTGCATCCATATGTCATCCAAGAGTCCTTCCCAAAGCCTGAGTCATAGCATCGGTAAACAATGACAGACTCGTGCCACAGGGATTATGTCAGACCTAGTTAGTCATCTTAGTCGAAGAATCTATTAAAAACAATTGCCAAGTCCCTGGTATTCAGGCTCCTTCAACTAGAAAAAGAGAGAGAGAGAGAGAAATTGTATCTGTTACAATTTGCATACAAGACAATCTTTTTCTAAAATAACATTATCCCAAAAAGAGTTTAGCTAAAAACAATCACTTCTGCTGGGTGTGATTGTTTTGGCTACCCTAGGTTTTTTGTTTTTCCATATAAAGTTTAGTTTTTAGAAAGAGTCATTCTGTGTTGTTAGTTGTGCTCAGGGGCATCTTCTTAAATAGAAGCATTGCAAATGGCTGCACTGAGCCTGATGTCTCCATCACTTACAGAAGAGTTCTCCTGGGAGGCTCTCTGGCCTTCAACGTTGCAGGTGCACTCTGTTCAATGAGCCAGTTGCTCACACAGGGATGAACACTGCCACAGACATAGAGCAGGTCGGGGGAACAGGAGAAGGAATGAAGTCTCTCGCCCCTGCTGTATTGCTAAATTCAAGCCCCCATCAGCTGTGTGCATGAGTTTTAGTTATGGATATAATCCCATTCCTCATGAAGAGACCTCCAGTGATTCACATGTTAATTTGTTCATGAATCCTGAGCTGAAGTCAGAAAGTTGGCCTGTACAACCAAAGGTATCCTTCCACTATTTCCTGAAGATAATTTAATTGCTTCTTAGAGCCAAAAAGAACATCAACTGTAAAATCTACCAAAACAACTTAATCAGCAAATATTTGAAATATTGCCAGTAAAGGGCAATTTAATCCTTGTGTGGCCATGTCATTCGAAAGTATCATAGTCTATTTTTAGTACATTTAAGCACAATTATAATGGTATTATATCACAATCATAATGGATATTAACAGACGACTAACAAAACGAGTTTACTTTTTAGGAAGTAGAGAACTTCACAAGCCCAGTCTGTCAGTAGAACTGTTCAAGAGCACAAAAAGAAAAGAGCAGTTTCCCGAACTCCCTTCTTGTGAAGCAGACAGAAGGCCAGCTCTGTGGAGTAACTTCTGCACAGCACAGCATTTTAAGCCAGTTCTCACTCCACATCCCCATCCCTTACACTACACAGTGGGCCCTTTTAGTACAGGATGCCATTCTCTTGGGCAATAGAACCGAGTTAGGCTCATTGATTCACGGCTCCCCGAAGAGCAGTTGCTTTCAAAACTACTTCGGCTCCATCCGCTACCAACACCATTCCAACTCAGGATGAGGCAGTTGGCCACAAGGGCTTTGGACAGAGACATCTACCCACTGTTTCAGGAATTATGTGGCTCCGGGCCTAGAAGCTTTGTCTTCCTCGTAAATCCTGGGGATAACGCCAGTAGATACACGTCACAAGGCAGCTATGTAGACCTGCTAAGATAATGATTCTGAAGCAGGAAATCAACACCTGGCTTATCATCTTTGAGAAAGCAATATTGTATATCACCCTTATGCTTAATTTCCAAAAACTCAGATAGAGGCATGCCTCTATTTGCCAGTATGTATGTGTTCTAGACACAGATCTCAAGAATCTTTGCTTGCTATAGGGGGCCTCTGAATTTATGAAAGGTTTTGAACTATCTGCTAACACACACTAACATTTTTAGTTATTTTACTAAATTTTGCTTTTGATGAGCAAGAACTGTTTCCTATTTATTTTCACTTCCCAAAGAAACGAAAAGCATTTGCTAAGTGGCATCTGCATCATGGCACTGTATGTTTGAAAGGACAGTCCGGAGGCATGTGAGTCCCAAGCTCACATTACCACATCAGTGACCAAAATTGGGCATGAAACTTCTCCGGTCTTCCCAAGAACCTCACACGGGAAAGACACACTATAACTGCTCATGAGAGGACAGGATAAGCACTCTGCCCAATGTCAAAGTCCTACTAAGTGCCGGGACCCAGACTAGAAACAAGCCCAGGTTAACGCAACACTCCATTTGTGTGAGTGTACAGATGCCCACACCCAAGCCGAACTCTACTGTGTTTAGAAGCCATGGCATCATAAAAATACATGTCTGACCTGAACAAAGTAGGGGAAAACAGAGTAAGAACTGTTCTTCTGCCTCAATATAAATCTACATGTCCCATCTGCTAGATCTTCTGGAGGATCTAATGAGATTTTTTTTTAACTAAACATTAAAGTCTGTGAGTCTATGCCACTTTCACTTGGCAGAAAAAAAAAAAAAACAGACTCTATAGTCTCCAAGTTCTTCCCCAGAATCACCATGAGGAAGGTGATAAAGGGTGCCCAGGTTTATGATCATTGTACCAGCCTGAAAGCCATGCTCTGGAGAGGATCAGTAGTACACTGAGCTCTGTTCACAGAAGGGCTCAGCCTATAAAGCAGAGAGATCATTTCTAACTATTTTTATCACAGTATATCACACACACACACACACACACACACACACACACATACAAAGAGAAAGAGCAACACTGGGGTGGGTAAAAATCACAGATAAACACCAACAAGCTTACATTCATGTAAATTCCACCTGATGAGATCAAGATTTCTAGCAGTCTAGAAATCCATACATAGCCCTTTCTAAATATTATTCTTGAGTTACCATTACACTGACTTAAACACTGGAGAAGAGGGACAGTCCAGACAGAGAACATCAGAAACAAAGGCCTGAAGCAAACATATAGATAAGTGGCTACAAGGCAACAGAAGAGGACCACTGGGTAAGTGTGAGTGTTACATTCTCCTAAAAATGTGGGTAACGGGGAACTACCTTTGATTACACCAGGAAAGCCACATGATGATGGTGGTGGTAGATGGGACTGGGATGGAGGCGGTATCAGCAGCAGCATCTACAATCCTCAGCTGTGTCACAGCTGTGCCGTTTGGCAGGAACAGCTTCTGACTCTAGACACGGCCTCCTCCCACTCCAGGTTTTCTCTGAGCGGGTGGCTTTCTCAGATCCAGGCACTTGAGGTGGAAAATGGTAGGAATTAATATACGGGTTACAGAGCAAAGACAACCATGAAGCAGGTCAACTGGAGGGCCTTTGAACTATCAACTCAAAGCCACCCAGGAGAACAAGGGCTGGTGTCATCACCTGGCCTTTTGTCTACTCGGAAGGTCTACCCCAATTTCAGAATATCTAGGATCAGCTGAGACTTCAGGTACAACTCAGTTGTCTGTCAGCTTCTCTCCTTGCCCATCCTTTCTCACCTCACCTCCCACCAGCTCTCATTTCCCCATGACCCCCAAAAAACTTGCGAGTCATTCTGTCTTGAATGTTTAAAGGGCTGATCTTAGACTATATTTTAAAAGTCTAGCCCTTGAGGCGGAATGTAGGAGAAACAGAAAGAAGGAACATACAAACAAAGGGGGCCCAGATAAAGTAGCATTAGGGACTCTTCACCACTTTTATCTGGGATCATTGCAATGAAGCTGAAAAGGACACAGAGAAGTAGTTACACTGGTGACCATTCTAAAAACAAGTTGAGAGACTACCTGAGTGGAGAAAAGAAACCTGACAAGACTCTGGCCCTGACAGCTCAATAGGAGGTGACAACACTAACCCTGAAGGCAACACGGGGAACACGGTCTGAGGCCCCCAGAACAGAGGTGGCTTAGTGTCAAGGTGGAGAAACCAGGATAGTCAACTAGAGTTACACTCTACTGTTAGGTTGGGAGCCTAGGCCCCGGTCCCTGGCATCTATCTCAGCCACCAGGCCTGGTCTGGACTTCAAATCCCAGCAGGCCAGGTCAGGACCACTCTCCAGAGTACTTAAGTGATCCCCCAAAAGAAAAACACGTGGTCCCCCTTTCTTCTTCCTGGGGGTCGTTTTTCTGCGGCTTCCCGTTTCCCCCTCGGGGCCACCCAAGAGCGAAGATGTCCCATTAAACCTGGATATTGCTTAATTCGGCCTGTTTAGATTTGGCTTGATTGGGAATTTTTGTGTCGTCAGAGAGCTCGCTTAGGAAATATTCCTAACATCCACTATCTGAAATTCGGTGCTGAGAGCAAAGGCAGAGCTGTGGATTGAGAAGTTATCACCAGGAGACGGGAAAAATCATCACAAAGAGGTGATGGGTGGCTCCATGAAGCTAATTTACTTGCATAAGAGAGTGAAGTTAGTCGAGGCAACGGAGTTCTGGATGGTCAGAGATGAGCACCACAGAGAGGAAGGAAGAAATAAGATGGCCAACAAGCAGATAAGAATATAAGGATGCCCAGCTGTGATTGGGATTCCCCTCTGTATGCTGTGAATCCGTTTTATTACCATTGGTTAATAAAGAAGCTCCTTTAGCCTATCGCAGGGCAGAATGGAGCTGGGCGGGAAAACTAAACTGCATGCAGGGAGAAAGGAGGCGGAGTCAGGGAGATGCCATGTAGCTGCCGAAGGAGAAAGACACCGGAGACTTACTGGTTGGCCACAGCCTCGTGGCGATACATGAACTAAAAGAAATTGGTTAATTTAAGATGTAAGAGTTAGTTAGAAATATACCTGAGCCATCAGCCAAACAGTATTGTAATTAATATAGCTTCTGTGTGATTATTCGGGTCTGGGCAGCTGGGAAACACAGTTATCCTTTAAAGGCCACTTTTATGCTCAAAATTGTTCACTGTTTATCTGAACTGGCCTCCATACTCTATCTGGTGACCCTGGGGATGGGGGAAGGGGTGTCTCCAGGACATTTGGCCCTGGAATTAGTGGCATCCCAGGAGAAAAACAACCGTAAGTGACAGTGGCAAATGGTGTCAAATTAAACAGAGTTAAAAAGAATAAAAGTTTTGAGAAGGTCATGGATTTGTACACTTCTAAGGAAATACTCTCATTTTTATTTAGAAAATTGCATAAAAGATTAATCTTTATGCTTGAATTGTGTCTGTCTTATTGTAGTGACTTCTTGCTGTTCTTTTATGAAAGTAATCTGAAAAAGAAGAATTCTGTTGCTCACCCATAGAAGGGCAAATATCAGGCATGTTCAAATGCTCCTCTTTCTATGGGTGAAGCCCAACAGACTGCCTCACCAAACTGGGAGTCCTCGAAATGCTGGCTTTCATAATTAATATGTGCATTTTAGGTAATCATTCAAACATTTTTACAATGTCTTTTCACTCCTCTCTAATGACTAGATATCGATTTAATGGACCCACAGCAACTAAAAGGTTTCCCTCATGCTTATTACTCTGAAATTTATAGAAGACATCATTTTCAGCAGGGAAATGCAAAACACAGAATGCACTTATGAAGAATGAACTGTCTGAAATAAGCATTGCCCTTTCAGGGATGTACTGAAGGTACAAATTGCACATATGCATACAGTACTGGAAATATACGCCTCAAGGAAAGTATGCTAGCCACACTGGGAGACACATCCACAAAGCAAGTCATTTCAATTACATCCTTGTAATGGAAAAAGAATACACACTTTGTATGGAAAATCCAAAGGTTTGGATAGTCTGTGTTGTGTCATCCTAAGTTAGCTTTTGCACTGTATTTCATCTCGGAAGTATAAAAAGCCACATGCTGCCCTCCAATGACACATAAAGCTTATACCAACAATTCTACACATAACCTGCACAATATGACACTGTACTTATAGATTTGCCTATGTGCAAAATGGTATACACGATTATAGAGTCATTAAAATGGCATGCCCATGTTTTTCTGATCATGTCTTGCTTTCCATGTGCACAAGCACACATCCAGTATTGCAGCAGCAAAGGAAAGCTGGGCTGAGAACTGTGCATGTTTGTGAGTATAAAAATGGCCTTTTGTTCTTTGTAGGTTTTAATCATTTTTTTGTTTCAAACATTTTTAGATTAATATTATACTTAAAGAAAGCAGGATATCATATTAAAGCACTGCAAATTCAATGATGATAGTTTCCCAACATTCTCCCAAATTTTCAGGTCAAAGGAAAAAAAATCCAGTTTTTAAATAATTAGTTGGTCAGAATAACTTTAACAGTGTAGGTAAATATGAAAATTATAACGGTATGGACTTGTTTGCCACTTACTTTCAATAAATTACCACCAAGGCATAAATCTTCAGGAAACAGAAGAACTATCTAGAAGTATGGCAGTCAAGTTGTAGTTAAACCACCAGATCTTCAATTCTGAAAACACTGAAGCATGCACTTGAAAACAAAGCTGCTGCACTGTCTTGTCTTCCATGTTCGGTGGAGTTTAGCTCTCGAATTTCTTTTGCATAAAATTTTCCACCATGAACACAGGTTCTGCCATATCAATTGACTTTATGACACAGCAAGAGTCTTAATGTTGGTTAATCCACTATTCCACTACTTAATTGGTGATGAGTGACCTCAGGCCAGCCAAGCCTTGGTTGCTTTCTATTACCCCTGAGCCTAGAGTGAGGGCTGCATGTATCAGACTGGTCCAGATGTTGGTCAGCCAACCCTGGCTGAGAGAGCACAAAGCTGCCGTCAACGTCACCACTGCTTGCCATCTCACAGTAAGAAACTATATATCCCAGCATTCAGTCAGATAGACCTTGTAGTGAAGCCACTGGCTATCACTTCCACAGGCTTATAAGTCATTTGCCTCTGCACTCTCAAATCATATGCAGGACTCAAAACACATTACCATGAGGGTAGCGGAAGGAAGGACATATTCCAGATCCTGGAAGGCCAGACGACAGTGGAAATGCTATCTGCTTCTCACTGGCGTGCGCTCTCCACAGTCTGGACAATGGCATTTAGACAACAGTGTGAACACAAGGCGTATCTGTAACCCCCACTCCCTGGGCCTGAGACAAAAGACATGAGAGACTGAAGACAGTCTGAGCTACACAGTGAAACCCTTGCAAAATAGACAGAAAGGGAAGGGCAGAGGAAAGAAGCCTGGTGTAACAGAACAGGCTTGTAATCTCAGTACCTAAGAGGTCAAGGTAGGAGGACTGGTCTGAGCTCAAGACTAAATAATAAGAACCTGTCAGGCCGGAGGAAGAAAGGAGCAAAGGAAAGAGGGACGGAGGTCACAGACAACCACTTATTCACTATATTTAGCATTTCCAAACATTAACATAGTCAGCTTAAGCAAACAAAAACCATTTTTCTGCTTATCATGGAAATTGGCATAATTCTCTGATGACAAAAAAAAAGCCCCAGTATACTGAAAAATCAGTCTTTGTCTCTATCAAGAAATTTTTCTAACCATAAATACATCATTAAAAAAGTGACCCACCCTTGCTACTAGGTCCTGCTCATACTAGCCCAAAGCTACAGGCCACACACACACACACACACACACAGAGAGAGAGAGAGAGAGAGAGAGAGAGAGAGAGAGAGAGAGAGAGAGAGAGAGAAATAACAGGACAACTGCCAAGTTCTTGTTGAGTGTTTCCTTTAACTCTTTTTCTTGAGTCCTATTCAAAATGCTAGGGCTTCTTAAAAAGTCCTACTATCAACCAAATGCTCTTGGGTATGCTCAGAGAACTGACTGGGATGGCAAATATCCAAAAAATATAAATATCCCAAACCAGAGTTTCCTTTAACTTTGCACTTCTGAACTTCCCATGATAATCTATAATGGTACATTTTTCCCCCACATAAGCTATTAATTAGGATTTTTTTATAAATTAAGATAGGAATTATTATTTGATGGTTTCATGAAGAGTTCCACTGCATTCTAAAATGTCACCAGAAAATGAGAAATGCCAAGAAATCTGAATGGCCTACTTTCTGGCACTTCACACAAAGCTGGGCTCCAATGTGAGGAGAGAGGCACTGGGAAGAGCTGAGTCACCGCCAGGGCTGGCTCTCTGCGGGGATGACGCACAGGACTCTCAGTCCAGGTCTAGCTGCACTCATCTTGCTCATTTTAACACTTCTCCCCAGGACTCAGCTGACCTTTTGTAAGTGATAGGACCAGATCACATACACAATCCCTGGTGCTCTTCACAGCCCTCGCAACTCAGGATCAAGTCCCTTCAGGGGTAAATGTCTTGAGCCCTCAGGCTGAGTAGAGTATGAATTCAGTACCTTGGAGCATACAAGTCTTACAGTAGTTCTATCTATCAAGTCAAGATCTCTCTACTCATAATGCCCCTGAAATGAATGCATCCTACACCCAGTTGGATCTATCTCCTTCTTCCTGAAAACGTAGTGTTTTCATGTAGATCCCAAACATAATGGTAATAAAAAGATTAAAAGTAATCATAAAAACTAAGATGTCGATCAGAACAATGCTCAGATTCACATTCTGAAGGAATCAGAGTGGACACCAGAATAGGCAGAGTCTGCATTAGATAATTTCTGAACAACCTACATACCCACTGTCACAAGGTAGAATTCCCTCTAGGCAGACAAACGAGTGGGGTTTGCCTGGTGTATTGCAGGGAGAATATTTCTACTTCAGCTAGCTACTTAGCAACCAATTCCCTCTGCCCATTTCTGACCAAACCCTATGTACCCTAAGACTATGCCAGTGGTTACTGCCACTCTTAATTCTGAAATAATCATGGCCCAATTTATTGCTGCCTAAATTCTATTAAATCACTGACTGGACTCTGGATTAGCTCCATTTTGATAGCAGTGGGGGAATGTTTGGCATCTGAGGAGTCAGCCACACCATAGGCACTAAAGCACCAGGTCGCCACCAACAGATCACAACTGAGCACAGCTGACCAGAAAGCTTAATACAGTCAAGGACTGCAATGGAAGCATACAAGAAATAGACAAAGCACAGAGAAACAGAAAGGAAGAAAGACAGAGGATGGCAGGGAAGAGGCGGTACTTAATGAGGTCTTACAAGAGGGTCCAAGCAGAGCTGGAGCTGGGAGGGCACAGGCCAGAAAACAGCAGGAGCTGTCATTCCTCCCTCAACACTCCTTCCTCTGGCTGCTTCTCCCCGGCAAGCCAATGAAATTCTTTTGCTCATTTTGAGCTACTTTCTTGCACCAATCAAACAGTATGCTGTATATCGGCTCGCCAAAAGCTGACAGCACCTGGGCCTGAAGGTAGACCTGCCACCCCAGCTTCTAGAGACGCCACTCACCCAAAAGACCCTGACTTGCTACCAATGGGTTCTACCTCACTCTTCAACAAGCTTTGTGTGTGCAATTCTGCAATATAATTTATAACATATGAGTTTCCTCATTATTGAATTTGGGCCTTTTATATATGTTTTAGATATCAATCCTTTATCAAATATATTATTTGGCAATATTTTCTTCCTTTTTAACTTGTCTCTTTGCTTTCCTAGATCTGTGTTCAAAGACTACACTTTAATTCATGAGCTATCTTCTACAAATTCTGCTAATCTCTAGTCCAAAAGTCACGAAAGCTTTCCTGCAGGTCCATGCTCAGAAATCCTATAGTTTTTATACTGAACACATAAAGTTTGGGTTGAGATTTGTATTTGTTGTAAAGTATTAATCTGTTCTTCATTAACACATCTAATTGTCAGAGCAATAGCTTCTGACAATATCACTTGTCCACTTGTCTGATTTGCTGGAAGTAAGCGGCTCATAGTAGCCCATTAGAGTCTCATCATTTCTCAAGATCAATAGTGATATTTTCTCACTGGTGTGGTAACTTATGCCATTTTCATCCTGGTTAGTTGGGTGAGTGTTTACTAATATCTCATAGCAAAGACACAGCTTTCTGTTTAATTGGCTTCTCTACTGCTTCTGTCTTCCAGTCCACTGATTTCCACTGTGGTCTTTATTCTCCTTCTTTTTTCAGTAAGATAAATTTGCTACTCTTTTTCAATAGGGTTTAAAACCTTTGATTATTTTAAAGTTGAAATCATATTTTTCTTTTCTGAAATGCATGTTTCCAGCTCAGCCTGTTCTCCCACGTACTCATTTATCTGTGTCGACAAATTTCATTGTTTTTTGGTCTATAGATTATCCAGAATGTGTTTTAATTCCCAACTGCCCCCCAAATGGAGCTTTGTTCTGTTTTCAATGTAATAGTTCAGTAAACAGAATCCACACCTTGAAACATTTCCATCATTTTTCACGTACTTAGACTTGTCTTAAGGTTTAATCTGTGATGCACTTTTGAGAACATTCAGCTTGCTCTTCAGTTAAATGTATACTCTACTGGAGCTGGGTGAACTATCCATTAGCCACGTTGGTTACCATATCATTCCTGTCTTTTATATCTTGGTTGACTTTTTTCCAACTGATCTACTGATATCTGTGGAATGATATTAATTGCTGAATTGTCTATTTTTTCTATTAAGTATACAAGAATATGCTTCCTGCATATTTGAACTCTAATATGTTGGGCTTCTGTGTTTCTAATAGTGAAACCATCCTCACACGTTGACTCTCGCATCATCATAAAATGTCTCTGTCTATAGGAAAAGTACAAAGGTGTCTGTTAGTATCCATTCTAGTTTCTATCTTGCCAGATTTCCTATGGATACATATCCTTTTACATTTATCTTCTTGAGTCGATAGAACTAAAGTTCATCTCCCATAGAATATAGAATGTTGCCTCTTCTCTTTCTATCCAGCGTGAAAAACTTCTTCTCTGGACATCTTAAGTTCAGAATGTTGATGTGGTAGAGTTTTATCTCTGTCTATTGCATTTTTGCAGGAACGCTCCACGTATTTTCCTGGGTTCTCCTAACTGCCTTCTTGCATTGGTCTTTTTCAGCATACTTTGAAATAAACCATATCATATTTTGTTGACTTTTAATGAGGATATTTTCTTAGTGATTATTCCATGAATTATAATTCACAGCTTGACTTATTGCCGTTTACTCCAGGCTAGCATCTGCTTAATGTTTTTAAAATGTAGTTTTTTTCTCTCCCTCACAGACATTAGGTCTGTGTCTAATAATGTAATCTATATCTGGAAATATCAGTCAATATGCTAAGCAGTCTAATGTTTTACAGATTCTGAGATTAGAAAGAATAATATCTTTATAAAATTGTTTATATTTACTCACAAATTACCATTTCTAATATTCTTTTCTTTTCTCTACTAACACGTGGGTCTGGAGCCACGTGCACCCATCCTGACACACTTCCCTGAGTACCTCACTCGGGGTTTCCTGATTTGAAAAAGACTTGCCTTCTCTTCTAAAGGACAGTTTTGTTAGATGTAGAATTTTAATTGACAGGTTTTCATTGTCTTTTCTTTTGTTTTTTAGAATATATCTGGCAGTTTAGAGGAAAGGTCAGCTCTTGAGCACAGTTTTCTCTGCTCTAATGACTTGCTTGTCTCTTCCTACCTTCAACAACATTTGTCTTTTTCTTTAAGCAATTTTACTTTCGAAAATTTACCAGTGGGTCTCTTTGTGCTTCTTTTAATTGTAGTCTACCGACATGTTTGCAGGCAAGAAATTTTATAGGAATTTTACAACCACGACTTTCCCAGTCCTTTCTCCTCTTTCCAATACATATGCTGTATCTGTTTTTCAAAAGGACCACTAAAAAAGTCACATTAGTTGGTATCTTACTGAGTATTCACTAAGCATATAAGAAAATATGACTTAATATAGAGTCTCAAGATACATAAAACACCAAATTCTGACAGTAAGCATGACACTGGCCATGACTGCCTCTATTACTAGATAGTATACATGGTATAGAGCATAACAATGTAATTAATTCCCAAATATTAAGAAATACTAAGTATTTAAAATGATTTAATAATTTTAAAGCAATATGTAGCTATGTTCACAACTATCATATAAGCAACAAATACAAAATAAGTTTATATGTATAAAATTTATTAATACAGGTTCCTGAGCTTCCAATATTTTTTAAATTTTCCAAGAAACTTTTAGGTGAAGAATGAATTATCTTTGAACAAACACTTCAGTTAAGACCTTTGTTTTCTAGCAAATGTGCGACAGAGAAGAATTCATTTATCCCGGGCCTCATCTTCGTCTCCGCAGGATAGAGACGTTTATACTGAGGTATTAACTCAGGACTGTCGAGGGAAGAGATGAGGCAACACGTTCACCAGCATGGCCAGGTAAGAACTGAAGATAAACATAGGAATTTGGAGTCAAATTTAACTATTCAGAAATTTTTCTTTCAAATTGATAGTTCTGGCCTCAATCTTTTACCAGCTGGAAAACCCCATAATTGTATCACCAGTGTTCTTTACACATACACATGCTATAATGAGACATGAGTTTATTGTGCTAAAATAGCTCCTTTAAACCATTAGTAATATTCCTTTATGTCTGTCACTGCAAAAATTAACATGAATTGCTGTAGAGCCTTTTACAATTGACAGGAAAAATTTTGTAAATGGAAGAGAAAAAAAATTCCATGAGTCTAGACTGCGATTCTAAGTAAGTTTATGTAAATTGATCCAATTGTTATTCTTTGTAAGTCTGAGAAATGTGATGGCTGTCTGGCAGCTAATATCAACAAAAAAAATCGAAAGCTCTTGGATCATGTGACTTTAAAACCTATGAAAATAGTGGGTTTCTTTTATTTTGTTAAATTTGAGGATTAAAATCTTATCTTTGAATTAAGCAGCTGCTTTATTGGTTGGTTAAATTAGAAAAAAGTATTATATTTCATCTTGTTTTGTCAACTGGTAATATAAGTTACGATGTGATGCATTTGGATTTAAGACAATTTAAGAAGGATTAGGAAGCAACCCCCACCTGAATGCACTTCTAATTGCTGAAAATTCCCTGAAGACATCTTCAGTTTTTACCTTGCCACGCTATTAAAGATGCTAAACTCATGTAACTCTCACAACGACCCTGTGCTAATGTACAGATCAGAACTATCTCTAAGGTGCAGATAAGAAAGTTGGGACTTAGTATAAGTATTAGTCCTTTATAACATAGTTTCCTAGTAAACAGAATTTTAACTGGAGGCTGTTACAAAAGTGTTTATTCAAAGATAATGCAATTTAGAAGAAAGTTCATTTCAGAAATGAAGAAATTGAAGGTACAACGAGTGCAGTATTTGCTGAGGGGCACAGCCTCCACCAGGTCGAGCATTTACTGTCGGATGTAGTGGTTTTCCAAGTCTCATCTTGCTCTTTTTCTTAGCTGACTTACAATAGTCTGTACAATTCTGACCCTATGGGTTTCTGCCTCAACAGCAATGCAGACAGGATCGGAATGCATCCAGGCATTTGGTCGTTGTATTGAGAATCTACTATGTGACAGGCAGTTCACCAGACTCTGTTGTTGGTGTCTTTTAACAAAACTATCTGGAGACCGCAGTTCTTTGATTGATAAAATGAAGATGATAATGTCAACCTTCCTCGGAACAGTAACACAGACCCTGCACCTGAGTAGTGAGGTCTTCAGTTGGGGTGATCTGTCATTTCAACAGCGCCACTATGTAAACAAACGGCACGTGGGTGCCAGGTTTCAAATTTAACACTTGCAAGACTGAACTCCCTAAATTTTTCCTAATCTCCATCCTTCTTCGTAGGTTCTTTCTTAGCATAGGCTCTATTATTCAGTCCATATCCCAAGAAGCAGCTTGGACGCCATCCTAAAGGTTTCTATGCCCTCTGAGCTCCTTGTCAAAACACATACTTCACCCTACATGTTATTCCTCTTCAGAACCACACATCCATGTTCTAAAATGCACTTGGCTTTTTCCCCCTAAGTATTTCATTACCTTCCAGTCTCTCTTACATCAGCTACAACCAAAATCTAAACCAAAAACTGGGAGATGAATAAAATGAAATTCTACTAGTTCATGGGGGAGAATGCCCTGTAACCTGTCTCTTTCTCAGTCTCATACTGTGAGCAGCAAACCTAAGTCCTCAGTCAAGAGAATCAGTATCCATGTGAAAACCAAAGCCTCCTACAAAAGGACTGTCCACTGTTGGGAATTGATGAGCAGCAAGGAAAAGGAATGGGAGAGGCACTTCATCCCCATCATGTGTCTGGGTAACTCACCACACAACAGTCCTTATCCAAACACCCCAAGGCGCCAATCAAGCCATCTGATTCTGAAATGTAAGTTTATAGTTAAGATCTCAGGACAGCTGAGGGATATTTCCAATCTGAAAGAGACCAAAACAGCTAATCCAGAAGAAAACTCATCCTTCTATTGTTTACCCTCAGAGACATCAGAGAAAATAGCTCTTCTTGGTCCTTCTCTTGGTTTTCTTAAATTTACCATGCAAATCTTCTCTTGAATTTTTATTTCCTAGTAATGCATTTTTATTTCCAAAAAAATATTCATGCTATGGCTCTTTTTAGTTGATAGAAACATGAATTTAATGGCTACATCTTCCAAAATCTCTAAAACTGGTACTATTTCCATCTTCTTTAATAGAAGAGGAAAGTGAGGTATGTAAAATTTAAGGCCTGCGCAATACTCAGGCAGGAACCCAAGCAAATTTGAATATATACAGTTAGGTTTGAGAATTCATACTAAAATACCAGATAAATATGCCTCTTGCTGGTAATCTCTATGGTGTGCTTTAGCTCCCAAATTAGTTCTTATAGGATTATTAAACTTCAAACACTCATGGCACAGATTGCAACTTTAAAATAAATCTGTTGATATAACAGCTAATTACAGAAATGCCTAAACTGAACACGGAAGTGATAAATTCTAAACTTATTAAGACAGGTGAGAGACAATTTATTGTTACCTACCGCATATGATTAAATGCTGTACTAATATTGAGGAAGACACAGCTAAAACTTTACTTTATGGTCCGCTATTAATTCTGAAATCACTACACATGGTGACCAGTGTTGACAAAGCACAGCTACGAACCCATAGCATCCTCCCCAGCCTCTCCAGCACTGCCTTCTTGTTCTGCACAGAGGGAGACCATGTCTTCGGACCTCATCTTGCCCTCTCTCAATGGAGTTCTGGGAACACACTTACGAGACCATTTGTGTCAGAGAAGAGCGATGGATTGGAACACCTTGGGCAGCAGTAAGAGGCGAGTTCTATCTGATAGGGGATGATGGGAGATGTGCTCTGCCATCCGGGCATTTGACAAAATGACCTGGGTTATAACCAAGGATGACCACATACCAGCCCAGTCCTATACAAATGGAGGAGGTGTATGTTTATTAGACTTTCTACCTAGATAAAACAGATTCTTGTGGGATGGACTTAAAAGTTAAGATTTAAAATATTTTATCTTAGGAATTAATGTCTGAAATCACAACTATCAATTTGAGGAACTGTCAAAATAGACCTTTATCATTTTATGTATATATACTAGTATTGGGATCAGTTCTCCCTGCTGCCAAACTCAAACTAACAACCAAAGTCTTAATCATGCTCACTGACATGACACAACTCACCTTACAAGCCACACACCTCAAGTCATTTAGTCACGGAGGAAAAAAAATTGAATTTTTCTTTAAAAAATAACAAATAGCCAAATGACCTTAGAGAATGCAAATGAATTCATTTGTCTAACATACACACACATTTTATTTAAGAGAAAATGACCAGCAAATATTATCATCACTACATATCATGTCCCTCTGATAAACTTTTGAATCAAAAAATGCAGTCCTTCCAAATGTCTCCACGAAAATAACAAGAATAGAGATCGGAGTGAGTTGAACCACATTTCCCCACATTCCTTTCTACATGGGACCTCATGGTGTGACTTTACCTGCAAATACTCCACATAAATGGAATGAACTAAAATAAACCCACACTCAGCTCAGGGAGGCCCAGAGTACAATGACGGGCACCTTCCTAAGAAGAGGGTGAGATGCAGAGCAGAGGCCGTGTAACCATAGAGACAGAGGGCTGGGTACCATATACACACGTCAAAGACCCCAAGCATTGCCAGGAGCCAGCCAAAGCTAGCAAAAAGCAAATGTTTCTCAAGTGCACTTTTCACAGAAAGCCTGGCTTATCAATGTTTTGATTTTAGGCTCCTAGCTTAGCAGCATACGTTTAAAAAACTATTAGGTTTTTGGAATTCTGTAACTGAAGCTACAGAAAAGTAAAGTAACAGCACAAAGATGAATTTTAGCTTAGTTAATTTTTAATTGAATTATAACCCAATGAGATATCAAAACTAATGTTCGTTATCCACATGCAAATTATATCAGGTTTCTATATGTGAAATAATGAAGCAGATAACAACGAGCAACAAATATTTTTAAAGATGTTCTACGGCAAAGATGTAGTGGGGAAAACCAAATCAAACACCACAGTTCTCATTGGCTCGGTTAACGCCAGCTTCATTTTCTGTTCCATGATGTTATCAAATTAAAAAAAATTACAACTCCTATCATACGTGCCTAATTTACTGCAGTATTGGGAATAATTTAATTAGAGGACTGAAGGTTAACTACAAAAGTTAGCCCTCACTTTATAAGCAGGCTAACAATTTCTAAATGTCTTATGAAAGGTGCTTGCATTTCCCCTTAATTTGTTTCTCACCTTCTACCCACATCCTCCTTCCTGCTATCATAAATGGATATTAAAAATATAAACGGTTTTCAGAATAAATAATAAAATACAGAAAGAGAAAGTAAGAGTAGACTGCTCTTGAGTTCACACAGGGCTTTGAACTCCCAATTTGCTGAGAGCTGCCATGGGTGGGTATACAGCAGGTGACAACCCAGCGTCTTCCCCTTCCACCCTCCCTTCTCCCCCCACCAGCATGTTCCCAAGTTTCCTCTTTCCAGGTGGATCTATGTATGTTTTTCTTAGGGTTCACCTTGTTACTTAGTTTCTCTAGGATCATGAACTATTGGTTTAATATCCTTTGCTTTACAGCTAGTATCCACTTATAAGTACCATGTTCATCCTTCTGGGTCTGGGTTACCTCACTCAGGATGGTTTTTTCTAGTTCCATCCATTTGCAAATTTCAAGATGTCATTGATTTTTACCACTCTAATGTGTAAATTGCCGTATTTTCTTTAGCCATTCTTCGGTAGAGGGGCATCTAGGTTCCCTCCAGGTTCTGGCTATTACATAATGCTGCTGTGAACATGAGGGGTTCACCCACTGAAACAGTCTACCTGAGCTAATGGGAGCTCACCAACTCCAGCTGGACAGGGGAGGAAACAGCACAGGTCCAAACTAGTCCCTCTGAATGTGGGTGACAGTTGCAAGGCTGGGGCTGACTGAGGGGCCACTGGCAGTGGCACCAGGATTTATCCCTACTGCATGTACTGGGTATTTTGGAACCGATTCTCTTTGGATGGATACCTTGCTCAGCCTAGATATAGTAGGGAGGGCTTTGGACCTTACCCTCTCTGAGGAGTGGATGAGGCGGAGGGTTGGAGGGGTAGGTGAAGGGAACAGGAGGAGGGGAGGGAGTGGGAACTGGGATTGGTATGTAAAGTGAAAAAAAAAAAGATTGTTTTTCCTTTAAAAAGAATGCAGCTGTATGGAGACAGATTCTCAGAGAGGATTATTGTAAAAGAGAAAGTTACCATCAGAAAGGGTGTGTTTCCTCATATAGATAAGAATATTTCCTAGGCCCTCGCCACATTTTTGGATTTTTTTTTTTTTTGCATACCCTGGTGTGGACTGGAGGCTGGCACCCATGTCAGCAATACCGACTTCCCTGACTCCACCTTTCCAGTGCCAGGATGATAGGTGCATGAGAGAATACTTGCCACACGTAGCTACTACTTTCACCTAGGCTTGCTTTGTGTACAGAGTATTTAGATTTCTGTGGATGCCTACCTTTGAAAACTACCATAATTCAAGAATCTATAGGAATGACAACTGCTCCCTTTGCCTTAACTGTAGGAAACTTTATAGGAAATGTTTATGCTATTAGATCGATGAAGTGATACCACGGAATAAGAACATCTATGTGATGAAGGTATTGAAAGGTAACAGCCTGATATTTTATCCGCTCCCTTCCAAATCTTTCCTTGTGCTCAGACCCTCTATCAGAAGTGCCACAAGCTGAGGAGAGAGCACCCAAGGATTCTAAATTAAAACAGGAACGCTGACCCTTGCCACAGTTATTTTAAGCTGCCACCAAAAACACTGTAAGTTTTAAAGTTATCTAAACCTAAGTTAAGCCACTATATGTTCTCAGGCTCACAAGATATAGTTCAGTCTATCCTGACACACAAGTCTAAGCAAGATTAGAGCTGCTAAGCATTTCCACTCTGGGTGAAAATTATGTTAAACCCTAAATTCCAAGGTAATCCGCTAAGTGAAAAGCAGGCACTTAAGATTCCCTTCCTAAAGCCAGGTGATGGTGGCGCACGCCTTTAATCCCAGCACTCAGGAGGCAGAGGCAGGCGGATCTCTGTGAGTTCGAGACCAGCCTGGTCTACAGAGCTAGTTCCAGGACAGGCTCCAAAGCCACAGAGAAACCCTGTCTCAAAAAGCAAAAAACAAAACAAAACAAAAAAAAAAAAAAAAAAGATTCCCTTCCTAAGCATGGTATGGGTATGTCCCAACTCCCAGTCTTCACACTGTTGACATTTCGTGAACGAAGAATTGGCCAGAATAGCAGAACAGAGGCGAACTCAAATTCCAGCTCTCCCTTTCATTGGCCCAGTGTCCCCCTTCCCAATGTTTCATGTTCTCTCGCTTGATGCACATAAGTTAAAGTTACGCCTAGCTTGTACGTCAAATGCTGGGACTGACAAGCCCAGCAGTACCAGCAGCTGTTGTTTCTATACATAATAGACTGTGAGAGGCAGGAAGAGAGGTCAAGAGAGGAACACACATCTAAAGCTGACACACTGTTTCAATCTCATTATTATCATGAAGTCATTTCTCTTCTGCTAACAACAGAGGGAATAAAGAGGCGGCTTGGAGCCTTTGAACACTCGTTGCTCTTACAGAGTGGCCAAGTTTAGTTCTGAGCACTCACAGGTGGCTCCCAGTCAGGAGCTCTAGGGAGGGATCTCCCACTCCTTTGGGGCCTCTACAGTCACTAAGCACTCACATCATGCATACACGTATATGAAAGCAAACATTATACACATAAAATGTGAATAAATCATTTAGAAGTCAGGCTTTCTTGTAGAGACTTCAGAATACTGTATTGAAAGGAAACACAATGTCATTTCGTGATGGGCCATCCCCATGCCTCAACAATTCTTTCACCATTTTCCATTATATACGAAAATTGAAAAATCTGAACTTCGAGAATCCTCAGGAAATCAGAAGAATCATGTCAATATAGAAAATCCATAACCAAAGACATAAGCCAACACCTACCTTCTGCAAATAAGGTTTCTAGGGTCCCAAACTGTTAAGTGGTATTATGGGCTGAAATGTGCCCTTGCCCAACAACAGCAACAACAAAACTGCATGCTGACGTCATAATTCCAGTACGTAGCTGGCTGTGAGTCTGCAGGGAGGTAACTAAGGTAAAATAAGATCTTCAGGGTAACCTCTAATTCAGTATGACCAGTGTCCTTAGAGAAAGAAGACATGTGTATGCAGATAGGCACAGACTTAAAACCTAGAGACACAGGGACAAGACGCCTGTCTAGGAGCCAAGGAAAGATCTTAGGACAGATCATCTCTCTCAGCTTGCAGAAAGGGTGTCATGGTATCGTGGCTTTGGCCTTCCGGCCTCCAAAACTATAAGGCGATATCTACTCCTATGTAATGCACCATCTAAGGTACTCTGTCATAGAAGCCTGGCAGTACTGTGATGGAAGACAAAGAAACAGTCAAAACCCAGAACCCCAGAGTCCAAAAGCCACTCTCTATGGATTACCCCGCCTAACAGTCAATCTCTCATTTGCACCAAAAGCACTTGACCTCAAAAACACTGAACTTGCTTTTACTTCTGCTCTTGTTCTTCCTCTGCCCTCGACTGCTGCCCTTCTGTACCGCAGGTGCCACGGCCATGCTTTTTACACTTTCTATCTTCCAGAATATCGACTCAAATAAATCTCTGTTTTAAATTTAATTAAATAAAACTCATGATTTTATGATTGTAAGGGTCTTAATGATAGTAAGGGTCTTACTAAATGTGTTGTTTATATTCAACTGCTGGGAGCTTCATGCCCACACCATTAGAACTCAGCATGTACAAACTAAATCCTCCAATGGCCCAGGACCCCCCTACCGTCATGTGACCAGCCACTGAGACCACCTCCAATGGCACAAGACCCCCTAATGCCACGTGACCAGCCACTGAGACCACCTCCAATGGTACAAGATCCCCTACTGCCACGTGACCAGCCACTGAGACCACCTCCAATGGCACAAGACCCCCTAATGCCACGTGACCAGCCACTGAGAACACCTCATGGAAACCATCCCCACTCCCGGCACTACGAAAAGTCACTGAGTTTCTACCCCTGCTCAGTCTCTGTGCCAGTCCAGACAGCATCTTCTCCATCCAGACTCCACAGTTTATCATCGGATTTCTGCCTCTAGGTCCAGCCGACATCCTAGCACACTTCACTAGTGGAGAACCTTTCTGGGAATTCACGATACTTCAGAAATGATTTGGCATTTATATGGCATGGCGTGTTATTCTGTGATGTATTGTTTCAATCTTCTGCCTGCCACCTGGATGACAGATTCCACAGGAGTACCGTCTGTATCGAACACTCCATCCTATTTACTGACTCTCGCTTAATGATGCTCTGTAAGCCGCTCAGTAGCTGTTGCAGGGCGGGTTTCAAACAAGGTCACTAACCTCATTAAAGTTCTATATGAATGGAGTGGAGAGGGAGAGCATTTCACATTCCAGTAAGAACGGGAACGGGAACCAACAGGGTTATCGGCATGGTGAGCTGCATAAAGGTGGGTAAGGTAATAGCTACCTGCAACTGCAGGCAGGATGGTTATAGGAAATTTCTCTGAGAAAAGAACATACTACGAGTTTGTAGTTAGTACCTAAACTGGTCAATGAAGAGTATTCTAGATAGAGGTAGAGTGTATGTGAGGGCCCTAGGATGGGACACTCTGGGATGGTTAAAAGAAAAGCAGAATACAGGGTTATAAAGGGATTAATTAAACATGGCTTACATAATTAGATTATAATAGTTTCAAAGTAAAGAAGAAACAATAGGACGACAAAGAAGGGGAGAGTATAATGCAAAAGTTCCTGCAACAATCCAAGGAATCCTGAGATACAGTGAGGATACTCAGCTGTGGACAGATGTGAGCTCCCTTTAGAGATGGGCCCAACAGAACCACATTTGGTTAATTTGCTGGACATGACCTTTACTCATGTACAGAGAATACTGCATGGGATGTGATGGACCAGAATTATGTTTGGATATAAGGTTTAGGTTACTTGTTATAATAGTCGTACTTGGTGGTGATAGCTTATTCTTTTTAGAGGTTGTTGAATTCAAGGGAAAATTCCAAGTAGGCAGGCAGATCTATGAAATGGACACAAAGACAAGGTCTTAACTAAACAAACACATGTATGAAAGTCAAAAGCTTATACCTGCTATTTAAATTTAGGGAATGAATGAAATTACCCAGGAATGGGTGTTTACTAGAGAAAAGCAGGCTTTTTTCTCTCCTTAGGTACTACACACCGAAAAGGCAAGACAAAGCAAAGAGAAAAACTGACCCTTCCTGGAGTCTGCCGTTGCAGGAAAGATTGTTTCAACCATGTGCAATCTACTAAAAGGTTGGAGAAGAACCAGAAAAGGGAAGGTTTGGTATATCATAAAGAGGCAATGGATACATTTTCTAAGATGTTTCAGCTAACTGGTAATGAAGAAAGCCAAACTGCAAGGAAATGAAAGGAAGAATGAGATGAGAAAATAGAAGAACAAGTGCATACTGGCTAGTTTTCTGAAAACCTGGCACAGGCCAGAGTCATTTTGGAAGAGGGAGCCTCAACTGAGAAAATGCCCGACCGGACTGGACTCTAGCCTAACCTGTGGTACATTGATGATTAGAGTGGAAGGGCCCAGAACATTGGAGGGGGTATCCCCCCTAGGCAGGTGGTCGTGGGGTGTAAAAGATATCAAATAAGCCAGCCATAAGGACGAATAAGCAGCCATCAGCTCCTGCCTCCACATTTCTGCCCTCTTTGAGTTTCTTGCCTAACCTCCTTGAATGATGAACTGCGATATGGAAGTGTAATAAAACGTCCTTTCCTCCCCAAATTGTCTTCGGTCATGATGTTGTATCACAGCAATAGAAACTATAATTAGGGCAAAGAGGAAGACTAGAAAGAGGAAAAGAAGGAAGAAGCATATCAACATTATCATCATCAAATGACAAACAAGATAATGACAGAGTGGTACTTAATCTGTCGAAACTAGGTGGCAAAACACTGATACATCATTTGGATCAGCAGAAGATGGAGCGTTGGTCCCTCTGATGGGAGAATGAACTGAGGACTTAGGTAAAGAGAATTGGCATTTTTAAAAGATGTAGAAGTGAAGCTACTAACCCTAATAGTTATGACAGAACTGAAAATTCACATGAATAAGATGACTCTCATCAATAGCAGAAACCCTCTTATGCATAAATGAAAAAGACAAAAGACAGTTCAACCATATTTGATAAAACTAAAGCCTTATGCATAGAATCTACTGCATTATGAGAGAACTTTTTAAAAAATAGCAATGGGAAAAATATTGCAACATACATAACACTAAAAGAATGAGACAACCAATGCAAACTAAAAGATAAGAACGATGGTGGTGTAGATTGGCCCAACTTGAGGCCCACACCACAAAAGGGAGACCAAGCCTGACACTGCCTGCATGGACAGGAATCAGAAACTGGACAGTCCAGAGACCTACAATAGAACCAAACACGACTCTCTCTTTCTCCCCCTCCTCTGTGTGTGTCTGTGTGCCTCTTTCTGTCTCTGTCTCTCTCTCACACACACAAGTCAATGAAATGATTACTTGTGGTATTCTGCTGTATTCATAGATTGCTGCCTAGCCCACTTGTCATCAGAGGGGCATCGTCCAGCATCTGTTGGGAGCAGATGCAGAGACCCATAGTCAAACAAGAGGCAGAGCTTAGAGAATCCCGCAGAAGAGGGAGAGGAAAGACTGCAGGAGCCAGAGAAGTCAACTACATCACGGAGAACAGTACCAACTAATCAGGACTCACACAAAGGCTCATAGAGACTACAGTAACAATCAGAGAGACTGTGAGGGTCTACGATAGGTCCTCTGCATATATGTTATGGTTGTATGGCTTGGTGTTTTTGTGGGTCTCCTAGCAGTGGGAATGGGCGTGTCTCTGACTCTTTCTCCTGCTCTTGTGGCCTTTTCCTCCTTGTCCAGCCTTGATATGTACCTAGTCTTCATGTGACTTGTTATTTATTCAGTGTTCAGCTGATATCTCTGGAAGGCCTCCTCTTTTCTGAAGGAAAACAGGAAGTGGATTGCGTCCAGGGGAGAGGGAATGAGGGGAAGAGTGGAGAAGTGGAGGGAGAGGAACCATGACTGAAATGTAATATATAAGAGAAGAATTAAAACAACAGCAAAAGAAAGGAGGAAAGAAAAAACAAGGGAACCAAGAAAGAAGAAAGGCAAATGAGCAACAGGGTAAGGATAATCCTTCATTTTTAAGAATTTCCTTTAAAAATCATGAATCTATAATAATGCCACTCTGACATTTTAGCATTTTAGTATTTAATATTTAGTAGTGAGTTATTTAGTATTTTAGTAGTGCTGTAAACAGAATCAGACATAAAAATATTCTCCAGTTGCCTAGAGAGCCCACCATGAATTTTCCCCCCACAAATCTGAATATAAAAAGATGGTCTTGTCTTGTTTAATATGACTTGGTATGACTGCAGAAGGTACTGAATGTTTTGTTGTTGTTGTGGGTTTTTTTGTTGTTGTTTTTTTGGTTTTTCAAGACAGGGTTTCTCTGTGGCTTTGGAGCCTGTCCTGGAACTAGCTCTGTAGACCAGGCTGGTCTCGAACTCACAGAGATCCGCCTGCCTCTGCCTCCCGAGTGCTGGGATTAAAGGCGTGTGCCAATGTTTTTAATTACAGTTTACACAATCAAATGAAACACTTAGCAGTGTAACTAAATCTCAGCATGTCTGGAGATGTACCATACTCACCGTGCTGTGAAAGCCACAAAAATAGAGAATCAGAGAGAGGACAGAGTGCCTACCTTCCCTGATGGCCGTGAACGGCGTCCCCTCTTCCTCCTGCAGCCTGATCACCTTTAGAGCCACCAGCTTCCCGTTTACCCTGAAGGAAACCAAAGAACAGATGAAAGTGATTCTGCAGAACTCTATGCCTGTTGTGAGTCTAATTGAGCATCCTAAAATTTCTATTCCATGAAATTCTGCATTGAGAATGACATACTGATTTCAGCAAGGCTGGGAATCCTAGAATATTGTAATTATTCACATGGTAAATACACTTGCAATACGGCTAAGGTTGAACCTGATATTTCTATGATTTAGTCTTTCCCTTCCAGTGAAACTAGAGTTCAACAAAACCACTTGACAATGAGTCTCAGTGTAATTAAAAGCAAAGCAGTGAAAGGAATATTTTCCTTTGCTTCTCAAACTGCATCTTCACTTAGATAGGCTCCTTTAATCCCAAAGACAGAAACTTGACACACACATTCCCTTCACACACACACCACCCTCTGCCGCCACTCTTTAACCCTCTCTCTCTCTCTCTCTCTCTCTCTCTCTCTCTCTCTCTCTCTCTCCCTCTCTCTCTCAGTGATACTCTCATCTTCCATAACATCTTTCCCATTTTTAAAATAAGAGCTTCTGAAAACTATAATTAATCTGGTTGCGTTTTATATTATATCAAAAATTTGATGAATAGGGGGCTAGAGAGATGGCTCAACATTTAAGAACACTGACTATTCTTCCAGAGGACCCAGGTTCATTTCCCAACACCCACTCTCTGTAACCCTAGTCCCAGGGGATCTGACACCCTTACACAGACATACATGAAGACAAAACACCAATGCACAAAAAAATAAAAATAAATAAATCTAAAAAATGAAGAATATACTATTACAAATTATAAAGACATACTCAAAGCAAATGGTTCTTTGAAACACATTCTGCATGTGTGTGTCAGCTCTAATCAAAGGTAACATTACACTGTGGAGACAGTTTTTATTCAGTCAGTTCTGCTACTATAACATCCAGGCATAACCGTATATTCTGATCCTCTTCATTGCTTTATTTTCTACTTTTACTGGGCCTGATGGAATATTTCATTTGGTGGCCTTGTTCATTAAAATGTTTTAAAGGAGATACTAAACATAAAAAATACAAAATATAATTAACAAAAAACCAACCACCGAACCAGGCAGTGGTGGCACATGCCTTTAATCCCAGCATTTGGGAGGCGGAGGCAGGCGGATCTCTGTGAGTCAAGGCCAGCCTGGTCTACAAGAGCTAATTCCAGGACAGGCTCCAAAGTAATACAGAGGAAACCCTGTCTCCCCTGTCTCAAAAGAACCAAAAAAGAAAGACAGAAAAGAAGGAAGGAAGGAAGGAAGGAAGGAAGGAGGGAAGGAAGGAAGGAAGGAAGGAAGGAAGGAAGGAAGGAAGGAAGGAAGGAAGGAAGGAAGGAGAAAAAGAAAATGAAAAAAAGAAAAGAAAAACTAACCATCCTGACATACTCTTCCCACCACCCAGGTCCCATCCTCTGGAGCCAACACTGAGTACTATTCAGACATACTCTCTGGTCTATAGCCCTTCCATATTTACATGTAAATTTTATATATACTTGTTTATGCTACATAAACTGACTTATGTATATGTATATACACCTGCACGATACAGAAAACTACATACAGAAATGTTGGTACATGATACACATCACATTGTAAAAGATAATATACTTAATTTCATACTATTCTTCAACTAATAATCATCTAGCTTATTCACAGCTTTCTGCTACTAGACTGACATAATTATATCCTTGCATATTTTATCCATATTTTTTAGAATGTGAATAACATTTGTTAATTCCTAAGTAAAAAAAGAGTTGCAAGGTCAAGCCATATGCAACTCTATTATTTTTAATGAAAATTCAAATTTTGTACATACCTTTCCTACAGCAACAATGACAATTCCTAGTCCTTCCCTCTGTCTCCTCTATGTTAGCAATATTTGGTTTGCTAATCTTATATGTCAACATGGTTCCTTTTTATAATTGTTATTGCTACCAGAAGTCTTCAGAGGAAACAAAATGGAGGGATCATGTGACCCAGAAAACCCTGTGTCTGAGTCTAAAATATGAATGCTAATGTCTTTCAAATAAATAAATAAAAATTAAAAATCAAACTCTAACTTATTTTTGTTCAAAAAAGCTGTCCCAGAAGGGAAACCCAGAAGCCAAAGTCCTTGTCACTCCAACTGCCAGGTGGCATTTCTCCCTGAGCCCACTGACACCCCGTCATTACTGAGGATGGCGATGCGAGGCAGACATCTTGTTACAAGGCTCCACCATGTGCAGTCTTCTCCTGGGTACCCAGGAGCAAGCATCCACAAATGCCTGCCCGTGCCCTTCAGCTGGCTTCTCAGCCTGTGATCCCCACTTTGTGTTTGAGAACTAAGGGAGCCTCTGGCAGGGACTGAGGCTGAGACTCAGAGACGACATCTGCACAGCTTTCTCGGCCCAGCTGAGCTCATCAGTGGCCCCCACAGGAGGCTGTAACTGATTCCAGGAACGCCTTGGAATGTTCCCCGCGCTTACAGACATTTTCCTCTCGCCCATAAAACACGCGCAGCACCTTCTTTCCCCAAAGCTTTCCACTTCCCTTGAGAAGAATGAAACTGTATGTACCAGGAACTGAATTCTGGAGTTTGGGATCTCATGCTTCTAAAGGTCATGCACTTCATGGCCCTGGGACCATGAACTATGACTAGTCCTTGGAAAAGCAACGGAGCCTTTCCTTGACTTAACACTTATTCCTGCGATGCATCTAAAGCCACTGTGGTGGTTTGCACAAGAATGCCCCCATGGGCTCCAATATTTGAATGCTTAGACACCAGGGAGTGGAACTATTTGAGAGGAGAAGCATCAGGAGGTGTGGCCTTGTTGGAGGAAGTGTGTCACTGGGAGTGAACTTTGAGGTTTCAAAAATCCATGTCAGTCCCAAGTGCTCTCTCTTGTTTGTTCCCTGTTCTCTTTTCTCTCTGTCTCTCTGTCTCTGTCTCTCTCTCTGTCTCTGTCTCTCCCTGTGTCTCTCTGTCTCTGTCTGTCTGTCTCTCTCTCTCTGTCTCTCTCTCTCTGTCTCTCTCTGTCTGTCTGTCTTTGTCTCTCTCTCTGTCTCTCTCTCTCTCTGTGTCTCTCTCTCTGCCTGTGGTCGAGAATGTAACTATCAACTATTGCTCCAGTGCCGCCATGTCCTCACTATGATGATAATAATGACTCACTCTCTGAAACCGTAAGTCCCCAGTTAAATGCTTTCTTTTATGAGTTCTTTGATCATGGCGTCTCTTCACAGCAACAGAACAGTGACCGAGACAGCCTGAGCACTCCCAAAGATCAATCTACATCATTCCATGGTGATAAGAACATTTCCTTTGAACTTACTTTCTATAAACACAAGAGCCAGTTTCATGAAATTATGATTATGCAATTTCCATGAACTGAAACGCCAAGTGTTAAGGTGTCTATCTGTTTGTTTAAATGTTATTTTGTTTTAGGTGCATGTTTTGTGTGTTTCATCTGCATGTAAGTCTGTTCATCATGTCTGTGTCTGGTGCCTGGGGAGGCCAGAGACAGATGTCAAAGCCCCTAGAATTGGAACTACAGATGGCTGTGAGCCACAATGGGTGCTGGGAATCCAACTGGGGCCTTCTGGAAGAACCTGTGCTCTTGGCTTATGAGCCCCTCCAGACCTAAGTGTTAGGGGACTTTGTGGGCTATGATCATTTCAGTTGTTGTTGACACTGATATTTTAGATATCATATCATATGAAACTAAAAATTTCTTTAAAAGTTATACATTAAAAGTTCCAGAAATAAGGAAAATGCTTCTTTCACTTCTGTGTGTCCACTATTCAGAACCTTACTGGCACTGCATATATTTTACAGAATTGGTGCAGTTAATTCATGGATACTTTCTCCTTTATACTAAATAAATCTAGAATAAAATAGAAAACTTATTTCCAAATCTTTCAGAGACACAAAAATTTTATAAAATAGCAATATCTCCATTCATGTTTGGCTTAAGGATTTATTTCCCTTTTATCTTTTGTGATCCCTCCACAACACACTCCCCACCCCCATTAAAAGTGGAGTTTCTCGGGGGCTGGAGAGATGGCTCAGTGGTTAGGAGCATTGCCTGCTCTTCCAAAGGTCCTGAGTTCAATTCCCGGCAACCACATGGTGGCTCACAACCATCTGTAATGAGGTCTGGTGCCCCCTTCTGACCTGCAGACATACACACAGACAGAATATTGTATACATAATTAATAAAGAAAGAAAGAAAGAAAGAAAGAAAGAAAGAAAGAAAGAAAGAAAGAATATTTAAAAAAAAGTGGAGTTTCTCTGCTTCTTATGCACATGGTGACAAGTTTTCATTTTGTGAAAGTTTTAGAATCTGTAGAATATTTTAACCTTTTTAAAGCCAACACACTCACTGCAAAACACTGAAAACCCTTTACTAATCTAAGCACAGAGCCCTCATCAGCCTCTCTTTCCTCAAGGCTTCACTTACTTTTTCACTAGGAATCATATCGATCATCAAATCCCTCTTTAACCTGAGTCACTGTGACTTTCTCCTTCCTTAATTAGATTTTCTCTGCATGTCTGGACACTCATCAACTGCTGGGTCCTTCAGCTTCAAAGACCAGGAAAAACATTAAGTCACAGGCTCAACCATTCTAAAAAGGATTTTTGGGAAGAATAATATTACAAAATTGTCTAATGTTCTAATTTGTGTACAAATATATATCATCAAACTTTAGTACTACTATCTGAAGCACTTAAAATTCGAAAGTATTAGCTATGCCTGTATCTCACTTCTTAAGGGTATCAAATTAAGATGCTATCCCCTAAAAAAGCAAAAAAGAAAGTCATATTTTCTAATTAACTTGTAGTTTGAAACTACTTTATGAGGGCTCAAAACATATAATTCAAACACCTATTTAAATAAACACAATATTCAAATTGAATCAATAAGTCAGAGCTGTTTATAGAAAAACATTGAAGATTCGTCTTTAACAAGTCATATTAATTAAATCAAAAGCTAATGAATAAAAAGCAATCAAGGTGTGATTGCCAGTGGAAGCATTAATTCAGATAAATAACATGGTGAGGAAAATATGCTTTAACTTGTGTTAATGTTGCCGTAGAACATTCTCCTGGAGACACTGCCAGTCTTGCCTCCATTCTTATAAGCTACACACGAAGCCATTTTCCTTCAGACACAACCCCCATTACCAACATGGCGTCACTGCGAGGTGCAATCTAAGCCCCAGGATGAGGAACTCGGTGTACTAGCCTGGCCTGTATGTCACAAGGAATGAGGTGTCAAATGCAGCACGAGGCAGAGCTGTAAAAATAGGTATTGGGGGAACTCCAGTCACAGAGACCTGGGGACACGAGGTGGCCAGGCAGAGCTATGGTCAAGTAGGATTCAGCTTCAAACAGATTCTGAACAGAGCTTCAAAACCCTAAGTTCGGAAACTGTGTCTGTAATTCCCTTAACCCTTGACACTTGCAGGAACAAAATTCTTGTGTGAGAGTAACACCTAAAGAGCAGAATTTTTAAACAAAAACAACAGCCCACTGCTTCGTTTTGTTTTCTATCCACCCATTCATTCATTTATCTCTAGTTCTACAAAACCTATAGACTCCCCCCCTTTGCGCAGGGCACAGTTTCCAGTTTCAAAAACTGATGCTCAAAACCAATTTCCATACACATAAGTGATTCTCAAGGGAAAGCTGGGAAGTCTTTCATTCCATCAGTTACCTCAAGTTAACAGGAGAAACTAGTACAATAAAACAATATTATCTAGGTCATCTTGGAAAGTAGTGTTCGTGTGCTAACACCTAGAAAAGAGTGTGTCTGGAAGATATAAAGGAAATTAAAGCAGTAGACCTAAAAGAAATTTAATATATGATGTCTCCCTCATCCGTTATGATCTTGTAACAAGAGAAAGTGCTGAAGAAAGCAATAGCCAGAGAAGCCAGGCACAAGGCTTCTGTCCCTTGCTGTGTTGACATAGGGGGCAACTGCAAGCTGTGGCAGAACCAGACCAGTCCTTTGAGCTGAGTTTATAAACTGGGGGCAAAGTTAGTAAAACTATTTGGAAAGTTATCCTAATCAGGCTTCATTTATTAACATCATCTTTCAAAACTAGTTCAAATGTTCAGTATCTAGCACTGAAACTTAAAAGTTATCCAGCTGTTCTGTGGCCTGGCTGCTGTCTTTAAATCATCTTTTATCTGGATGGAAACGAGAAGTCACCTCAGTACTACTTAACCATTGTTTTCTGGCAGATCTTGACAATGCTAACCCCCATCTCTTCTAGGTGTTAGCACCTTACTCTAAGGAAGAAAAAATTTAAATAATTATAATTTCAAGGTAACTCTAGCAGCCCCTTGTCTTCACATCTGCCAAAATTATATAGACAGAAATGGAGG
Organism: Alexandromys fortis; assembly: GCF_014885135.2. Taxonomy (NCBI): domain Eukaryota; kingdom Metazoa; phylum Chordata; class Mammalia; order Rodentia; family Cricetidae; genus Alexandromys; species Alexandromys fortis. The sequence continues at coordinate 2,655,264 of NW_026067916.1, read as the reverse complement.
AAGACTCATACTAATTCTTGTTAAATCTAATATTAATAACAGTATAAGGTCTATTTGCTAGGGGGTGACTAAGAATACAAAATCTGAGGTTTTAATACAATGAGCAGAGAGTACATTCAATCAGCAACTATTACCTATAAAAATAAATCATAACTAAAGCATAGTTCATGATTTTAAATGTTTTATCAAACATACAGACACATACTACCTTGACACATAATTAGTTTGGACATTTTAAATCATTATATTCATGCCAGAAAACAGACCTGTGTACGTTTGCTGTTGGAGGCCATGGGAAAATCCAGCATAAGGCAATTGTTAACTCCGACGTCCACCCACCAGAGGAGAGAGTCTCTGCTGGAGGTTAATCTTGTCCGGGTAAGGCCTGCAGGACCATCGGCTGAGGCTCACTTTTGCTAAAGCAGCTTGGTGTCCCTCAATACCTGCACTGTAGTGTGTGATCTCATGTGAAGTGCATGTAATATCATAATTACGTCTTAATCTTATGGGCACTTGTCAAGTGGCAATATTTGGTCATCTGGAAGATGCAACATGAAGACATCAAATATGTTTAAATCTATAACTATACACTAAAACTAATAAAACCCATGGGATACTCTGTGGTCAAGGAAGAAGAAGCTGATGTAGTAAATGCTTACTTTGCAAAGGGCTTAGAAGATGCTACTGGAAAGTATGTTCTTCTGGTGAGAGCTGACATGCTCCTTCACAGAATTAACAGAACCCTATTCTGAATCTGACCATACCTAGATTAAATGCTTACTGAAAGAATATAATCAACAAATTACATAATGTTATTGGGTTATAATCTGAAAAATTCAAACTGTAATACACTGTAGGAACTAACATGAACAAATAAATTTCAAAGTAACATTAGCTGAGGTCTTAATATTATTAATACATTAATATTTGTTTTAATTTTGTAATGTTAGAACATGATGTGTGTGTACATGTGTGTGCATGTATGTGCATGTGTGTGTGTGTCCTGTGCGTTCATATATCTCCAGAGGCTAGAAGACAATATATGAAGGCATATGGAAGAGCCCTGGAGTTGGAGTGATGGCTACTGAATGAACTCTGGCTCTCTGCAAAAGCGGCAAAGGCTCTACACTCCAGCCCCATAGTTGTATTTTAATACAAGAGTCTTCATCTTTCAAATAATATTCTGTGAAACAATTATAGTTGGAGTTTTTCTCAAAACTAGTAGAAGAAATTAAATGACAAAAGAAGATCAGATATGAGGTTGACAGTGTTTAAAGCCATGTGACAGGTTGTCAAGGGTTTACTGCAACAACTACGATTTCTACTAATGATTTTCCCCTCAAAGAGGTACAGAAAGAAGGAACGAGTTGGGGGGTCTTACTAAGTAAGGGGTGCTATAAAATGCTGTCTTCTCAACCGAACATGGCTCTCGTTTTCATGAGTTAATAGCAGCTGTGATTATCTGCAGAGGACCTGCCTTAGATGGAACCCATCAAAGTTCCACCATGGATGGGAGGGGCTTATTAGACTCCACTGCTCTCCTAGGAGCTACTAGCTGCTGGGGGAGGTGAGGGACTTTCTTAGTGGTGGCCATCGCTGATAAGTTGTCATTGCTCCAATACATTACCTCACAATAGGAAGGGTGGGCAAGAAGCTGAAGCTGCAGTCCAGATAAAAGATGTTAGCATTCATATCGGGGGAAGAACAATAAAGAAAGGCAACATCTTCTGCAGACAAAACTGCGAGACAGTCAGGACAAATTGAACTGAGCCTTGAGAACTTAAAAGGATGACTTATAATTTCTTGATTTCAGCATGAGGGTAGTTGGAGGTACCATTTGTTGATATGAACGGAACTAAAACTTGGAGAGATGGACATGTGTTCCAAGAATTTTATTTGGTAAGACGTTGGCCTGGAAGCATTAAATGAAGATGCAACTGACACACTGATATTTATAAGCCTGGATCTTGGTACAAAATTCTAAGCCAGACATAAAATTGTGATTCATTTGTACTACATGGAACAGCCAGGATTCAGAGTTAAGAAAACACTCAGAACAGAGATGGGGAGTAGGGATAATTTTCTGATCTGGGGGTGATGCTCTTCATCTGGAAGACCCAGAAGAGTGGGGTAAGCTACCACTAGAGTAGAGGCTCTTAAAGAAACACGAATGGGTCGTGAGAGTGGCTGACTGTCAAATGCAGGTCTTGGGTGGTGTCTGATGTAAACAAGGATGGGAGGCAAGAGGCTCAGTCCTGAGAGTATCTTGAAAGCAGAGGAATGAGGATACTGTTAGGGTATCCTCACAGCAGCATAGCTGTCCCCTCGGTACACAGGCAAGGCATGCAGCAGGACCGGCTCAGTCTTTGCAGCTGTGTACATTCAAGTACATTTTCTCAGCTCTCGCTGCAGAGTAGACCCACCAAGGGGCTACACCACAACAGTGGCCGGTCATACCTCTGAGTTAACTGGTGTGGCTGGGGGAAGAGGTAAAAGCACCTGTATTTGGAAAACTTCCTTTGGTGATTCTAATGTCTAAGCGTGGCTGAAAAAAGCTTCTCGTGTCTCTCTTCCTTGGCCTAGTCTCTTACACCGATACCGTTTTATCACTATAAACATGCTAAGATATCCTGAGACACTGTGAGTCCCCTCTGCATCTTAGCTGACAGCGCCTTGCCAACCCTCAGTTGCCTGCTCCTTCTCAAGCTCAGCTGTCAGGAAGCACGAACTACCAGGTGTGCTGTATTAGGGCTGATCGGATCAGGACACGCCCCACTCTAGAAACTGAACTGTGAACTTTGTGCCAAAAAGTATACTGTGATGGTTGTCTTCATGGACCTGAAATTGCAGCCTCTCTCTCCTGAAATACGATTCAGGAGTACGTTTTCTCTCTAATAAAACTCCAACCTGTTACAGGTACCCAGTGCTCGTGCCTCTAACCACTGATTCTGTATTTCAATCCTACTCACGACAGGCATTACCTCCTCGCCTCCCCCGTTCTCATCCTCAAAAGACAAAAACACTGAACACAGAGAGACCAGCACTGTGCTTTCTCACACTGCCCTCTGGACCAAAACCCCATCCTCATTTTGGTGCCCTTGGCTTCAAGTGTCTGTGTCTCTGTGTCTCTCTATCTCTTTGTCTCTTTATCACCTCTCCCCCCCCCCCCCCCCCCCCCCCCCCCCCCCCCCCCGACTCCACTTCTCCACCCAGGCCTTGTTCATGTTCCCCTTGCAGGCAGGCCTCAGCGCTCCATCACTGGTGAGTACACTGGTGTTCTAGACTACATACACTAGTACACTGCCACCAGACTGTGCAGGGAGATCTCATGGTAAGTACACCGGTGTTCCACTGCCACTAGACTGCGCAGGGAGATCTGTTCCTAGGCACAGAAATAGCACACACTAGGGTCTCTACTGCTCGTGGGTCAGTTAACCAGCCTTCATCAAATACCCTGGCAACACCGAATCTACCTTCTCAGGACTTTCTTTCCTACCACTACAAAATCAAATACACCTATCAAAACTTATAGGCAAAGAAGTATGCTTACTAGCTAAACTGGCTCGCTACCCTCTTAGCACCACAGTTTAACTCTCAAGAGAAGAAGGTATTCAGGTATGGCACCATTTGTTGCCGACCTCTTAACCTCTATTTTCACTTCAGAACTGCTCAGAACTATCCAAACAATGTTCTTTTCCAAGTGTTCGAGGAGGGCGCGCAGGTAAAAAGGCATACCCACATCCTTAGGTCTGTTTCATCCATGGTTTTGAACATTCCGACACTTTAGGACTACTAGTATCTTGTAGTTTTTCATAATTTCCACAGAAAATTGATAGATAAATAAAAAAACTCAAGTACAAACTTTCTTAAAATTCTATAGAACAGTCATCTCAGGTCTGAAAACAAGTTTTTAGAGAACCACCGTGCATCCCCCATCTGATGGTGAGCCACCATGCGTCCCTCATCTGATGGTGAGCCCCATGCATCACAATCTGATGGTACAAGTCCCTCCTGTGCCTGCTCCGCATTTGCAGACAGAATGGAACTCTCCTTGGGAGCAATATAAGCAAAAGGAGAGGTGAGTAATTGCATCTGTTCTTTGCCATCTTTCTAGGGCAGCAACATCTTCAATAAGTGAACTTGGGGCCCAAGCTCCTCAGAGGACTTCCTGCATCTCAAACTAGGCCAATCTGGGCTCATCTGGTCTGGATGAGTTTCAAGAGCCTGTCATCATTTACCCCGATACACAACCTTCTGCAGGATTAAGTCAGAGGACTGTGAACTTCTAAGGACTCTGAAGACAAGTGTCTCCGAGATGCAATGAACCCTTTGGGGATAACAAGAGCAACCCACAAAAAACTGCTGAAGAGATCCCAAGCTAGTGGAGGAGACGAGACAGTGCCCAGCAACCCAAACTCATGGCAGATAAAGGCAACAATTCTAGTTTGGTCTCTGCTGCTGTGATAAACACTGGGAGCAAAAGCCACTTGGGGGCAAAAGGATTTATTTTTCTTATAAGTTAGAGTCACCACAGTGAGTGAGGAAAATGTCTAATTTCATTAGAAAAAAAATAGCTACTTATCAGAAAGTACAGATCCCCACGAAGTGAGACCTGAAACTTCCTGTGTGATATTCACTCACAAAAACACAACATACCTGGACCGGTGTGCATTGAAAATTGAGAAAGAAGAGAAGCAAAGTCAGAGAACCACCAAATAGAAAAAAAAAAAAAAACAAGCAATGGCAGGGTTTTGTTTTGTTTTTCCCTCTTCCTGTTTTCAAGCACACTTGTCTGGAGAAACATATCACAGAAGGCTTTGAAAACGCTGCATTTACACTTCTGGAGAAATCACATTTTCTCTCTCTGAGGTCAAGCAGCCACTTCAAATAGATTGTCATCTTCGGCAAGTTTTTGCTCGTCTCCCCTCCAAGACAGAAAACATTTCCAATGAGCTAAAAAGAAATGACTATACTTCTGATGATATTATCTCTTTCCCAAATCCTGGGTTGCTTGCTTCTTATGCTCTGGCTAATTCTTCTTCATCACATCTCAACCCTATCTAAGAAGGAAAGACAAGTCTATTCACCCAACCTTTTCTCTGTGAAAAGCATTGCTACAGCCTCACAACCACAGCGAGTTGGGCTAACAGGAAGCAAGCAGATAAAATCTGATGTTCAACTTTACAGCACTTCAAGCCTCCCAGTCCAGGTCCCATGTATCTAACAGAGCCAGAAGAGCTCCCTGACCCTGGCCCTGGCCCTGGCCCACACACTGAGCACAGCAAGAGAGAAGCCATGCCCCCACTCTCAGGATAAAAGCCTCCCTACAGAAAGCAGATGAAATGCACGAAACAGCACATCACTGATTTCCCTGCAAGGTTTTGAAGAGTCCCCAAATACCCATTGCCAACTGGTGTTCACCACGGAGATCTTGTTTTTCCCATTCAAAAAGAGCCATACAAAATTAAGCAAACTTTAGAGCCACAGGATAAAGCAATTAATGCAGCCCCGGAGAGTCATTATGACAGGATATTCAGAGATCAGGGTATCCTCCACCCATTCTAACGAAGACCAAAACACACGCCCAGCCCTACAATCTATGCTTCTACCGACATAGAAAATCAGCATTTTCTATTTGGTGGTTGCCTGCAAAGACACAGGGAGAACGAACAAAGGAAACTTCACTTTAACCTTGTGAAAAGACTTCATGACTGGAGCTAAGTCAGAGGACGCGGGAGGAGGGGCTTTTATTCAATAAAAAGAAATTGATCTCATAATTATGGAAAATATTAAACATATTTAAAATGAAATTTAAAATACTATCAAGTATAGGCACATTTATTTGCTATGATTTAAGTCTTTTATGGTAAATGGTCTTCACAACAGTGCTATCTAGCACCATAAATGACCTCAAGCTAAAAGAAAGTGTCCCTTAAAATGGTTTGTTTTAAATAAGTAAGGGGTCAACCTAAAGCTCAAGAAATTTCCCTGCACCCGTTGAAGACAGAGACTGAATTCACATACTGATGAAAAGCAGATTAAGGAAAGATCATTATAAAAACATTCATGATCGGTAAAAAAGATAGATAATAAGCTTGCCTTACTTCTAAAACCTAACAGTAGGGCCAGAGAACAAGTTAGCGTGATTTGGGATGAGCTGGTTTCACACACAGTCAAGGCCCTGCAGTGCAGCTCAGAACAGGGCACCCCCTAGCCTGTGTGAGGCTACAGTTCCAGCTCCAACGCTAAAAACAAGACAAAGCTGAACCAGGAGGGGAGCGTCTTCAACTCAGAAACAACCCTGATCCTGAACACTTTTATAAAATCTCATTCTGTGTGGCAGGTCCTGAGGGGAGACCTTCCTTTCCTTTGTCTCGTTCCTTCCCCGAAGCACCTCAGTGTAACAGACACACCATGAGCTCACTGTCAGGAGAAACGAGGCACACGGTGACTCAAACGACTGGAAGTCAGATGTGAGCTTTGGCTCCAGGTCAGTCCTCTTGTAAACTTGGAGACATGATAAACAAAACTGCCAAGGGCGGCCCGAGGAGCCCGCAGAGCTCTTCACTCCTCAGAGGGACGCTGCTTCTAGCGCCATCCCTTCCCATGACGCTCAGGACCAAATTATTTATCTTCATGTGTTTGAGTGCATGGGTTCATGTTTGGAGGATATGTGCGCGTCACGGTAAGCATGTGAAGGGCAAAGGATAATCTTGGGTACTGGGCCTTGTCTTCCACACTGCTGAAGACAAGGGCTCCTGCTCACCACAGCGTACACTGAGTGTCTGTCCCACAGGCCTCCTGGATCCCCCTGCCTCCACAGGCCATCGGCATTGCTGGGATTACACACGCGGGCATTATCACATCCAGCTTTATGTAGTTTCCGGGGATCTGAACCCAGATTGCAATTTACCCACTGAACCATCTCTACAGGTCTGTGATCAAATTATTCAACATAAAAGCTGTTTCTTTATTCTTTGGGATACCTTTTCTTTACTGCTGTTTCTAATAAAGTTTGTACCACTGAAAAACTAAATGTTTTAGGATAACCTTAATGAGTTGTATCCTAATTACAACCTGATACATGTTTATTGCAGTATCTGCTGAAACACACTGACAGAGTTGAAACTGGTAAGAATCCCACCATCTTCTCACATGTGTGTATACATTCCAGATCATTTTCCTATGGACAAATTCTTTTCCAAAATGGCACCCCACAGAACATTCATAATTATTAATGCATTTTATGTGAGTTATGGTTTACTTCAATATTTTTATCAGACGTGACTGCTATAAGAAAGCAAATGGCCCCAAGTTCTCACATGGCCATCATTACCATTCAGGAAAATGGGCCTGGCATGTCCTCTCATAAGGTAAAATCACTCCCGTGTTTCTACCTCTTAATAAAAGCAACTGTGCCCAGGACAATCCTTAAAGGAATGACTAAGGGCACATACTGCATGGGCCTGAAGCGTGAGGTTGCACGCCTCTGAGATGGCCTGGCTAGATATTACTCTAATGGGAGTATCCATAGACTTGGTGAAAGTAAATAAAAATCCAATTATTTTCAGGACAAATGTGCTAGCAGATTTTACTCCGTGAACCCAGAGAGATGACTTACAAACTGCAGAAACCAAGGCTTAGTACCCAAGTGCACAGCTGAAAAGAACAATTCCTGTGCTCTGGCTCTAAAATTCCATCCCCTAAAGCCATCATTCAGAGCCGGTGTTGCTATGGCTTGACCTTTGGGAGGCGATTGGATTTTAAAGGTTCTGGCATCATCATCGACACAGTATCCATTCATGGATTGATCAGGTAAAAGGCTGTTGAAAACAAAGGTCCCTGTGGTGTACTGTGTTTTGTCGCCAGCCAGTCCCTTCTTCCCTCTGGTCCCCAGCTAACACAAGCTGAGTGTGTTCCTTCTACAGACACTTTAGCATTAAGTACTCCACCCCAACCATAGGGCTAACGGCAAGTGGGCCAAGAGAACAGGCAGCAGCCTCGGAGGCCACAAGTCAGGCCAGCCCTCCCCCAGGTGACTGCTGGTATTTCACCACCGTGAGAAAAACCAACACAGAAACACATCATCACAGCTTCCCATCAAAGCACTCCAGACATTTTCCTCCATCACCATAGAGTGACGTTTGCCGACTGAGGGACTGGGAGCACTGTGCCTGGTGCTCAGAATAAGTTAACACAGAGGAAGGAAAGGAGACACCAAGAAAGGCCGAACAGAAATCAGTATTAAATATCCTGACACATGTGAAAAGTAAGACTCTAATGAGAAGCGTCAAACTTCTGCAATGAGGGAGAGAGAATCTTCGGCCTCAGTTCCTAGTAGGGAAAGTGAGGACTACAGTCAGCAACAGGACAGGCGAGGGAGAGCATGAGAACATATCAAGGTACCAAGGGTAGGAGTTAATGACCCTTGCTAGACTGGCCTGGCAGGATTCATGCTTAGGGCTATCTAGGTGCAGGGGCGCTCACACGCACTGGCTTGGCGGGATTCTTTCTAAAACTGTCCCATGTAAGCATGTGAAGGATGGGGGGGCCAAGATCACAGCTTAAGCAAGAAGAACGCTTAAGGAAGCCGGACATAGAGATCAATTTCAGATATGTAGAAAGTTTCACGGTATGTCTGATTTGAATTAGCTTCCAAGTGTTATGACTTTGGGAGATGAGCCGCAGCCTCTCCCTCCCCCATCAACTGAGGCAGGCTGATCTTCAGCTTCCGGCCTGAGCTCACTCTCTTTTCTGTCTTCCTCTCGGAGAGGCAGCTTCACTTCTGCCTCTCTCTCCACTTCTCCGCCCCCTCCCCCTCTCTCTCTCTCCTCCTCTCCCTCTCCCTCTCCTTCCTCTCTCTCTCTCTCTCTCTCTCTCTCTCTCTCTCTCTCTCTCTCTCTCTCTCTCTCTTCCTCCCTCCCTCACTCCCTCCCTTCCTCCCTCCCTCCCATTTCCCTTCTCCCTTCTCCCTCCATAACCCCCTGAATAAATATTCAACCTGACTCTGCAAGTTGTGTCTATCCATGTCTCTGTCTCTTGCCTGCCTGTCATGTGTCTCCCTGCCTGGGACCAGCTGCTCCCAGGGCCCGCTGCCTGCCGCCACGTGGCCCGCTACCACCATTTGGAGACCTATAGCATTTCTGCTGCCTACTGCCGCCAGGAATCTTGCAGCATTGTTAGAAAATCATAACACCAAGACTTAACAATGTGTTAACTTGTAAAAAGGAGAGATAAGGCCTTTAAATACTGGGCTGGGGACCTCCTGTCACAAACAAGGGTTCAAAGCACACAAAGCCCAGAGAAACCAATCAGGATGTGTATGCTTTGCGTGTGTAAACTGAGGATGGAATTTAGAGTGAGAATACAGAGAACCACTGAGGCAATGGCCATCTGAAGAAGTGAAATAGGAATTTTGAATCCTAAGGAATATAAAATAATAAACCACATTCATAAAACCTACCAAAAAACACTATGTGCTGAGACCAGGTTAAACAAATCATAAAATTAGTATCTTCATAAATATAAATTAACCACCCTAAAATATTCATTTCCCCTAGTCTGTTATACATATATACTGTGGCTATACATACACACTGTAGAATATCTAAGAGTAACTTGGGATTATTACAAAGAAAGGTGAGCACACAATTTACTAAATTCACCCATGCTTTGTTCAGTCGAGGGCGTTTTCTGGACAAGCACACGTGTGCTCCGCACGGTCATTCACACGGCTTCCTGCAGAGGTGCTCTGTGCTTTCACCGCTAAGGCATGAAGGAAACCAGGTCCCACAAAAAACTACTCCAAAATGATTCAGCTGCCAAATTTGCTCCTGCTAAGAAATCTAAGTTCTTTTCATGTGAGACAGCACAACTTAGATCCTTTGAGAAAAATCCATGTTGTATGGTTTCTTTCTTGCAACCTAGCTTCAATAATCAAATGAAGCCAACTATCTAAAATAAGGGCTGGAGCCGGGTGGTGGTGGCGGCGGCGCACGCCTTTAATCCAAGCACTCGCTTGGGAGGCAGAGTCAGGCAGATCTCTGTGAGTTTGAGGCCAGCCTGGTCTACAGGAGTTAGTTCCAGGACAGGAACCAAAAAGCTACGGAGAAACCCTGTCTCGAAAATCAAAAAATAAAATAAGGGCTGGAATAGCAAACTGCTTGAGATGACAGATAACAACAAAGTTTGGTTTTGTTGCTGTTCACAGAACAAAGCATTTATTTAAGAAGTCTGTCGGGTGGTGGTGGCGCACGCCTTTAATCCCAGCACTTGGAAGGCAGAGGCAGGCGGATCTCTGTGAGTTCGAGGCCAGCCTGGTCTATAATAACTAGTTCTGGGACAGGTTCCAAAGCTACAGGGGGGGCAGAAAAAGAAGAAGTGACAAAATCAGCATTTCAGAATGTCTCTCTTTGTGTGTGTCAGCCGTCACAGTCACCAACAGAAAGCATTCTGGGGTGTTTTCATTTATCCTGAAAGCGAGCATCAAGGAGAAATGTCTCTGCCCACATAGGCTCAATACTCTCAAGAATAATTAGATATTTGCTCATTTAAAATACATAATAGGTAACACGTACAACTGTCACGCCACACTCCCACTGCAGCAGGAAGGAAACCCCCAGTGGTCCCTCCGAGGAATGATTCCTTCCACTAATGCGTCATGTGGAGATCCAGCCCAGAAAATAAAAAAGAGGCCACTTAGCTCTCTTTTAAATAAAATTAGTCTGAAATTTGGTAAACTGGGAAGATACACACACCTTCTCAAGTCAAATATTTGGAAAGGGTTAAGACACTGGTCAATAACTGTCTACTTTTTTGTCTCTTCATTGTTTTCTTTTATGCTTTTCTTATTAAAGTGGAATTTGGTCTCATAAAAATCACTGGTTTTTATAAAGCAAACACTATTAAAACCAAGATCCTATGCCTATGGCAGATAAATAATACTGTCTAAATTATCTTTCCTGTCTTCTTGGGGTTAGGCAGACACTCGCTATCATTTCTAGCAGGTTTTTGTTTATTCTTAAAATCCAGGTTTTAAAGGAAATGTCATTTATTTTCTTCCTTTACCAAGATCTTAAAATCCAGAGTACTTATTAGTCAACTGAACCTACAGACTTTGACTTTACAGAAGTGAGAGGAAGTATGGCAAATATGACAAGACCATTAACTCTGAGTGAACAAGGAGATGATATGGCTGAATTGCATATCTGAAAGGGGCAGAAGTGTAGACCGCCTGGCGGGTCACTCAGTCTAGGGTTGTAACCCGCCTGGCAGGTCAGTAATTCCAGGGTCCCAGAGAGGCGCTATCTGAAAGATATGGACGGTGAGAGAAATAAGGCCATGCTAGGTTTGTCAGAGCCTCCGTTTATTAGAGTCATGGTTACAGCTTATATAGGATGAGGAATTTGGGGGGCAGGGGCATGGACAGGAAGGAATCTTTTTTTTAATTTATTTATTTATTAAAGATTTCTGTCTCTTCCCCGCCACCGCCTCCCATTTCCCTCCCGCTCCCCTGATCAAGTCCCCCTCCCTCGTCCCCAAAGAGCAATCAGGGTTCCCTGCCCTGTGGGAAGTCCAAAGACTACCCACCTCCATCCAGGTCTAGTAAGGTGAGCACCCAAACTGCCTAGGCTCCCACAAAGCCAATACGTGCAGTAGGATCAAAAACCCATTGCCATTGTTCTTGAGTTCTCAGTAGTCTTCATTGTCCGCTATGTTCAACGAGTCCAGTTTTATCCCAGGCTTTTTCAGACCCAGGCCAGCTGGCCTTGGTGAGTTCCCAATAGGACATCCCCATTGTCTCAGTGTGTGGGTGCACCCCTCTTAGACCAATGTGAAGTCAGAGCAGTCATCACAAAAATGATTAGCAGCAGCTTCAGAAAGAAATTCCCATAGGACAGTTTGTATAAATACGTACGATTCAAACGTGTCCGTTTAAAGCACAAAGAAGTAGCTAAAAGTGAAAAGAAAGACCTTGAAATTTTGGCAAAAGTTTCAAAGCACACAATAGAGGCAGAGAACCATTTTTTCCTTGCAGCCCATTTTCAAAAATCACTTAAGTATGGTCACAATGCGTTGTGGAGATATGCTTCAGGTTAGAGTCAAAAAAAAAATCTGAATTTCTAATTTACTCAAAATCCCATTTGAAAGAGTTTCGTTTTGGAAGAATGGCTGTGTTACTATTTCTCCTCTATTTGTGAGGGCAATAAAAGGCCACAACTGTGCCGGGAGTTGGGAGTTATTTATGCCATTTACTCATATGGCAACGATGAAAAGCAGCAAGAGAAATGGATGTCATGAAATCTTGAGCTTAGGCTCACAGGAAAAGACGACAGTAAAATGGAAACTCTTCCCTAAAACGCAGAGCCCACCAGAAGGGAGAAGGGAGCAGCGCTCTCTCTCTCTCTCTCTCTCTCTCTCTCTCGCTCTCTCTCTCTCTCTCTCTCTCTCTCTCTCGCTCTCTCTCTCTCTCTCTCTCATCTGTCGCACACATCTACCACAGTGCACAGGATGGAATAAGTGAAGAAATAGCTCTCGGGTCACTGCAGAGTTGCCTAGGACAATGGAAACACAGGTAAATGGCTAAAACCAAACCGCAATACAAACATGGGGGCAAGAGTCGAGACTATTATCAAATTTGTTCATTTAAGAAGGTAGGACAAGCACAGACTTAAAAGTGATGAATGTTTTTTTTTAAAGTCCTATCATATCTGGAGTTGAGCTGACTTGTCCTGATTTACGGTAGAGTCAGCTATGTGACTGTAGAAGATTTTCTAGACTATGTTCACATCAGTTTCTTCCTTAGTAAAATGTAGGAAATTGTCTTATTTCAAATCTCTTCTAAGATTTTTTAATGACAAATTAAAATGCACTCACTGGGCGCGTACTATGGCGACACAGCATTCCCGACAGGGTGTGCTTAGTCAACCACAGTCGTCCAGATTGAGAGGAATGATCCAGTGTGAAAATTTTACAAATGTTGCATGAAGCTAAGTTACACAGAGAAAAAGAAATAACGAGAAGAGAGGAGAGGAGCACAAAGCAGATGCTACTTTAACAAATCACACTAGCGCTGGAGTGAAAAACGTCAAGAGTGCAGCCACACTAGGGCTCCGTGGCCTCTCTGCTGCTGAAACAATCATCAATACAAAGGCAGAAGAAACACCTGAGGACCATTTCCCTACGGTCTAAGTCCAAATTCCATGAAGCTGACAACAAAAGAAACATTTGAGACCCAAGAAAGGGAAGACCGATTATCTGAGACATGTAGAAGGAAGTTCAACTGACATTTGAGAAACGGCTCAAATTTTTCCATCAAGAATATACAAATAGGGGGCTGGAGAGACGGCTCAGTGGTTAAGAGCATTGCCTGCTCTTCCAAAGGTCCTGAGTTCAATTCCCAGCAACCACATGGTGGCTCACAACCATCTGTAATGAGGTCTGGTGCCCTCTTCTGGCCTGCAGACATACACACAGACAGAATATTGTATACATAATAATAAATAAATAAATAAATAAATAAACAAACAAACATTTAAAAGAATATACGAATATACTTCAAGGGTTTCCCTAATCATCTCCTCCCTCCTCGCCACTAACCCCTTCATTCCAGTCTCTCTATGTGTCTTTCCTATTGCTTTAAATCCAGAACGGGTCTGAAGGCCTCACTTCTCACCCTCCCTGAGTCAGCTCTCCGAGTCTTCACGCACCATCCCTCAGAATAGGGGCTTTTTCCCCTCCATCTTGTTCTTTCTGCTCTCAATTTCCACTCCCACTGGGACCCTACAAACACTGTGAGAACACTTCCTCAAGGACAAACTGTCCTGTCGTTCCAGAATGCCTCTGAACCTTTGACTTTCTTGTGCCACCTGATCTCTCTCATGCTTGCTCACTCACCTGTGACCCCCGCACTCTCCTCTCTTGCTACGTTCCCTCCTATCCTCTGCTCCTCTCTGCTATGCTGTTACTTCTTCTTATTTCATTTAGAGATTAAATGCTGCTTTACTCAGAAAATCTGCGGTGCATTGAAGTTGGTCATGCTCCCTGGTGCCCTCAGAACCTTCTAGAGTTTAGCACTGAAACATCCATCCTAAGATCCTAAAGTTAATGTTTTGGTATTGTTGTGTTCTTTTATAAAATGTATTGGTGTTTAGTCTATCTCTTTCTTGTTAAGAATTCTGATCCCTAAGGACTCCCCAGTGGGCCTCATCTGTAGTGCTACCCACTTGGTTTCTCAGTATCCCAATTTTCCAGTGCTCCTCCTAAGAGGTTTGATTAGACATACAACCAATCCTCTGCTTCCTTCAGGGTTCTTCTATCCCTCTCCACAGAGTCTGACTTCAATGCTGCCTCAAAATTCACTAACCCATCAGACTAATTAGAAACAGCTTCTATGGTATTCTCTACTGGATTACAACAGGGCTTTCAATATTATCCAAAGAGCCCAAAGTTTACAGTTTCCCCCAACTGAGACAATGCAATCCCAAAGAGGCCATTCTGAACTTGATACCAAATTAGCTTTTATAACTTCAAAGGATTCATTTATGCAGGGAAATGTCTGTTTCCTTGGAATGTTAGAAAGAAAGAACATATTTGCTCAGGAATCAACAATAAAAAAATGACAAATGTTTTATGCCTGAGATCTTCAATTTCCTTTCTGTCTGAGACTTTTTAAGCTCAGTTATTTTGTTGGTTCAAAGCCAGTAAGCTCATATCATATTTCCCATTCTCAGATTATGCAGATAGAGATATACATCATTCCCATGACTGCAGGATGAAACCACAGACACAGCCTTAAAGCTGAACTTCTCTGACACCCCATACACATGTAGGAGAAGGGTCACTCCTTTCTCTAAAGCCCCTCTCCTCTCTCATCTGCTCTACTATGATATTCTGTACTTCAAATTCTCTGAGGGAAACAATGTCTATAACACTGATTATTCAATGTAAATATTAATACTAAAATTTCAGGGGCTTATCTATCTTTCTGTCATTATTGCTAATGGCATATACATCTGGTTTTGAGTTCATGATAAATAGGAAACAATTGACTAAATTCATTGATGCTTCACCTTGTTAGCTATGGACTCAAATAGAATCTGAGTTCCGCTAAGCTTCAGCTTACTCACGAATTCCTGTTCCAAATGTTCAGTTATTGGTAGCTGTTGATGCTTTCTTTAATTATTTGGGACACATCATTAAGTTGTAAGTAATAAATGATGAGAGGTCCCATGAATTTTAGGCTGATTAATTTTCACACAAATCATAAAGTTGAGCATGTACACATTGTTGTATAAGAAACCTTTTCAAACGAATTGACAATTTTAAGTAGGTGAGAATCACACAAAATTCAAAATGCTTCTACTGAATCACTGAAATGAATGCTTTTCAATCTTCAATTTGATCCTAGAATAAAGTACTTTAGTCCAATTTTATTTCAGGAAAAATATTCTATCAACTTTCAAGAAGCATTAGTACTATTTAAGTAAGCTTATCACATAATTTTCATGAAAATGAAGACAATATTTATAGTAAAAAAAAAAAAAAAACAGTGATGACTACTGGTGACCGAAGACAACATATGTAAACCAGGACTCAAACGACAACAAAAAATCAGGAAGCAGGTCCCCTTCCAAACACACCCTTCCTCTTCTACACAGAGTATTTACACACTGAAAGGAGCTAATCCCCCAAGTATAAGTGCTCAGAGAAGAAAGTGATGCAAGAGAAAGGGCTAGAAGGGAACTCAGATTAGGACAAAGCCCAATCCACAGGAGGCTCTTAGACGTGGCCCCCCAGCTAATTCATGCTCCCCACTGAGGTGTAGCCTGTGTTCCCTGCCCTGGACTCTGCTCTCTTTGAACACCTGGTAAGCAGAATGGGTAAAGGGGCGCCACACATTTAACTGTAGGCCATTCTCAGTCTATACATCTTAACATTGCTGTCCAAATCCTCACCCATCTGCCTGAGGAATGAATTACGGACAAAAGAGCAACGGTCAGGAGGCTCTTCTGTCTCGGGAAGAAGTCCCATCTATCCTCACCTCTCATACTTTCGAATTATTTGTTTTGTTTTCCAGCACAAAGACATTGCTTGGGGAACTGGCCCTATTATCATTAAGGAGTGATCCCTTCGTCATTGAAGATGATCTCAGTTACCAAAAGTTTCTGTTTAATACTCAAACAAACATGACTACTTCATCTCTCTATTGTTCGTTAACATGGTAAATTTTCACTCTGTCCATTCACTTTTAATTTGAGTTTCTATATTCTGAGGATTTCTTTTGACAACAGAGAACTGAGTCTTGGTTTCTTCATTTAGAGCCTTTTAATTGGTACATTTTGATCACTTACATGAAGTTATTTTGATTGAGTTGTATGAAAATCTATTGTGTTTGTAACTATTTTCTGTCTGTTGTATTTGCCCTTCTGATATTTCTGCTTCTTCTGATTTTAACTGGGGAATTTTATATGATCCTATTTTATACTTCCATACCTTATGCTTGCTTAAATATTTATAATGATTGCTCTAAAATGTATAGCATCTGGTTTTAACTAAACTAAGGCCATGTCATATATTATTGCACAGAAACCTCATTTCCGAGAATTCTCAACTGCAACCTCCTCCTCTTTTGTAAGACTGATGGCAACCATCCCACTCATCCAAGCTACCATCTAAATACCTAGCAGTTTATGGTTTCAGTGATTGTGATGTAGGTAACCAGATGGGGACTACAAACATCTGAACACCCATGTCTCTCCAGAGAGTAGGACAGTGGCTTGCCCTGTGACATTCTCTCAGTTATCAGAGATAAGAAAAGTCATTCATTTCTCTGCGCATGTTTTTCTTTATAAGGGCAACGCCCGGGCTCTTTATATGGCAGCACTGATAACTTAAGTCTGTCTGTGTCCTCGAATGCTCACCGTACTATAGGAAAACCCAAACCATGTGCAGAACCAGCTTTCAGCCAGACAGTGAACCACTATGCCAGCGATCCCTCGTATCGCAGTCAAACTGCACCAGGCAACCAAAATGAACCAGAAATAAACTTTTTATATCCACTCCTTTCCCAACTGCAGGCACATGATAATAAATGACAGTCATTTCAAGTCTCATTTTGGATGACTGGTTTTTCAACAGTTGCATAAACACAAATACCCAAGGATAATCCTCAAGGTACTGTAGACTTCTCAAACTGCCCTCTATCATTCCACGGCCCTTGTCACATTCCTTTCTCTGAGTTTGCAGAACAGATCCATTTCTGTCAGTTTCACCAAGGTCTCTTCTGCATTGAGGCCTGGTCTGCAATACATTCTTCCCTACTCATTACCTAGCTGGCAAAACCAAACCAAAAACACTTCTCTTTCAGATCATCAGCACAAAAATCCCTTCCTCAACAGGGTTCCCAATGTCTGCCCATCTAGAACATACCTCCCCTTACTCTTTCTCATTGCTCACATTTCCCGCACACTATTTGCAAGTACAGACATGTCTGTCTACTGACTCAGTTATTCCTTCTCTCATTAGATGACAGACACCATGAAAAGAGGGACCATGAGTCTAGTTCACTACACCTCCACTGCACACAGATCACAGCAAGTGCTTAGTCAGAAACTCAGAGGAACGAGCGCTTTTAGACAGATACTGTCTCTGTGCACTCCATGGTTTAGAGCAGGGTATAGCAATCCCAGGAATACTGACATCCTGTCCAACCACTTCTTAGTTTCAGGAGATGGTCATGTTTGTAACATAGTCGGGGCCTGCTTGTTGGGGTTTCTGTCCTGCCCGGTACCCCAAAGAAAATCACACAGAGGGGCTGGAGAGATGGCTCAGCAGTTAAGAGCACTGACTGCTCTTCCAGAGGACTCAGGGTTCAATTCCCAGTACCCACATGGCAGTTCACAACTGTCTGAAAATGCAGTTCCACGAGAACTGACACCTTCACACTAGTGCACATAAAATAAAGTTAAATAAGTCATTAAAAAATTTAAAAAAAAAAGAAAATAAAATCACACAGAGATCTCTATAAGTTATAAAGCTGATTGGCCCATTAGGTCAGGCTACTTATTAGCTTATATTAACCCATTATTCTGATCTATGTTAGCCATGTGGCTCAGTACCTTTTTTCAGTGGTGCAGATCACATCCTGCTGCTTCGGTGATCTGGGCAGGAGTGGGAGGAATCAACTTCCTCCTTCCCAGAATTCTCCTGCTCTCATTGCATGATTTCTACTTCCTGTCTGGTTTTCCCACCTATACTTCCTGCCTGGCCAATCAGCGTTTATTTAAAACATGATTGACAGATTACAGACAATTCTCCCGCACCACATGTTAATTTATAGAGCATTTCTTGGCAGTGTCCATGGCCCCTTGTACCTCCCAAGTGATGAAAACAAATAAGCTTCCAGACCCTATTAAATGTATCCTGGCAGGCAGATGAGGGTCACTGGCTTCGAGTAGTAAGGTGTTGCTACCTAGCATCCTGATTCAAACTAAAAATGATACTACTCGGGATGATGGCTAAAGCAAGCAGCATCCTTGCATCCTTTCTCTCCTTCTCAAACATGCCCTAAACAGAGACCCCTCACACTGTGAAATGTAATCATTTCAATAATCAAAACTTTCCAGGTTTACTCTTTCAAAAAGAATTAGTGAAGACACTAACACTGACTTCAGTATATTGTTTTGCGGGTGATACAATAAAATGATCAAAGAACTCAATCAAAAAAGGCTAACAGAGGCCACCACACTTAAGCACTGTCTAACAGAAAGTTGTTCCAGTACATGTTATTCTAATAATTGAAACTGTGCTTTTTGCTTAAACAATAACCTTATTGTTGCCTTTGTCAAAAAGATTACGCACTGTTTGTTTTATCTGCAGCAAGCTAAGTGAAACCAGCTGTACCAATGAACTAAACTCTAATGTCTGCATTTCTTCCAAAGGAAATCAGGGCTGGAATCTGCAATCCGAGTAAGCTTTAGTGCTTCTAAAGAAAATAAAATTAGCAGATGTGAGTGGGTGGAGTGTTATCCTCCTTGGACTAGGTACTGATAAGAGCCCTGTTTTTCAACTTTCCCCTATACACAAAGAACATTTAAAAAAAAATCACATGACAAACCTCATTTATTACATAGCTACTCTATATAAACCCCATTTCTCCTATTGTACATGGTAATAGCATATTGTGTACGTTAAACCACAAAACACACAGTTGCATGCTGTGTCATTCTCATAGCCTACAACTAATGTTGGTCCCTGTGTGACCTCCGAAGCAAGGTGCAGACAGCTTAGGCCCATAGCCCCCAAATCTAAAAGGCATCAGGAAAATTTAATTAGAAACAGGCAGGAGCATCCCAAACCATCCTCAAGATGAGATCCAATTTGCCTCTCTTCTGCGCCGCGGGGCTCCTATCTATGGGCAGGTGACCTCAAGGGATGATCTATTTATTAAAAGCCAAGGTTGGAATGCCAATAAACCTCGTCTTCAGGGCTTCCACCTAGGGATTTCTAACTTATACAATTCTTCCAACTCCTCCTGATAGAGTTTCAGTGGCATTGACCTGGAGGGCAATCGGAAGAACCAGGTCTGTAACCTCCCACATCCTGGAAAGGTGGTCAACTGCCTGGCCTTTCTCCTCCTGTGCTTGTTTAATTAAAAGCATTCCTTCCCCCTCTTTCTCCCTGGGGCTTTGAAGAGCTCTTTGAAATGCATTTAGTATACATCAGTCTGGGTTTGGCTACCCTCTCAATTTATGAGGTCGTTTAATTTCAAGTTCAATTATTCAGCACAAATTGGCAGAATGCAATGCAAAAGAAGATGGACACTTTCAGTCACACAAATCTCGCATTACGTAAAAGGAGCAAATTCCTCCCTTGTTCTTATTGACCTCTGAGATAACAATTCACTGCTGGCAAGAACCAGTGTGGGCAGGTTCATCAGGAGCAGCTTAGCATACTCCTGAGGAGAGAGGCCTTAGCACCTGCACCTCCGCGGAAACGGGGGACAAGCAAGGAAATGGCTGGGCGCATGACCATCTGTGGGGTGACTGAGATCAGAGGTGGAACAAGGGGCTGTTGTTCTTCCTCTGACAGACATAAAAATTCCGGGAAAAGCAGAAGCAGCAACAGTCCTACCTGCCTACTGCCCTGCAACTCGGCTGCGCGGGGAGCAAAGGTTTAGAACTTTGCCTTGCACGTGGGGCCTCACATTCGCGTTTTAGCAGAGTTCAGGGTTGTTCTGCTAGCAGCAGCGTCCAACAGAATTTGGGCGTGCACATCTCGCGTGGGGAGCTGACATGGCGGGAGGCCTTAGCTCTGTTTACAATAACCACACCATCATGATACTCACACAGGCCAACCACCAGCCCTTCCAAACTATACTGCTTGAAACAATTTCCACTTTAATGCTTACTTTTGCTTAGTCAAAATCTCCACAATATCAAAGCCAATTCGGTTACTTTTACTTTGAGACCTTCAGAGTTCAATAAATTTAGGCTTATTACTAACAGAATAAAATCCTGTATTTTGGTAGGGAATTGAGATTGGCCACAAAAGGAAACCATGCAAAAAACCAACGAGGAGCACAGTGATGCAGCAGACCTGGGTTCCAGCACTGATGCCATGGCTGCACACTTCAAATTCTGCAGTCAACAGTATCCTTTATCTTGTCCCCTTTTGAAATAGCCATACCAGTTTAGCTGGACCTGTCTTACTATGTATTAGTTTATATAGCACAGAGAAATCCTACCTTATATAGAATAACTCATGTACCTGTACCATCGCTCTTACAGATTAAGTTCCATCCTGAAGCCATTGGTTATTAAACGAAACCCTGATGGCCAAGCACAGCATACCGCCAATGAGTTGTACGGACTGTTGCCATTTCTCTCAGCCACGCTCCTCGAGATGATAAGACTCGATTGCTGGAAAACGCCACACGCCTTGGGTGCACCGCAATCAAGATGGAACAGAGCTGGCAGCTTTGTCTTTAGCTAAATCCCAGGAGCTACGATACCTACCTACGGGCAGGATGTGTCCACTTGTTGCGGTACTAGCATGATAGTTCTGGGGATGACCAACCGATTCAGATCGGTTTACAGCCTGTTGCACGGATGTAAACCCATGCCTATTACCTTATACCTGGTCAAAAGCCCATGGCTAGGGAGGCCCTCGGCCCCAGCAGAAGGACTTAATACTGTTTTTCAGCTAAATTACCACAGCATCAAACTGCCTTCTAAATAAATGTTCACCTTTATACACACAGACAAATTCTACTCTCAGTCTCTAACAAGTCTCTTTTCCCAGGGGCCACAGCAAACTAGTGAGGAAACAAAACCAGAAGTAATGCATCTTAGCAAAGGACTGGTAGGAGGGAGGATCAGAGGGAGGTGAGATGCTGGGGAGAGAATAATGAGAACATATTATATACATGTATGAGAATGTCAGCAAACTGTGATGATGATGATGACAATGAGATTCAGTTTACTCAGAGCGAATCCACATCTGGTACTGTTTTCTTCTGCCGGAAGCAAAGACCTGTATTTTGAGATCTGTATTTTGTTTACGGCCATCTTAACCCCTCTTCACTTAAGAAGGGGACAGACTGGAGTTAAGACTATTGCTCAGAGACTGAAACTGGTATTTAATAACAACAATGTCTATCATTGTACTCTTACTGGAATTGACCTTATGGTATTTGTAACTGCTTCTAGATGTTGAGAAAAATTTGACACACCCTGTAAAATGTTTGGGTTTGATGCATATATTAAAATTTTTAGATTTTGATCCCTTTATACTGTCTTAAAAGAGAAATGTTGTATTTATACTGATCATACCGGGAGAGTTGGAGATAGCATGGCTAAGGTCAGAAAAGGATTAGAGTGGAAAAAAAAAAACAGAGAGAGCAAGAGGAGGTTCAAAAACTGGTTTTCCACCTCCCCCTGCATCACCACCCTCTTACCTTCCCTTTTGGGACCCCCCCTTTTTTTTATTATTGATGGCTTTTGGACTGTGGGCCCTTAATAGGCTCACTAAGTTTGTTCATGAACAGGTGGACTCTGACATCCAAGCCCATTCTGTTCCATTATCACTTGCTTGATCTGGCTGATCGAGGGCAAGAAGAGCCCCTTGAGAGCGAGTCTCCTATAGGAGCCACATAAAACCCAGAGGTACGTGTGTCTGTCCATGACAGGCATGGGCACCAGCAAGGGGTGGGAGGCAAAGCACTGCAGGGAGAGGACCATGCATTCTGTCTCTGGGTCTCCTGAGGAACATGCCTGATTGCATAGAGATTGATGCGCAGAGATACTGACATAAAAACCCAGACTCTCTATTATTCCTTTAAAAACGGCGGCGTGGGTGTGTGGACAAACACAGGATAGGCGAGACGCAAAGAAGAGACGGGACACGTGGATGCGCTTTAATGGGGAGAGGGGAACACAATAAGGGATGGGATGTGCAAGACACACAAGGGTAGGGGGTGAGAGAGAGGGGGCGAGAGAGCGAAACCTCGTGGACGCTCGCTTTTAACGGGGGGGGGGGGGGGGGGGGGGCGGGGGGGGGGGGGGGGGGGGGGGGGGGGGGGGGGGGGGGGGGGGGGGGGGGGTGGGGGGGGGGGGGGGGGGGGGGGCAAGGTTATCTGGGAGGAATGACCCTCACCCGGGCGTGGCCAGCGCGCCAAGGTGTTTGTACTCCAGGAGGAGTCTGGGAGCTGTAGTTTCCAAGGAACAACACTCTCTCCTCCCCAAAAGGACACCTGTAACTCTGAAAAGAAAATTCCTCCACCAAGTTGGAAAGAAAATTCCCCCACCAATTAGACATGGGATGATGGGGCCTCTGCTCGCCCCCCCCCCCACACACACACATGCTGGTTAATGCCCGCTCATCTACCAGATGAGCTTTAACTTGCCTCATTCTAATACTTAAAAAGGGTGGAGAAGCCGGAAGCAAAGACCTGTATTTTTGAGATCTGTATTTTGTTTACAGCCATCTTAAGCTCACAAGATAAGTAAAATATTCACCTCTATCCCCTCTGCAGGGTAAATTCGGGCCTAGGAAATCAACCTGGTATCCTATCGCCTAGCCAAGTGAGACCCACAGGCCCCAGGCTTTAGAAACAATTAGCATTTCCTTTGTTAGTCAACAATCACAGACCCTCAGTATTTCCTTATCAGCTAGGGCTGTTTCTGGACCAGTATTCCAGCAGACCTGACACCCTCCCCTCCCCCTTGCCCATTTGCTATATAAAAGCTTCTGAGAAATAATAAAGCACGGCTTGATCAGAAATCCTGTCTTGTTGTCGTTTTTTGTGTCTCTTGCCCTTTCATTCCTCTCCTCCAGATTTATCAGGGACCCCCGTTCATATCCTGCTGGCCGGGATATTCTTGCACCATGCTGACATCAGCTTGACTGGACCTGGAAGTGCCTAAAAGGCATGGCTCTGAGTAAGTATTTCTGAGAGTCTTTCTGGGACTGGGATGGGGAGGCCCACCCAAAACATAGGCAGCACCATCCTGCAGGTTTGCACCCAACACTAAGGGAAAAGGGAACAATAATGCCAGCAGCACTCACGGCTCTCTGGCTTCCAACTGCCACTTGTGTTGAGCTGTGAGCCAGAAAGGTGCACCCTTCCTCAAGCTGCTGTGTCCCTTCTCTTGCCATAGCAAAGAGTAAATTAACTAATGCATCGTTAAGGGGGATAATTATAACACTGGTTAACTAAACTTCAAAAATATCAACAAGGGCTAGCAACATAGGTAAAGTCCGTAGTCACCAAGCCTGGCTGATTTTAATCTTCAGGACCCACAGAGTGGAAGGAGTGAACCCTCTCCCACAGTTGTCCTCCACGTACACACCACGGCATATGTGCCCGACCCCACCTCCTCTGGGGCACACACACACAAATAAACAAACAAATACATTATATTATAAAATGTACATCAAGTCCTGGCCTGGGAAAGTGTGCCCACCTGAAATCCCCAGCATTTGGGAGCACAAGGCCAGAAGGATTACTGAAAGAAAGTTCAAGGGCACCTGGTCCACAGAGTAAGTTCCAGACTTTCCCCTCAGAGCTCAGAGAAAGTCACAGAAAGGAGGCGGAGAGACTTTAAGAGCCAGAGGAGATGGGAGTCAGCAGGAGGATGAGGCCTCCGAGTCAACTGTCAAGGCTCAGATGACTCACACAGACTGAAACAGGCACAGGCTGACTCGGCTCTGCACCAAGTCCTCTACATATTCTGTATAGATTTCAGTTTACTATTTCTATGAACTCCCCAATGTGTGATTCTTGTGCTTCTCTTGGGCTCTTTTCCTTCTGTTAGTGTGCCTTGTTCAACTTCGATGTGGTGGATTTTGTTTTGTATTTGTATATTTTATTGAGTTATATTTTGTTTTTATATCTTAAAAGAAGACTGTTGCGAATGCACCGCCAAATTGGAAGACTAAACAGTGTCCTCCAAGAAAATATATGTTTACATTCTAACCATGCCTAAATTTAGAAAGGGACATTATATGACTACATGGTCTTGGGGATTGGGAAGATGGCTCATTGTTTAAATGCCTGGTATACAAGCATGAGGATTTTAGTTTGGATCCTCAGCGCCAATGGAAAAGCTGGGAACAGAGGCACACAACTGTAATGCCAGAGTTGGTAATACAAAAACAGTTGATCCCATGAGCTTACTGGCAAGCTACTCTAGCCTAAACGGAAGGCTCCAGGTTCAGTGAGAGACCCTGTCTTCAAATTAAGAAGAGCAACAATGGAGAAAAATATCTGATATTGCCCTCTAACCTACATATACATATGCAGCGGAAGTCATCCATGGATACATATATATACACATATACATATATGTATACACACACAAAGAAGAAGAGTGAAACAAAAACCAGTCATCAAAGAGCCATCAGGATAAAGTGAAGTCACTAAGAAGGACACTCATCCCATAGGATCGATGTCCCGACTCAGAAGGAACACCGGCAGAGGCAGACAAGCATACTAAGCAGACTGTGGAGATTAAAGCAGACTGTTTCCAGTGTGATGAATGCACAAGAGAGAAACCACAAGATCACCAACCCTCCAAGGCTAGAGAGAGGAATGGAGCACACTCCCCTCAGAAGACCTGGAAGGAGGAAACTGCCGTCCCTTGACCTTTTACGTCCCGCTCTACAACTGGAATAAAGACCCAACAAAAGTCTCATGTTTAAGCCACCAAATGGGTGCTTCTCTGTTTTGCCAGCCGTGGCCAGCAACCACAATCAGGCTGGTGGTAAAGTCTAAACATGAAACCCATATATCAGCACAATGACCATGTGTGTGAAATCCTCACAGATGGAGAATCACGGGAATCTCAAAGTTCAAGCAGCTTTTCTGGAAGATGATGAAAAACTGAGAAGGCTAAACAAAAAGGTTCCAAGGTAGAGCCAGGGCTACTGACCTTTAGGAGAGAATGTGGAAGAGTGCAGAAACAAGCTCCCAAGGTTTAAAAGGCTCCTTTAATTGTGTGCCATTCTAGGAACGCACCAAAAGAACTCAACTCTTAAATTCTCCTGTAGGACAAGTGCATAGCTGTAGTCTTATCCAGACCTTGTTACATAAAAGGAAAGGAGCCAGGCAGCCTATCACTTCTTAAATTTGGTGAGGGAGCAACAGCTTTCATCTCCTGCTGGAGGAAATTAAATTCTACCTGTGACCAGTAGTCTCGAGACTTCTCAAGAACACTGATAAGATCATTTAAAAACTGCTGGAACAGAAGCTATCAACTGTTCAGAATCATCCTTCTCAAAAAGTAAAGGAACTGGTGATGTCTTTTTTATATTCAGGAACAATCAATGGGAAAATGTTCAATAATCGCTAGGATTTTGAAATAAATCGGCATGTTAAACATTTAGTAGTTGTTCACCTGCACATTAGCTGAAGGCATCTTTTGTGGGCAGGCTGTTCTGAGAGCTTGCTTCCATACCATCAAATAGTATGTTTGCTTTTGTCTGAATCACAATTGAAACAAGTCAGGCATATGTGAGTACCATCTGGATTATTCAACAAGGACCGAATCTTTCCAAGGCTTTACAGCTTGTATAATAAGAAGGAATGGTGTCGTGATTAGGAAAAACAAAATGTCTTACAGCCAAGAAGACATGAGCTCAACATGTGTTGCTACTAACAACATGTGTGAGCACAAAAAGTTGATGAAAGTCCATGCAGCAAGACTGCTGACAAGTGAGATGGGGATGCTTGTGATGCAGGTATCATCTGTAGATCATTGCAAGAGGTAAATAAGATAAAAATAAGTAGTGTGGTGTATACCAAATAATTGCTTCATAATGGCTAGTTAGCATCCCATCATTGGTCTTAAATGTAAAATAGTTTTATATGATGCCTACTACTAATTTTCTTTAGGAAAGAATAAAAAGCTTGGGATGCAACCTTGAAGTGATATCTTGTCTGTACTTCAACAAATAAAGCTTGTCTGAAGACCAGAAGGCAGACAGGCAGGAAGAGACATGGCTGGGCGGAGAGAGGAATATAAGGAGGGAGGAGACAGGAGCTCAGCCCTTTTTCATCGGAGTAATTAGCAAGGTAACAGTGGGCTGTGCCTTGCTCCTGTCTCTTTCTGATCTTTCAGCATTTACCCCAATATCTGGCTCCAGGTTGTGATTGCTAAGGCCAATCAGAACTCATGTAACACAACCTCTGCAAAAACTAGCTTCGCTGTACAAAGCATTACTCTAACCTTCCATGCTTCAGGCTGCCTGGTTAAGTCATTAATAGTATAGTTCTCTGGCTCTACTTTTTTCCATGCCCTATCATGTGACTCCATATTGAAAAAAATAAACCCTTTAATAGCACTCACAGTTAGCACAATTACTACCCTTAACAGTATATTTCTGCATTTCTTAGCACATAATCTTCATAAGAAATACTTAATCCTCTTTATTTAAAAACCCTGAAGAAAAATGAATACACACACTCTTACCCAAATTAGATCTAAATTTTCCATTACATGTTCTGTTTCAATTTCTGTCATAGATTTTATAAAGACATTACAACAGAGACGGTTTCAAAATTATTTTTAGTATCATTTGGTAAGGTTATTAAGGTGAAACAAGGTTTTTGCCTTGGGTTACTCCTAAAACAGAAGCTTCCTATAAGCTTCTTGTCACTGAATACAGTCTCTTCCTAACATTCAGAGATGGGAAAGTGTGGGAGAAGGGATCCTCAGAAATATGTCTGGGAAGGCTTTTTAAAAATCCAAATCTGGAAAAACCTGTGCTCCAGCAAACTGAAAAATCTAAAAGAAAAGAATAGTTTTCTTAATATACAACCACCTACAAAACTTAAATCAAGGTCAAATAAGCAATTTAAACAGATCTAAAACCCCTAGTGAAATAGAAGCAGCCAATAAAATTCTCCCAAACAAAAAGAGTCCAGGGCCAGATGGTTTTGGCATAGATTTCTACCAGACTTTTCAAAGAGATATTGCCAATATTACTCAAATTATTCCACAATATAGAAACAGAAGGAACACTGCCCAGTTCACTGTAGGAGGCCAATTCCTCTGCTATTCAAACCACATAAAGACCCCCCCAAAAAAGCTGTATGTAGAAGATTCAAAATAGATGTGTATTTATCACCCTGCACAAAACTCAACTCCAAATGGATCAAAGAACTCAATATAAAACTAGATACAATGAACTACAGAGAGGAGAAAGTAAGGAATATCTTTGAACTCATTAGCAAAGGAAAAGACTTCTGAACAGAAACTATTAACACAGGCACTAAGATCAACAACTGATAAATAGGACATCAAGAAACTGACATGGCAAAACCATCCCTCAGACAGAACAGCAGCCTACAGAATGGGAAAAGATATTTACCAACCACACATCCAATAGAAGGCTGTCTTAGTCAGGGTTTCTATTGCTGCAGGGAAACACCATGTCCAAAAAGCAAGTTGGGGAGGAAAGGGTTTACTCAGCCTATACTTCCACAGTGCTGTTCATCACTGAAGGAAGTCAGGACAAGAACTCAAAGAGGGCAGGATCCTGAAGGCAGGAGCAGATGCCAAAGCCGTGGAGGATGGCTTACTGACATGCTTCCCCTGGTCTGCTCAGCCAGCTTTCTTACAGAACCCAGGACCACCAGCCCACAATGGAATAGGCCCTTCTCCGGCGATCACTAATTAGAAAATGTCCTACAGCTAGATCTCAGAGAGGCATTTCCTCAACTGAGGCTCCTTTTCTGACGACTCTAGCTTCTGACAGGTTGACACACAAATCCAACAAATACAAGGGCTAATATCAAAAATACAGTAAAAAAAAAGTAGATATCAAGAAAGCAACACAATAAAAAATGGGGTACAGATCTAAATGGAGAATTCTCAAAGGGGAAACTCAAATGGCTGAGAAACACTTAAAGAAATGTTCAACATCCTTAGCCATCAGGAAAATGAAAATTAAAAATAGTTTCAGATTTCATCTTATGCCCACGAAAATTGGTAGAAAAACGTAACATGGGTGACAGCTCAATAATATAGCAAGGATGTGGAGTAAAGGAAACACTCTTCCACTGCTGGTAGGAGTTCAAACTTGTACAGTCATATGGAACTCAGAAGAGCAGTTCCTCAGCGAGATGGGACTTGAATTACCTCAATATCCAGCTACATAACTCTTGGGCATATACCCTAAGGACACTTCATCCTACCAAAGATACACTTGGTAAACCATATTCCTTTCTGCTCTATTCATAGTACTCAGAAATTGGAAACAACCTAAATGCCCCTCAACAGAGGAATGGATAGAAAAAATGGTACATTTATACAATATAGTAATACTAAGCCATTATTTTAAATGATATTTGCTGGTAAATGGTTGGAACTAGAAAAAAAATCACCCTATGTGAGGCAACACAGCCTCAGAAAAACAAATATGATATATATTCACTTGTATATGAGTATTAATTATTAAATCAAAGATATGCAAGCTAAATCCATAGAACCACAGAGGTTAGGTATAGAGTAAGGGACTAGTAGGAATAAATAGATCTTATTAGGAAAGGGAAATAAAATTGATAGTTATGGATAGATGGGCAGGCTGAACAGGAGAATAAAGCAGGGAAGGGGAGGGATGCAGTGATATTTTATTTGTATTTTAATAAAGAAAGCTTGCCTGACGGTCACATTGCAAAACCAAGCCACTAGAGGCCAGGGAATGGTGGCACACACCTATAATCCCAGGACTCGGGAGATAGAGACAGAGGAATCTCTGTGAGTTCAAGACTACCCTGGGCTACACAAGATGATACAAAAACAGATCCAGGTGGTGGTGGCTCACACCTTTAATGCCAGGATTTGGGAGTCACACACCTTTATAATCCTAGCACTAGGGAGGTAGAGATAGGAGTGATATGGTTGGGTGGAGAGAAGAACATAAAGGGGAAGAGACAGGAACTCACTGGAGTGTGGGTTCTGAGGTTTGGTGAGTACAGTCTCGGCAGTCTGGAAATCACCCCTTCAGTCTGAACATTTGATAGAGGTAAAAGATCTCTCTAGCGGCTTACTACTCCGATTCTCTGATCTTCAGCTTTAACCCCTAACTCTGTCTGTGGGTTTTGATTAGCTAAGACCAACTAGGGAGAGACAGGTACAGCTAAGGGCCATGTGAGGGGTGGTATGGAAACCAAATACAGCAGAAGCTTTTCTAAAACACATCCCTTGTCATAGTGAGGGTTTCCACTCCTGGGAAGAGACACGATGGTGGCACTCTACAAAGGAAAACATGGAATTGGGGCTGCCTTACAGCTCAGAGGCTTAGTCCATAGTCATGATGGTGGGAAGCATGCAGGGACGCACCGTGCTGGGGAGGTTACTGGGAGTCCTACATCCAGATCCACAGGCAGCAGAAAGAGACTGAGACACACTTCCTCCATCAACACCACACCCACTTCAACAAAACCACACCTCCTACCTAACAGTGCCTCTCCCTATCAGCCTATGGGGAACGTTTTCTTTTAAACCACCACATACATAGATGAAAGCAATCAAATTAAATCACCAAGCAATGGGCGAGACGTAGCCCCTACTAGCTATCTGGGAATGGATTATATCTAATGGAGTTGTTGGAAAAAGGGGTCCCATCAGAATCCCCAAACAACCCAGGCTGTTGCTAAAATTATAGGTTGCTCTCCACAAACTGACAGCACAGTCCCATTCCTGAAACAACACTTACACAACTCATTGAACATAGAGCAGTCGAGCTGGGGCCCACCTAGGGCCTTCATGACCGCAGCCCAGCATCTTGATTATAAGAAGGTACTCCACACACTACCACTGAAGACATGTAAACACCGTCTCAGCTACAAATCTTCCATCTACTAGATGGCCTGTCTACAAGATCTGCTACTGCAATTGTGGCCCAAAGCTTGTAGGAATAACAAATCAATATCTAATTTTACTGAGGCCCCATCCCCACGAGCTGCAACCCACACCTTACACTGCTTTGGGTGACCAAGAACCAGAGACTAGATAGCCTAAGCACCTATGGTAAAACCATATCTTTAAAAAAAAAAAAAAACACAACAATAAAAAAAATGACTCCGAATGGCATTCTGCTATCCCCATAGACCAGTGCCTGGCTCAGCCTTCACCAGAGAACCAGAGAAGTTTCTTCCTACAACAGATGAGAACAAATATACGGATATTTTGCAGAAAGCGAGAGACCTTGGAACATGCTAACCCAAAACAGATGTCTCCGTCATATCCCTCTTCTCAGAAAACCCCAGAGAAGTGTTGGCAGGAAAAGTGCAGGATCCAGAGATGATGGAAGACAGCAGGAAAACCAGGCCCTCAAAGTCAACAAGATGGACACACATCTAAGCTCAGCATGCACAGGGCCTGAACAGGTCTGCACCAGATGGGGTCCGAGAGCTGAGAGGAGAAGCGGACACACGCCCGCATCCCTAACCCAGAAGATTATTTATAACCACTTGTGAATGAAGATTTAGGTTTCTCCACGGGAATCTCATTAGGGAGAGAAATCACTCTTAAGGGTAGGCCTCATGCTCCACATCAGGTAGACAACAGAGAAGGTAACTTAAGGCCATCGTTCTTCCTCTCTCTCTCTCTCTCTCTCTCTCTCTCTCTCTCTCTCTCTCTCTTCCCCCTGCTCTCCTTTCCTCCTTTCTATTTAATTTTATCTTTTTACATTTTCTCTACCTTTTTGCCCTACAGGTCCTTACGCATATATTATGGTTTCTGATTTGTAGCTTTTATTGGACTCCTTGGTATGCTATTGAGTGGGTCTGTGTCTATGTTTCCTGTGCCTTTTCTTAGGGTCTTCTCCTTCGGTTTGTTTTGTCCTATTCAGGTGTGGTGGTCTGGGTTTTTTGTTTTGTTTTGTTTTTCATTGTCATTGTTGCTGTTGATTTTTTGAGGGGAGATGTATGTTTTATTTTATTATTATCTTCTAGAAGCCTGTTCGTTTTCTGGTGAGAAACAGAAATGGAGTAGATCCAACTAGAAGGGAAGGTGGGGAGGACATGGGTGGAACAAAGGGAGGGGAAGGAGTAATCCGGTTATATTATAGGAAAAACTTTTCAATAAAATAAAACAAAAAATTCTGATGTAAAATCACTTTGAAATTTGAGAAAATCAAAGTATCATTATTCAGTCACTAATATTTGTGTGGAAAATTCACCCGAATTGAAACATTCTCTTGTGGATGAAGAGGCAGGCTCACGAGATTCGGGGACTAAAACTGCTTCACAAGGCTCCTCCGCAGAGTAATGAAAGCAGTAAACAGTCGTAGGGCAGAGGAAGCTGAGCTGTCCAGCTGACTGCCAGTCTGCCTGAGATCTCCAGACAGGCATCTTTCAGGAAACTCCGAGGCTGAGAGAGGGAGGGCCTTATGGCGATGTAGCTGCCTTTGAGGCACCCTTGCTCCTAAACAAAAACAAATATCTATTGCCCAAACTCCTGCAAGTTGTCCTAATAAAGTTACTGGCACTCCCCACCCCCATCCCCTGCCCAGCCACGCACACACACGTACATACACACATACACATACACAAACACACACACACACACACACACGAACACCATCTGTCATTTAATCTTAAGAAAGTAATAGAGGAGAAGAACTATGGGAAAGAGGAAAAGGTGCTTCTATATGTGGAACTTATTGGCCAAGGGGATCACAAAAAATCCCCCAAACAACCCAGGCTGATGCTAAGACAATGGATTGCTCTCTGCACACTGACAGTGAAGTCTCACTGCTGCCTACAACATCCATACAACTCACTGAATACAGAGAAGTCCAGCTGCTACCTACTGGGAGCCTTCACCCCTACATTCTAGGGTCTTTGCTGCAAGAAGACACTCTGAAGGTTCACAAAAGAAAAGCATGAACACCAAGCCTGACCTAAAACCTTTGGCCTACAATGTGACCAGATACACTGGGGCAACAGTAGCCCCGAACCTTTAGGAGTAGCAATCAATGTCTGGTTTGACTAAGGCCTACTGCATTAGACAATCCCTGACACTGTCGGGGGATCAAGAAGCAGAGACTAGAGCGCACAGAGACCTAGGGTGAAACAAAACACTACTGATCTAAAAAAAAAAAAAAAAAAAAAACAACAACAACTCAATAAAATAACTCCTAAGGCTATTCTGCTATACTCATACATCAGCGTCTCATTCGGGCATCATCAGAGAGGCTTCCTCTGACAGCAGACAGGAAAAGGTGCAGAAACCCACAGACAGACATTATTGGAGACAGAATCTAAATGGGATGTCTCCATTAAATCCCTCCCCTCAGAGCTCAGGGAATCCTGGGCAAGAGAAGGCAAAGAGTTAGAAAAAAGTGTTAAGGCCAGAGGGAACGGAGGCCAGCTGCAGAACAGACCTGCTGAATCAACTAAGCAAAGCACACATGAGCTCACAGAGACAGGAGCAGCAGCAGGCACAGGGCCTACAGAGGTCTGCACCAGGCTACCTGGGCATATATTACAGAGTTTAACTCAGTGTTCTGGGGGCCCTTTGAGTGTATATAGCACATATTGTATGAGAAAATAATCTATTTTCAATAAATGGGGAAAATGAAAAAAATAATAAATGGTAAACCACCATGAGAAATTATTTGCCTCATTCACCTGGAAAATAATCCTCATTTGAAGATTCTAGCTCCATTGAGAAAAAGTAAGCTACGTTAAGATACCACTTCCATTAGCTTTCAGGCTTGTTTAAAGCAAGGTCACAAAGGTCAGGAAACCAAACAGAAGGAAAATCTACCCTGTAGTAAATTTGAATTTTTTAACTATGCTGCTATTTACTATTAAGAGAAGAGATACCCTGCACATATGACTTGTTCTTTAAAACATTTAACTTACTTGCTTTTCCCTTTGTAGACTGTTGCATAAGATCCTTCTCCTAGTTTCTCCAGTTTTTCATAGGAGTCAGCTTTTCCAAACTTGGGACTTGTTGGCTAAACACGGAACAGCGGGAAAACAAAACACTGTTTCAGTACCAATTTGTTGACAATGAGTAAGCAACATTTTCTGATATCAGAATATTTTTAAAACAAGGCAATGAACAATCATTGTACAAATTCAGAATATACAAACACACGGAGAATTATATTTGCCCATAGTCTAACCAAGGTGGCACTGTAAATATTTTGGTATAGCATCACCCAAGGCTATCTTGCTGGAAATCGTTTGTTTATAGAGATGTCGTGACATTCAATGTACATGCTTCATGACCTGTGTTCTCACGTTCAATGTGTGATGAACATTTTCCACATTGGGCATAATATTCTAAATTATAGATTAATAAACTAGTCTATGCAGATCAAACATACTCTATCCCATATTTTATACATCCCATTGATGTACAATAATTATTACTTTGTTTCAGCAGTAGGGGAGGGACCAAAAAGAATTTTGTGATACATGAAAGTTGTACAAAAATCACAATTGACTACGCACAAATTTCTACTATGATGGTCATCTTATCTATGACTTTCTAGTTATAATGAGACTGTAGTTACTACATGTATTATACAGCTGCTGATGCTGGGAATACTGTGTTACTCTACAGCAAACCATGACTGTATAACACTTAGTCAGAAAGTACTCCTCCAATGTATTTCATCAGTAAATCACATAGATAACGTCAACTATTTAGAGATAACTGATCATTCTAACCTTGCATTCTCACAGGTCATAAAATTGTTAAGGACTGACCAATGAAATCGAGGGCTGTCTGCACCGCAAAGGGGACGAGCATCAGAGTGGCGAGACGGCCGACAGGATGGGAGAAAGCTTTGCAACTGGATATGTGGTAGGGGATTAACACAGGCAATAAAGAAGGTCCCAAAGAATTAAACATGAAAACCCATCTAATCAATAAGTAGGTGAATAAATAGAACTGTTCTCAAAGGTAGAACTTCAGACAGCCAGTATGTGGAAACTGTTCAACACCCTCAGCCATCAAGAAAATGCAAATTAAACAACACTGTGATGCCATCTCACCCATAAGACCGGCTGTCACCAGGAAAACAACATGACAAAGATGCTAGGGCATCACATGCCTTGGATGCAAAATAAGGAGCTTGAGCCCGTTCCCTGCTGGCTAGCTTTCAGGGGTGCTGGATAGTCCTGTGGTCTGTTGAGGGAGTAAAAGCATTAGTGGTCTTACCCAGCTGTGGACGCTACGAACCATGAAACCAGCCTGTCAGTCAAGATGTGCCCATTGGCACAACAGTGGTCAGCTCTTCTGGGGGATAAACAACTGCTTCTGACTAGATTGGATGTGTGCTCACAAGAGAAAATCCAGGCCTAATGCTATACATCTGATCAAAACCCCATGACTGGAGAAGACTTTTCTCCCCGGGAGGGGCGATACCTACTGCTACATTGCTCAGATGGCACAGATTCAAACCACCTTCTAGATATCTATACGTATACCCACATGCAAAGGCCACTCTCACCCTTAGTCAGAGAAGCTTTTCTCTGTAGTGGGTGGAGGTGAATGCAGAGACCCCTGGCTCCACAAGACACTAAGAATATTGGCTGATTAAAGACAGTTACAGCACCCTTTTAAGGTTCAAAAAATATTTTGGAAGTGGGAGCTGATCTGAAAGCTAAGGAAAGGATTGCAAACTGAGGTCTTCTGAGCATGGCAAGGCCATGGCAATCACGAACTCACAGTGCCTGTACCTGCTGTATTGGTGTTTACAAGCCAGGCCCAGCCAACAGTCCGTGAGTAGAGAATGTGCTCACCGCCTCCTGCACTTAGTGGTGAACGACTGTCAGTAAAGAGGTTGTGGGAGAAGGAGAGGCATAGTAGCCAGGTGTACCCACTGATGA
>NW_026067916.1:2611992-2619347 GCF_014885135.2 Alexandromys fortis | reverse complement strand
AGAAGAAGAAGAAGAAGAAGAAGAAGAAGAAGAAGAAGAAGAAGAAGAAGAAGAACAAGAACAAGAAGAACAAGAAGAAGAACAAGAAGAAGAAGAACAAGAAGAAGAACAAGAACAAGAACAACAAGAACAAGAACAACAAGAACAAGAACAACAAGAACAAGAACAAGAACAACAAGAAGAACAAGAACAAGAAGAACAAAAACAAGAAGAACAAGAACAAGAACAACAAGAAGAAGAAGAAGAAGAAGAAGAAGAAGAAGAAGAAGAAGAAGAAGAAGAAGAAGAAGAAGAAGAAGCATTACTACTTGACCCAGCTATGCCACCACAGTTCCTGCACCCAAAGCATTCTACACCCTGCCACAGAGACACTGGCACAAATATTTCATTGTTTCTCCATTCACAATAGGAAGAAAACACAACAATGTAGACATCCAAACGCTGGTGAATACAAAGAAAACGAGGCACATATACAATGGAATTTTACAAATCCAGAAGGAAAAATGATGGATCTGAAATTCCTATATTAACTGAGTTGATCCAATATCAAAAGACAAAACTACATACTCTCTCATATGCAGATTCTGGCTTCTAATTTTTATGATGTATATTTACATGGGAGTGAGTATGACTTAAAGGTCCTGAGACTGGAAAGGGGATTTGGAGAGTGGAAAGAGGGTTTTTGCTTTGTTTTGTTTGTTTTTTTGGAGACAGGGTTTCTCTGTAGCTTTGGTACCTGTCCTGAAACTTACTCTGTAGACCAGGCTGAGCTGCACATGGGAGGCAGAGGCAGGAGGATCTCTGTGACTTTGAGGTCAATCTGGTCTGCATAGTGAGATCTAGGGCAGCCAAAGCTACACAGTGAGATCGTGTCTCAAAAAAGAAAACAACAACAATTCCAAAGATGGAAGGAAAAAATTCAATTTGTCAATTATGACATCAACTTTTTCCAAGTGTATATGACATGATTGATAACTTGGAGCTATGAATCTACTTTAAAAATGAGATAGGCAAATTCTGCTTCTTATTTCAATGTTGATATAAAGAGAATCATTTTCTGGTCCCAATTATTAAGCCCAGGTATCTCTAGATGCTGACAGAGCATCTTCACAGGCAGAATGAATGTGTCAAAGGCAGCAACAGAGACTGCAAGACGTTTTCCAGGTCAGTTATTCAATCTGCCATAGCGTTGAACACCATAGTAACCCATTTCTCCAACAAAGTATCCAATGAGAGGACAGTTCCCCAAAGCCACACCAAGCTCCATAGTTACATGTTGCTAAATTTTTAATGAAGCATGGACCAAAAGTAGAACTCTTGTCTTCACAGACATCAGAAATAACTAGGGCTGTACGACACTTTTGGCATCATTTACTCTATTCTAAGTGTATAAATAGGAGGATCTTCTGGAAAGATGACTTTCTCCCAAGACTATCTGCTGAGTTTTAATTAAACACATTTTTCCTCAAAGCAAAACTCATCTGTTTGATGTTCCCATTCAGCACGTAGTACGAGGGGAAATAGCAAAATTTGGTTATGAACAGTATTTTAAGAAAACACCCTAACTAATTACAAAGCATTGTTTTCTAGATATGTCGTAGTTTCCCAGAGGTTTTCAAATGCTGCAGCCTGGGTAGCATCAACAACAAAAAGGCATTTCCAATTATGGAAGACAGCAGATCAAGATGGTGGTGAGAGCAGGTTGTGGTTCCTGCTGATGCCTCTCTTTGGCTGGAGTCCTCATCCTGCTTCTCCTCTCCCTACTCTATCTCTGTGGTGCCCCTCCCTCAGCTCATAAGAATGATGGAGGTGGGTCTTGTAATAATAAAGAAACTGCCTCGGCCCTCATAGGACAGAAAATTAGGTAGGCGGAGTAGACAGAAGAGAATTCTGGGAAAAGGAAGCTGAGTGAGAGAGTCGCCATGATGCTCCCACGCCAGACAGATGCAGGTTAAGATCCTCCCTGGTAAGCCAGCTCGTGGGCTACACAGAATATTAGAAATGGGTTAGAACAATATGTAAGAGCTAGCCAATAAGAAGATGGACCTAGCTGGGCCAGGCAGTGTTTGAAAGAATACAGTTTCCTTGTAATTATTTTGGGGCATAAGCTAGCCATGCGGGCGGCCGGGTGCCGGGGACGCAGCCTTGCCGCTCCTAATGCAACATAAGAACATCAGTTAGAGGACCCAGCCCCGTGACTGCAAGTGAACTTAATCACCTCCTCGAGGATCTTATCTGCAGATAGGGTCTGAGGTACATTGTTGGGAGGAGGGGCAAATGCGGGTCACAGAAAGATAGACAGCTTGATGACAGACTAGTATACTTCAAATTTTACCACAGACAGGAAGGGAATGTGCAAAGGAGATCCAAGATTTTCAATGGTATTTTGTTTACACATATGTTAAATTACACATCACACTGAAGAGTTTTTACTTTTTCTTCTCTCAAAAAAAAAAAAACACATAAGAACCAAGTGAAATGTAGTGGACATTTGCATTCCGAGCTACTTGACTAGTCCTGTGTGGGTCTATTCGCACCCGTTTCTCATCGCCAGGAAACAGCTTGCGAATGTCGCACTTCACCATCTCCCTCCCGAGCTCAAGTTCTAAATAGAAATTTAAAACCTATATTAAACTTGGTATAAATGATCTTCAATGGAGAAAATATTGTGCTCACAGCTCCTCTCTAAATTATTTTAAATCCGAGTGAAAAACTCCTCGTGTCTGCTGTTGGACTCGTTTAAGAATGAATCTGAGCTAAAGGAAAAGGTAGCTACAGAAAACTACCCCTTTGCTCCTAGCAGGGCCCACCTGGCTACTGTATACTGACAGCAAGTACTAGGAAGCAGGAACTGGCAGACATGGAAGACAGCAGTTTTTTTGTCTCTTGGGAGAGGCACAAAGATTGACTAAACATTGTATGTTTCACTCTGTGCAATCTGCCTGGAATATGCGATTGCTTTCAAATGTGACACTGTAACACTACCTAAAAACTGAGCAGAGGCAACTGTAAAAATGTCAAAGTTTTCATGATATAAAAACCAATATTGATTTTATTTAAAAGAAAAACAAACAAGTAAGAAAAAATAATAATGGCACATATGGTCTATTTATCTAACTAAATGGATTTGGATTTATTAACTGCTGTGGTTAAAGTATATTCTATTAACACTGGAATGGCGTAAAATGAATACTTTGCCCCGTTTAGCAGTAAAACAATCAGTTATTTGCCCTGTGGTACTGATCTGTGGACATTGTGGAAGTAGCCTGTAATTTGCAGATCAATCATACAGTCTTCCTAAGACAGATTGAAGGCATGTGATTCCCCTCTAAAAACAGCTCTGGTCTATGAAAGGATAGTTCCTTGAAACATGGACTCTATGAGACGGTCTAAGCTTTGAGGATTAGGTTCTTACAAAGCGAGTCTTCTATTTTAAGTATGGAAAGTAGTCTGATGTGCAATTACCACGCATATAAATAAGGAATCCAAATGCCAAGCATTTAAAGAGGCTACGAGTAAAACCCTCTCCTATCCAATGAACAAAACCAAGAATAATGCAGGAGTGGGGCAGGGGGTCCCTCTCTTAAAATTAAAGATCAGGTCTTTCATTGCCTTTCTCTGCACAACTTTATTATGCTGCCCTGTTTAAATGAAGACACTAGAACACACGGAGAGGCAGGCAACCCTAACCATCAGCTCTGCTCTGCGAGCTCAGGTGCATGAACGGATGGACACAGGCTTACGGGACCACCCTTTCCTTCTTATCACTTCTCTTTAGAGTGCGCACTCAAAAGCACCATGGCGACTTGGAAATACAGACGGCTAAGGTGCAGCTGCCAACAGACACGCCATGGAGACATTGAATTTAATGAGATAATGTTGATGCATTCTTCAAAAACAGCATAGAAAAGCAAAGGGCTGTCAATTGCCTGGCTCACTGGAGGGGAACATTGGTCTGGGTAATGGAAAGAGTGGATGCCGCAGCTGAACAGTGCTAGCCACCCTGCCACTCGCAAGGCAGGACCTAAGCAGCTCTACTTCATTGTTCGCACAGCAGTAACAGATATCAAGAAGACTGAAGGCTTACTCTCTAGCTTTTGACGTTTATTACCTTAGTTTATAACCAATAGACCCATCGTAAGATTGATTCTATTCTACACCCCATGAAGACATGAAGAATGTAAGGGGTGGAACAATAACGAAACTTATCTAAGATTCTGTAGCTACTGGCAGAACCAGAATTAAAATGAACTGATGAGAACTGAGCATCTCTTTCCTTTATTACTACTACTCTAGGAAAACAGCCCCATGGATTGACGTTCCGCCCAAACGGGGACACAGTAAACTCTCTTATGTTGAAATCTCATCCCTAGAAGTAGGGATAGGTGATGAGGCTGTATGTACACGACATGAGTATCCCGGAATGTGCATCCCAGTGATGCAGCCATGGCTCCACTGACTTCACTGAAGACTCGTTTTCAGTCTCCATAAAGACTCTCTGTGTAAGGCTGAGAGCCCCATGCCGCCTGATAAAATATCTAACACACACAACTCACCAGAAGAACGGCTTATGTGGGCTCATGGTTTCAGTCCACGGTCACCTGAGGCCATTGCTTTTAGTTGGGATGGCCCAGTACCAAACGACAGGAGCATACAGAAAGGCCTGGCTACCCCATAGCATCAGGGATGGGGCAGGAGATGGAAGGGAGCGAAGAAAGAAGGAAAGTGGGAGGGGGGACAGAAAACTGAGAGACAAGAAAAACAAGAAGTAGAAGGGGTGGTCCAAATAATGCCCAGTGACCCAGTTTCCCTCCTCTGAGTCCTACTTTATGAGGCATGGATAGCATCCAAGCCTTTAACACATGGTCTTAGCCAGGCAGTCATTTAAGATCAGGACCATACCACCCTTAACTGCAAGAAAGCCACAATTAAGGATGGCTGTGGTACCCTGAGTGCCCATGGATATTCAAATGAGGGAGGAAGGAGCCAATCAGAACTCTGTGACCTCCAGTCATCTTGTTTTTCCTTGAGCCCCAGAACAAGCTCTATCTCTCTGCAGTTTTATTGCTTCGCTAAGGCAATTCACAGTAAAGAGATAACTGCAAGGAAGATCTAACTGCTAGACAAAGGGATGGTCCCAAGTACCAGACATGGAAACATGTTGGCAAAGTGGCTTGGTTTGGAGGGATCTTTCATTCAACAGAAAGGAAGCAATGCCAAGAGGACATGACCCCAGAATGGGTATGTGAGGACTCTCCTGCAAACCCACACCTTCCTCCTCCCGCTCCAGAATTAGCACCGCCTATCATGGCATGAAGATTTTTATGGTATGAAAAGATGTAAATCTGAAGCAGTTTCTAGAGTGTTTGGAGAAAAACTAACCTGAATATGAACTGAAAACACACTCTGTTTGGGCTCAGCAGATGTCAGCCCAACTCAGGGAAATGCTTTCTAACCTGGTCCACCAAGACAAGCATCGACCTTTGGTCCTCCCGATAGCTGCGGCTGGTGAGAAGGGGGTGGCAGGCTGTGCTGAAGGTGACAGAAAAGCCTAGTGCAGGCTTACCATGTCAGTAATTGCATCAAATACTGATGAATAGTATAAAAAATGGGCATTGAACAAAATGCTGGAAACTATCAAGTATGTTTTAAATTTGTTAATCACCATAATACTTTATTCTTTACAATACCCCTGAATTTTAACATGTCATGGTCTGGGAACAAAAACACAAGTATGGACTAGCATAAAGGACACTGATGCCAAGGTTCAATTGATTCCTGTACTTCAGCCATTGTTCCCAGCATATAACAGCCTGTACCTGGGAAACACACACACAGGAACACACACGTGGACAAGAAATGAAGGCGTGAGTAAGGTTTTCAGTGGCTTTAGTTTCTCGTTTTGTGTTGTGTTTGGTTTTTGTGTAGACACTGAAGATGAAGCTTGTCTGTCCATGACATACAATTGTTCTACCCCTGAGTTACATCCCCATTCCAAGGTATGACATTTTGAAATAGGTCCCGCCACAGTCTGTATAAGAAATAGTCATCTCCTCATTATAACTGTAGAAATACAGCCACACTTCATCACGGTGTCTTTCCAACTGTACTCCTAGGGACAATTCTAACTAACCAATAGTTTGAAATAATGACGAGATGAAGGGTACAAATCAATACTGCTGTGTCAGGGCAAGGATGCTTGGATCTAGCAACCACAACTATATCATCAAATGCTTCAAAAAATAACAGAACCCTGTGCCAATGGTTTTTATGGGTCATGATTTCCTATGGTTATCACAGGTATAAAATAATCAAACTAACACATTGCTATTGAGGTTGAAACAACGTTACCAACCTTACTAGTCGGGGACAAATGGAAAGAAAATGCAATTACAAGTAATAAAAATTAGTAATGTAATCATAGTACAGTATCCTTTCTGTATTGTAATACACTACTCAATGCTATATATTAATATAAGCAAAAAATGTTATATACATGTATTTATAGATACAAATATAACGGAGAAAATGCTTTGTATATTCCTTATTATCCCATAAATTACTAATTATCCCTAAATTCTGTTTCTCTACGTCACTTCTTCCTGGGCCTCCTTGTTCCCGTGCTTCTACTGAATCTACCCTGTGCAGAATTTATTCTAATACTTTCTATGTAGGACAAGAAAAGTAACTCAGTTTGTCAGTTTGGAGAAGTCCCCAAAGAAAGGCATGAGGCCACCTGCATCCCGAGACTTCTTGCCCTTTCCTTGCTCTCCCTTACCACAGAAGCCATGGAAACCCTCTGAGGTGTCAGTGCTCTGCAGGATTCTCAGTGAGCTGTCACGTGTCCCTGGTGAGAACGTCGGGGTCTTCAGCTTCCCCCTCAGTGACACTGCCCAGTTCTTGTTCCATTTGTTCCCACGGTATGACCTGAGCTTCATGGAGATGCTGTGTGCTTACTGGAGAAACTGTCTGCTGGTTCGGCTTTACTCTACTAGTTTCTCTAATTATATGGTGGGTTTCAAAACCTATGGCACTACCCTCTGACTAATTCTATCAAATCTGACCCTTAAATATGTTCAATTCTATTACATTAACAAAAAAAAAAAAACTTCACGTGGAAAGAGAAGTATCAAATACAACAAACAGGTCCCAGCTTTTTTGGATAAGGATGTTTTAGCTAATTCTAATTGAAACCTATAAATGAGTATTCACAGGACATTGTTAATGTTTACATCACGATGCATTCCACTGACTTTTCACACTACATGCCTCTATTAGCAATAAGCACACACAGCAATAGAATCATGGTTTCTAAGTTTCATTCTGCAATTGGCGGGGGGAAGGGTGGGGGAAGA
>NW_026067916.1:2602549-2611315 GCF_014885135.2 Alexandromys fortis | reverse complement strand
CTCAGTGGTTAAGAGCATTGCCTGCTCTTCCAAAGGTCCTGAGTTCAATTCCCAGCAACCACATGGTGGCTCACAACCATCTGTAATAAAGTCTGGTGCCCTCTTCTGGCCTTCGGGATACACACAGATAGACCATTATATACATAATAAATAATAAATATTTAAAAAAAAGAAAAAGAAAACTTCTCACGAAGACAGGCACGTCCACAAACATCTCTAAGAGGGTGAAATACAAAGGGTTTGCAATGATAAATTTTTCTAACTCCAAAAACAATTTTTGCATGGTTTTCTGAGACAGGGTTTCTCTATAGCTTTGGAGCCTGTCCTGGAACTCACTTTGTAGATCAGGCTGGCTTCAGACTCACAGAGATCCGCCTGCCTCTGCCTCCCGAGTGCTGGGATTAAAGGCGTGCGCTACCACCGCCGGCCAAACAATCTTATTTTTTTAAAAAGAAAAAGGTATTTGTTTTGTTTCATTTCTAAAAATAAGTTAAATGATTTCATATTTACTTGCTGGGCACTCTTAACTCAAGAGAGTCTTTGTCTAGTTTTTCTCTCTTCCAAAATATTCAACCATGGGAGAAAATGCAAAAACGCTCACTACAAACACCACCTGCCGTCATCCGCACAGTGTGCAGCTGTGTTGAAGGCTAGTCCTTCCGGGATTCCCCTGATATATGGGGGGTCCTTACCGAGCTGGGGCTGGAGTGCCGCCGCACTTTGGGTGACTCTTTGCCAGCCAAGGAGGACTTGAAGTTAATGCAGGCATTATTCTCGGAATGCACCCTTTTGACTTGGTTGGCAGGCTTCTCGAATGGGTCGAAGGTGCTCTGTGTCCTCTGGACTCTGACTTTTTTGTCCTCAGGGATGGTGTCCAGGTGCTTGATCACTGAATCCGTCCCCTGGCAATTCCGTGTAGACATCTTTGTGACACATATCTGGAATAGAGAAGGGAGGACTTGAGTGAGCCTCACTGAAACAACACAATCACTACACACACTCTTCTGGCCAGGGTACGTTTCAACTCAGAAAAGCCCACTTTATGAGTGGTACTCACAAAACAGAAAATTCTTTATAACTGTTCTGTGTTGACTCGCAGTTTGCACGTTAAAAAAAAAAAAGACAATTTATCTACCTAATAACAAACAGGAGCTGGAGAGATGGCTCAGAGGTTAAGAGCGCTGGCTGCTCTTCCAGAGATCCTGAGTTCAATTCCAAGACCTACATGGTGGTCACAGCCATCTGTAATAAGATCTGGTGTGCTCTTCTGGCATGCGGGCATATATAATAAATACATTTTGGAGTCGCCATGGTTCTCCCACTCCAGGCAGACGCAGGTTAAGATCCTCCCTGGACTTTTCATGACAAGGAGACATGTCTGCTCCTGGCAGCACCAGCTACTTCAAGAGGAAGATGGGCATTGAAGAGGATCCTTATGGAGTTTGATAGCCATTTGGGCAAGAAACTGCTCTTGCCTGGACTGTTGCATAAACTGGACACAGAGAACCCGCAGAGAGAGGACTACTGAACTTGCCTAAAGGTGAGATGGTCTTTCGCGGTTCCTGCTTCATGAAAGAGTCTGCGAGACATTCTGCAGGACACAGCAGAAAATGACTGAACTGGCTTTGAAATTTCCTGCTTCATGGAAATGTCTCTGGATACCATGGGCCTGTAGGCCGAAGATGGATGCCCCAACGGTACAGAGGAACTTAGGGTGACTGTCCAGGCAGAGAGATGTCTCTGTTATTTCTAGAGTTTTGGACTTCCTGTTTACTTAGGTATTATTATATCCTTCTGGAGTCTTTGATGGAGTTGAAGAATGAATATAGTTTCCCTTAGTTATGATAAGAGATAAAATAGATATAAATATTGTAACTGTGATTCTTGCTTGATAACTGTTTTGTTATATGTAATTTTGCTATGTTAAGTTAAAGCCTTCTCTTTTTTGTTTAAACAGAAAAAGGGGAAATGATGTGGGAGTGATTTCTTATTAATAAAGAAACTGCCTAGGCCCCTTTGATAGGCCAACCCTTAGGTAGGCGGAGTAAACAGAACAGAATGCTGGGAAAAAGAAGCTGAGTAAGAGAGTCGCCATGATTCTACCGCTCCAGACAGACGCAGGTTAAGATCCTCCCTGGTAAGCCACCTCGTGGGCTACACAGAATATTAGAAATGGGTTAGAACAATATGTAAGAGCTAGCCAATAAGAGGCTACA
The DNA here is from genome assembly GCF_014885135.2 of Alexandromys fortis. NCBI lineage: Eukaryota > Metazoa > Chordata > Mammalia > Rodentia > Cricetidae > Alexandromys > Alexandromys fortis. The sequence goes on along the minus strand of NW_026067916.1, from coordinate 2,609,099 downwards.
GATAACGGGCCAGGCAGTGTTTAAAAAATACAGTTTCCGTGTAATTATTTCGGGGCATAAGCTAGCCATGCAGGCGGCCGGGTGCCGGGGACACAGCCCTGCCGCTGCTATTTCAACAGACAGAAAAAGGGGAAGTGATGTGGGAGTGTCATATATCAATCTGTTGATTTCATTGGTTAAGTAATAAACACACTGCTTGGCCTCATAGCTTAGAACATAGGTGGGTGGAGTAAACAGACTAAGATGCCCGACCCAGGATGGACGTAGGCTAGAATCTTCCTGGTAAGCGCACCTTGGGGTGCTTACACAGATTATTAGAAATGGGCTAGTCCAGGTGCGAGAGTTAGCCGAGAAGAGGCTGGATATAATGGGCAAGCAGTGTTTAAAAGAATACAGTTTGTGTGTTGTTATTTTGGGCATGAGCTAGCAGGCGGCTAGGGTGCTGGGGACGCAGCCCCGCCGCTCTTATTACAATAGGAAACACACAATTATTCATGTAACTCCTTCATTCTTTCCCTTCTTTTATGTTTACACATGATCATATTTTAGCCCTAGATTGCATTATATCCATTGAGCTTTAACTTAAAAATGTACTTACGCATTTACGAAAAAAGTGTGTAAAGATATCTCTGTTTTTTACATAGCTATTTATTATTCACATGATTGGTCTGAGGTAAGTCATTTTGTTCCTCATTATTGCTCAGTGCTTAACCTCAAATTCTTAACCATCTCCAACTGTTATTTCTTTAGATCCAAGACTAAGGTCCATCTTGAATATTACTAAGCTATCATCAATATCATATGCAAGTCTTTGTACTTTTGTTTAAGGTAACCCTAGGATAATTCTTAGAGACAAAATTCTCAATCAAAAGTTGTATGTATTTTTAAAATACTTTTTAAAATGTGAATATTGGCAAACTTTCCTATAAAAAAAATACCTTATGGCATAGGCTGTGTATCCTACAAGGTTCTGGACTCTCAGGTTTTATCGTCTGACTGCTAATGGGTATTTCTAAATCATGAAAGGAGTGGAAAACCCATTTCATAAAACAAACAAACACACAAAGTCACAGCAGGGATGGGATGGGCACCTACTGACCACAGCAGGAGCGGACAGAAGCAGGAGCTAAAGAAAGCTAAGGAGGACGGGGCTACTTTGTTTCAAACGTTTATGTCTGAAGACCCAGGTTGAAAATTTACACCATCTTGATTGACTTCATATCAAGTGGAGTGAAATCGTAGTTAGGTGATCATAATGAGGACGATTGTGGGTTTACTTTTTTGATTTCAAAGCTAAGGAATTGGAATACCAGTGAAAGGCAGCAAGTAACACCATTTACAGCATTTACAGGTGTTTCCCTTCAGCGCCACCGTTCCCCTCCCGCGCCTCGCTTTAGTCCTCCACTGCTTTGCTCCCCCTTTACCACACTGTGTTCCGACTCTCGCTCTCCCAAGGCTCTGGAAGGTCTGGAGTCTACTGTGCAACCTCTAGCTGTCCTGGGAGGTCCTTAGGTGTTCCCCCAAAAGCCATGTGTGAAAGTCGTGGGTGCCCACCATGAACATTACTGTGAGGTGGTGGGAGTTTAAGTGGGTGGACCCAGCAGAAGGAAATGGCTGCGTGCATTTCCTTCATTTCTGGACTCTAGAACATTCCCTCCTCCTCCTTGCTCTCCCTTTCCCTCCCACTCTGCTTCCCTCTCTGCTTTGCTCTTCTTCTCAGCATGACCTGCAGCAACCAGAACCACAACGTGAGCGAGCGTCTCTGCTCTACCATGCGCCTTAGCTGTGCTGCTGCACGGCGCAGGCCCCCGAGCAACAGTCAGCTGTCTGAAGGCTGGGATGTGGACACCTCCGCTGGCCTCAGGTCATCCCGTATCTTGTCACGGCAACAGAAAACCTACATGCCAGCTCTAGAGAAACAACTCCGGAATGGAACTGCTTTGACCGCTTCTCTTAAAAAGCTTCCCTACACATGATGTCAAATGAGAGAAGCTGGGAAACATTTAACAAAAGTCCATATTGTTAAAGCTCAAAGACCGACTCTGGAATAACAGGCAGCTTGAGTCCATTGGAGAGTCACTGTGCCTATGTTACACACCTATACACACACTGCCGTAGCTACACAGAACAGCTGAGCTGTCAGTGTTTCAGAGCGTGTATAAACACAGTGGAGAACAACATAAAGCAGGATATCAGATATCTGCAGACACAAGTAAAGGTAGTATTATTAAGTTTATAAACTTTTATTTGAATTATGCAATAAATATGCAAAATTGTATGCTAAGAAAAAAAACAAGCAAAATGTGTGCATAACATAAGCCAAGTACTTAAAGCTTTGGGAAAAAAATGAATTCGATATTCAGCATCTACCCTGTTCAAAGAATTTGCCACCATTGTTAAGTATAGGTTGAACTATAATTAAACAAAATGAGACACTTCTGAGCACACCTCAGAAGAGCTGAGGATGTTCTGGGAGTTTGGGGTTTCTTGTTATTTACTTTTTTATGTACAAGAATATGTGTCTCTGTGAATGTGTGTGTGCGCACGCGCACGTGTGTTCGTGTATGTGCTACATTTGTATAGCATCTTGAGAGGCCAGAAGAGGATGCTGAGTTTCCAATGGCTCTAAACCATCAACACGGATGCTGCGAACCAAACTTGGGGCGTCAGGAAGAACAACAAGTGATCTAAACCGCTGAGCCATTTCTCCAGCTCTGAAGGTATATATTTTTAAAGATTCAACATAGAATCTTCTACACATGATCAAAACTTAATAATATACCATAAATATGATAAGTGTATTCAATATCTTAAGGATTTGTGTTCTTTTTAAAGATAGGAAGTCAATAAAATAAAAAACTAACACCATCACTGAGTCGGTCAACAGACACATGAGCCTCAAGTGTCACTAAACCCTAAACACAAGAGGTTCTAAGACAAATTCATAAACATGCAATGCTAATATATGTAATATATAGTGTATATACATATAAAATACATATACATAAACATATAATACTAAATGAATGCAGGAAAGAAGAAAGATATAAGCTTTGAATCAATCTTAAGATACTTAGAGGAGTGGATGAAATCCAAAATAAGAATAAAATTAAATAACAATTCAATATCAAAATGGAAATAAAAAACACTAATGAAAATGAATAAAAGTCAAAAACAAAGTTAAAACTTGACAAACATCTACGTAGACTGACAAAGAAAAGGAAAAGAAAACCTCAATTTCTTTTAGTTTAGACTCCAGTTTCTTGAACTGGAAATAAATCAGCCTGCCATAGTAGTTTTGCAGTACCACGCTCTTCAGCCACCCTACTAGCAGACCATATGTGAGAGGCATTACTTCTTTTTTTAAGATTTTTTATTTTAGTTTAGATGTATGCATATTTTGCCTGCATATTATGTATATGCGCCACATGCATGCTCAGTGCCCACAGAGCCCAGAAGATGATGTTGGAACTGGAGCTACAAACACTTGGAAGCTGCAAAGTGGATGCTGGGAACATCCCAGGTCCCCTACAAGAGCAGCAAGTGCTCTTCACTGCTGAGCCTTCTCTCCTACATCTAAGCTTCAACAATCCTTTGGCTAAGTCCATGAAAGGCAGGGCCACACTATGGTATTGCAGCCTTTCTCCAGTCATGCTCAGTCTTCTTGTAAGAAATCTTATACAAAAGATTCATCCAAATAACTAATCATCATATTTTATTTTTAAAAAAAAAGAGCTAAGGCTTCAAGACATTCATCCAAAAGCTATTGTTTAAAAAGCACAATGCTGCTACAAAGATAACAAATACATATGTTCATAAATAGCTATCATCAAGATTCTTCTGCTGAAGGTTTTAATAGGTGGACTCTAAAACAATATCTGAATCTCTTGCCTTTGAATAATCCTCTCCCTTTTCTATGCAAATATAATATGATGTCATATGATAATACTGTTTTATATACAAACACTAGATTACCTGGTGGGATGAGCAAAGCTAGGAGAGCCCTCCAAAACCAAGAAAGAGAGAACGCTCAGGGCTGGCTAGTCTGAAAGGCAGCCATGACCACGCTGAGAACTACGTGATACGACCATAAGGTATATCACAGTCTTGGCCTGACAACTGCCAGGAAAATGGGGACCACAGACCTGCACACACAGTAAAGCTAGTTCTGTCGACAAGGGAGAGAACCTTGAGCTCCAGGTGAAAACCACCACCCAGACAACAACCTGACTTCAGCCTGGTAAGATCCCAGGCCAAGAAACGCTATTGAAACTGTGAACTATAAGCCAGTGCCTGTGAGGTACTATGTTACCCAAGGGTAAAAACCTATTATGTGCACTTTGCTGAAACAGCCTGAAGCATTCTGATACCTGAACAGAATGCACAAAAAAAAAAAAAAAAAGCAAAAACACTGCCGTATAGACCACTAAACAAATTTGATATACTGTATCAAATCCAGGCACAAATAAGCACCGGTTGTCATGATTACTGTCACTATATATGGCTATGTACTGGGCACCGTCAACTGTAACTTCACGAGTTACAAAGCTCATGAACAAGTTTCTCCACGTAATTAAGGTCATACCAAATTTATCTGGTCTCCAGTTCAGCCAGGCTGCCACAAAGCATACAGGTAAACATACCTTGTCTGTGCACGCATCTTCATCAAGGGAAGAAATGTATACTGAGTTTTCCACATAACGCAAAGAAACTCTTCTAGGTAGGTTTCATGTTTCCAGTATTTAGGACACAGGACTTAAACGTGATCTGCCCAACATGATCTGTTGTCTATGAGCACAACAGACAGCCAGGCTCACTCAGGTCCTCCTGACATACCTGGGCTCAGCTCTGCTGCCCTCACACACTCCTGTGGGAGTTCTCCTGGAGACCCCGAATTAAAGAACTCTGGTTCAGAGACGGACCCAGCAAGGTGAAATAATCGCAATGCCCACGCCTTGCGGGAAGCTGTAATTTCCACTAGCTCTTAGCATGAAACCATTGAGTGATACAGACCCAGCAGAAGAGGCCTGGATGACAGATTACATGTAGGTGCTCTTCCCCTGCACCCACATCTTCCTGTGAGCCCCTCCGTAATCTGTTAGCAAGTATGAATCGTGACCACAGATATAACCTTATAAGTAAGAAGAGTCAGAAACAGAACCCCACACCTCCAGAGAAGACTTCTCCAGCCCGTAAACAGTAACCCTTTCATCCATTTCCAGCTCATCCCACTGCGTGCCTGGATTCTGGCTGATGTTATAGCTCCCACTGAAAAAAAATAGCTTCCAGCTCACAGGACATAAGTGTCGGGGGTGGGTGGGAGAAGAGATTAAAGAAGAATCAAGAGAAATAGAGCCTAGGAAACATCCAGCTATTGACTGGAAAGCTAGAGGCCTTTTTGAAAAAGCAGAAGAACATTAGTCGGATAAGAGAATCGGCCTAACAGAGCTCCCACTGATGATACAGTGGTGGGTTATTCAACTATCAAAAAGAAACATAATATTGTGTTTAAATCAAATGAGTTACCGAAAAAGCATGAGTTCAATGTGATTTCAAATGACAAAAGCCACTAAAGTAGGAATAGCAATTACAATAGGAAAGGATGAATCCAATACAATATAACCAATTTTAACACAGAAAATGCTGAACGGCCAAGTAGTGCTAGACCAAGCAGGAAATTTACTGAAGACATGGAAGGATGCTCACGGGTCAGGTGGGATGGGGTGAAAGGGGGGGGGGACAAGCGTGTGGTGCCAGTTTAGAAACAAGAGTAACATGGTCTGCTCTAGGAATAATGACCAGGGCAATATGACAGTGCCGTGAAGGACAGGCAATGTTCCCCAAATGACATATTCCAAAGTGCACATCTGTGAGACAGACAACAGACTGCGAAAAGAAATGCCCACATATGGAAGTCAGTCTTTAAAACCAGTTAACGTTTTACCATATATGTGAAATAACCCCTAAGAAGAAAACTCAGTTTGACTTCCATTCTATGGTTCAAGTCTGAGTCACTTAGTTTAGGTAAGACAACTAAGATCCCCCAAATGATTAACAACTAAGATTCTATAACCTATGCTACCATACAACTATAAAGATAACATAATCCCAAGAACACACAAGGAAAAAATTGTTACTAAACTTCCTGGCGAGGCATGCTAAGTGAGTAAATCTATAATGCTTAGGAAGGTTTCAAAAATAAAATGAATCCAACCCGTAGTATCAGTGTTCAGAACAGGACATGGCAATCATATTTACGACAACCATCTTCATGTTATGTGCTTTATTGAGAGTATGTGAAGTATGTTAGAATCATGGAAATTAGTCTGTGGAAGGAGGGCAATTTGATTACGTCAGTAATCAGAGATTAAATATGGAGAAATAAAAATGTTAAAGATTTAAATATTTATATATGTGTGTGAGAGAGTATGAAAGAGACACTGAGAGAACAAATGTGTGTGTGTGTGTGTGTGTGTGTGTGTGTGTGTGAGAGAGAGAGAGAGAGAGAGAGAGAGAGAGAGAGAGAGAGAGAGAGAGAGAGAGAGAGAGA
>NW_026067916.1:2593990-2601914 GCF_014885135.2 Alexandromys fortis | reverse complement strand
TGGCTAATAAAGAAACTGGCTTGGCCCATTTTATTGGTTAGAACATAGGTGGGTGGAGTAAACAGAAGAGAATGCTGGGAGGAAAAGGAAGTGAGGTCAGAAGTAATGCAGCTCCTCTCAGAGCCAGACGCCTCAGACAGAGAGGGATGCTCCGCTCTCCCGGGCAGATGCACGCAATGAAGCTCCTCCGACCCAGGATGGACGTAGGCTAGAATCTTCCCGGTAAGCGCACCTTGGGGTGCTTACACAGATGATTAGAAATGGGCTAAATTAATATGTGAGAATTAGCCTAGAAGAGGCTAGATAGAAATGGGTCAAGCAGTGTTTAAATGAACACAGTTCGTGTGTTGTTATTTCGGGCATGAGCTAGCAGGCGGCCGGGGTGCTGGGGACGCAGCCCCACCGCTCCTATTTCAACAGGTCCTCTTGAAGAATCTAACTAATATTTGCTTACAAAGTCATGAGGAACAGGATGCTTCTACGGTTTCAAAGTGGTCTTCTCAAATCTTGGGGCCAGGAGAAAACGTCTTGGGAACATGCGCCTGAGGCGGATCACGGTAAACAAGCACACTATCACCCCGTGTGAGAACAGGACATGCCAACACTAATGAGAATTAAGGATCTATTTTCTCCAGCTGCAGTGTTTCACACTGCACTTACAAACAGAGGTGACATGAGTTACATAAGCAGGGACGCGTGGTACTTGAAAACACTTAGAAAGAAGAAATCATTATCAACACCCGAATAAACTTATTTTCTTTTCTTCCAGTGAAGTCAGCAGAACTTAAATTTTTGATCTAGGTGAGAGATGAAACCACACATAGAGATATTCATCTGAATAAGTATGGCCCACTTATCTTTCTTTTGTTGTTCTTTGAGAATGTCATATATATTTTGCCATATTTTCTACCATCCTCCAGCTCCTCCCATCTCCTCCCTGTTTCCCTCCCCACCAACTTTGTGTCCTTTCTTTCTTATAAGATAAAAACCTACCACCAACAACAACAACCACACCAATAAAAAAAATGCAGCAGCAACAACACCACCAGCAACAACAATAACAACAGCAACAGCAACAAAAACAGCAACAACACCAATAACAACACCACCAATAACAACAGCAACAATAGCAGCAGCAACAACACCAATAACAACAACAGCAACAACAATAACAACAACAACAACAATAGCAGCAGCAACACCAACAGCAACACAAACACCAACAACATGTCACTAGAAAGGTACAATCCATTTGTGTTGATCAACCACTCCTGAGGATGCTGGTGTACCCCATACCACTCCAGAGAAGGAACCTGACTTTCCGTCACCCAGCAGCTGTCATTTGTGAGCAGAGGGCCTTTGTGCCCACTCAGTCACCATGCTGGGCCTGTGTCTGCCTTGAGCATCTGCCCTGCTGTGTCTGGAAAATGCTGCTTCTTCCAAACTGTCCACCACCACTAGCTCTCTGAGTCCTCCCACTACCACCCCCTTCTGCATAAATCCCGGAGCCTTGAAGAGTGTGACAGCGACATCCCACTCAGGGCTGAGTGCTCCAAAGTCTCTCGCCCTCTAAACACTGTGCAGCTGGGAGTCTCTGTGCTAACTGCTGTCTACCACAAGAAGAAGCATCTCTGACGAGGCCTGCGCAAGGCACTGATCTATGGAGACAGTGATACCATTGGGGGTCATGTAACTGCTTTGTTAATTTAGCAGAATGATCATAGTAGGACTTCACTGGTTCCATGAATTATTTAGCCTCATTAATGATATCAGATATAGGTTCCATCTCGTAGAGTTGGCCTGATCACCCTTAACAAAAGTTTGTTAATTTGTTGGTAGACCCTAACGTGGTTTAAGAAAAGGAAAAGTCAGATATTCAGTGTTGGGGCTCCAACAGGCAGAGTTTGACCTATGGTTTTTGCTTGCAGCTATGTAAACCTAGCCAGCTGTCTACTGAAACCTCAGCAGTAGATGGGAAAGAGCGTAATTCGGTTAAGGCTGGCATTCGTTTAGACCGAATTCATTCAGGTTGAAAATTGTCACTTTGAATCAGCCATTTTCTGGTGATTGGTGTGTTTCTAAGATCCCAGAGTGACCTTCTCTACTTGCTTAGTGGAAGGCAGCTACCAGAAAAGAATGGCTTTCAAAGATGCCAAGTTTACCTGTGTCAAATAATCCCCACGTACGTAGCAGGGGCGAGGTCAAGGTCTTCTGAGGTTCATGAAGGGAGTGTCTACCACAGGGGCAGTACAAGCTATGCCAATAAGCACTGTCTTAACAATATTATCTATTTCTAGCTATCTCTGTTTTGTTTTTTGCATTGTACATTACCACCATGGAATTCTAAGTATTTTCTCCTACTCAACAACCTCTCTCAGAATTGCTCCCAATAAAAATCATCGTTAGTCATCTATAAGGTTTTATGTAAAATATTACCTCCACTAAAAATACTTGAATTTTAAAAATTATAAACAAATTTAAAAGGAATTTCAATTATAAAGAGACAGCTAGGAACAGTATTCTGAGGACGAAGAGGAATTCTAACACCACTGGAATAATGCCCATGACAGCCGCCTTTGTCTGTTATTTCAACCTGCGGGGTTGATGAGGACGGCATCCCCTCCCGTGTTGTGGGCTGTGGTTTCTTCTCTCCTGAATTAGTGTGCGTGCGTTTGCATGTCTGTGTGTCTAGGCATCTGTGTAGATGGAGGAGCCTCTCGGAGCACACGGAACAAAGATAAAGGATGTGTTAACTGCATGTACATATGGCATGTACATATGGAGACACGAGCATGGACATTCTATTACTCACCATCCTGTTTTACCAAACTCAAGCTCTGCATAACAGCACTGACTAGCATGCGCGACTCCGAACAACTTCACAACAGGTCTGCTGAACTCTCTCTAGGTCTGTCTTCTCGCAGGCTGAATGGCAGAGCGGGTGGACTGAGCAGCTGCCTTGACCTTTCCTGCCTCTAGCATGAAAATGGGCCCAAGGTTAGAAGTGGCGAATGGTTTTAAATAGATAAGTGCCAAGCAGATAAGCTCACTTCTTTGTGTTCCCTTTGTGTTACAGACCATTCCTCCTGATCAGCTGAGGATTCAGGAAGCATGGAGCTGGCACATACTGTAAACATTTACCTTGGTATTTCAGGCCTCATGTTTTCATTAACTCTGAAATCAAAGAATCATTTCTCAGTGATAGCAGCGTGAGTATCCGGCTAAGGAATCAGTCGTGTAAAGCATGATGTGACAAGTCACACTGTAGGACACTTGTCAACAGCAGCTCTGCCCCTGCATCAGCGGCATTGCTGCAACCACGAACGCCCTTACTATGACCTACACCACTTTCAGATCGTGCTTCCAAACCTACGCTAAGTAACTGTTGCTCTCATAGACACAGGTAAGCTACAAGCAGCCTGCTTTCATATATCTGACTAGAGCAGCAGGAAGCCTCTCTTTGTTTGGTTGTCGTTATCTTTCTCATGTATTAATGATATTCCAGGCCCACACTGTAAATACCTTGAATACATAAACTGTTTTCTGTGTCTTTAGTGTCCTAAAAGATAAGAGTATGGCCAGGAAATACACGCTCTGCCAATAACTACTCAATGATAAGCCTGTCCCTTTAATTAAAAGTAGGGCATCTTGGGCTGGAGAGATGGCTAAGAGGTTAAGAAGCATTGCCTCTCTTCCTAGAGGTCCCTGAGTTCAATTCCCAGCAACCATATGGTGGCTCACAACCATCTGTAATGGGGTCTGGTGCCCTCTTCTGGCCTGCAGGCATACACACAGACAGAATATTATATACATAATAAATAAGTAAATAAATAAAGTAGGCTGTCTTAAAAATCACCCTCAGAAACTATATTAAATGGAGACAAGCTCTTGAGTTGAGATCTTTTCCAATGAAAATGCTTTCACTGGCTGTTCCTACTCACCACAATTCAATGTGCATTGCAGCGACCTTGTTCTAAAATGCTATTTACTTTTCCATCCATTTTTGTACATATTAATTGTACAGAGTAATGGGCTGCATCGTCACATTCTCATATACGTATTTTTACACACGTTCCACCACCCATCCTGCCCGCCCCCTTTCCGCTCTTTCCAAATCGTCTTCTACTTTTATGTCTCTTCTCCAGTAATCCAGGCTCTGCACAGAAAAGGAAGATGTGATACCTGTGGTTGAGTCTGACTTATGGCACCTAACATGATCCCCTAACTGTATCCACTTTCCCGCAAATGTCACGATTTCCATTCAGTATCTACACCACATTCTCTTCATCTGTTCATCTACTGACACCACACAACAGGATCCTTCATCTTGATCCTCACATATAGTTATGTAGTAACTGCGGTATGCCTCTGTCTCTGTCCAATGCTGACTCTAGAGTCCCCGAGGTGTACGGCTATGAATGACATGGCTGGAACACACGAAGCACGTGTTTGTGTTCGAGGAAACACCTATCCTGACTTCCATGAAGGATGCCCCAACCGTAGATAAGGATTGCTGTCCCCTGCATCCTCGCCAGGATTTGTTGCCATTTTGTTTCTTTAAAGTAATGCAACATATATTTCTCTACTGACTTGCTTCTTTGGATCTGACCTAATTTTATTTGATTCCTTCACGGACAAAGCTGAACCGTGTCATATTGCCTCGGGGTCTGTAGTTTTGTTATATCCTTTCTGGGCTCCAGTGTCTATAAGCTGGACAATTGGTTTTGGTTTGTTTTTAATTCTAATGAGAATATTTGCGTATGCTTCCAGCAGCTAAAGTTTTAGTAAATGTAATCAGTATAACTAACTCTAAGTAGCTCTATATTACTTATTATATATATGTATATATACACATATATGTATATATATAGTATTGGGTTTATTGAGATATAGTTTTGTCTACATGCTCATAAAGACATATGCAGATACTTATACAAATCTAGCATCTTCAATTTTTTATTATAATGATAAATTTAAAGCAGCAAGGGTAACATCTCTACTGTCACGTGAGGCCTACGTAGGATCTTAGTCACGCTTTTATCTTTAGGGGATCACACTTCTCCAGCATACTCTATAGTTCTCTTGATGCTCACAGTAGGAATGGCCCTGCCTGGGATGTCAGGCCACCACAGTCCCGCCTCATTAATCTTGATTTTAACACGATGTCCTCGGGGTTGAAGTTTGAGACACAGTGTCCTAGACCACGTAATAATATATTGTTATTATGGTCAAATAAAGGAGAAAAGTCAACGCCTTTAGAAACAAATTTTGTTTCCATTTCTTCAAACCACAGGGGTGACAAGTGCGTCATCATCTTTGACTAAAACTTTTGCTCAAACCTCCCACAAAATAGGATGGCAATTTCAGATAATTACTATTATTTTGCACATGGAAATAAAGTTTCCTAACAATATACGGCCAATGTGTATATAAGTACTCTCTATTTGAAAACAAAAAGCAAGGAGATTAAGGTAAAAATGAATAATATACACAAATTATTACAGTATGCTTCCTGCCTATAGGTTAATGCACTTGTATATTTCTAGTAAAGGAACATTTATATGTTCTAGTAAAGGTTTCAACATTAACCGTCATGACTATTTTTTAACGGCATTAATATTTTTCCCAAGAGAATTGAATCCAAAACTGTGCTCCACTTGTTTACCAAGGTTTATTCGGCATCTTTGGAGGAAAAAGTTTTAGAAAGAAGTTACTCCTAGATCTAGGAAGGAAACATTTTAAAGACATAGATGTGTACAAAGTACTGTGTTCCTACCCTACAGCAAGCCCTGCCATTGGGAGGGAGCCCTCTGCCTGCTTGGCGGAATGGAATGATCCTGTATAGACTGGAAAAGGACCTGGGCTCTGACTCCTAGTGTGTGGAAAGCTGAACGGAACACCCTTCAAACACTGGTCCCAAGCATCCCAAAAGGTCAAAGAAGGTATTATACAAATTCTGACTCCTGCTTGATACCCCCAATTGTAATCTGGCTAAAATACCATCATGTAGAAAGAGAATTAAGAAAATAGCGTTCACGCAGGATGCCAATATGAGTATCCACTGCTGGGAGCTCGAACAGCAGAACTGATGTCCGTGTTTTCCCCTGACCACATATCTGTAGTCAGACAGACCAGAAAAGGCGTATGTGGAATGATGAGATTCCACACATGGCCAGGGAGTGACCCTGTCCTGCTGTTCCACAAACTGAAGCTCTACCAACTAACAATCCCCACGGAAACTGAAACATTAAGCCATACAAATAGGCTTTCAATGCATGGCTAATTAGTTTCTTCATCAAGACACTGTTCCTTTAAAGCTTTCAAAAATATCTATTCCAAACAAGAAAAGAAAAGAAAAAAGAAAAAAATCTATTCCAGGACAAAAGGACCTTTTTCTCCGCTCGCGAAGACGCTACAGGTTTATATAGAGTGCTTCTTTTCACTAAGCTCTGTCTTTGGTCCTTCCTGAGAAGGGGGAGACACTGTGTATTTTCAAAAGATCCCCCATTATGCATCAGAGAAGGAACCTGGTCAGGAAGATTAACATGAGCCACAGCAATTTAAACACCAAGCCCACGCACCATTTCAGGAGTTCTCAGAGCAAATAAAATGAGCTGAGTTAGAAATCAACGGTATATCCTAGCCAGGATGGCTTTTTGCCCGTCCTGGAACGCCTACTGTTTGAATTTCGCCTTCTAAAAGACATCATAACAGACTCCAGAAGCCGTCATCTGCCGGAAAAGTTGTGCGAAAAGGTCAGTCCCGGGTGCCATCCGAATCCTCTTGTTTCACTTCTGAGCCTCACGGAATCGCCCCTGGCTTGCTTGTGCTGAACCGGGTCAGTTCTATCTTCACGAGTATACCTTTCAAGTTCCTCTCTGTTCTGTCCCTCACGCAAGATAAAGCATGCAGGAAGCACAATGGCACTAAAGAGTGGGAACTGAAAGGAATGCGCTACTGGAGATCAGGCCGATCCAGTCGGGCCTGCACTCTTTTCACCTGGTAACTATAGAAATATGTAATAATGAAGATTACAAATACTTTAAAAATAATTCTTCCCTGAAGAAGAGATAAAATGCCGTACTAAGATCTTATTCTGAAACACATAGGAAATGAACACAATTTCCATCGTCTCACCTGGATCAAACTATCTTTAATAAAAATGTAATGCATTATTAGTGCTTGGCAATTACGGTCGAGATTGATGTCACAGTGGTTAAAGTGTGGTGTTTATCTTCCAAAAAAATCCATCTAAATAAAACCCGACCAAAGCATGCTGAGAAATACAGGGCATCACTGAATATAAGAGAGACTTCTGAAGCTCTCGCCATTTTTCAGAGACTCAAATGTGGGCCACTAACCACACAGAGCTCCTGAAGAGAAACACAGGGAACAAGGAGCCTTTGGGAAAACGTGGAAGTGTCCTTCAATGCAGCCCTCACAATTGGCCCATCCACGGTGAAGAGCTAAAATTTCAGCAATAGTAAAACCAACAGTGACTCTTTAATTATTATTAAACGCCCCTTGACTTCAGGAAGACCCGTTCTCCTTTCCCGCACCAGGGAAGAGTCAATAGTGACTCCTCACTAAGCCGGCCAAGGTGAACAGAGCCGAGCAGCGGGATGAAAACCCCCTGCTGCTTGTCTGCCGCCTGAAACAAACCCAGAGCTTCCACGAGCATCCCACCGCCAAGCTTTTTAGCAAGATCTCATTTAGTGGCGGGACTGGCTGCTGGTTGAAATGGGTTGTCGATTGGACAGAAAAGCATGTCTTTGCAACAGACACCCTCCCAAAGTCTGGTGGATGAGAAGCAGAGATGAGCAACCTCCTTACAACTCCCTTTTATCTTCTGTAAAACTAAGACATCCTCTAATGAGGCAAACTGGAGAAGGATCTGGGACCTGGCAAAAAAAAAAAAAAAAAA
>NW_026067916.1:2536549-2593510 GCF_014885135.2 Alexandromys fortis | reverse complement strand
ATCCCACTCAGGGCTGAGTGCTCCAAAGTCTCTCGCCCTCTAAACACTGTGCAGCTGGGAGTCTCTGTGCTAACTGCTGTCTACCACAAGAAGAAGCATCTCTGACGAGGCCTGCGCAAGGCACTGATCTATGGAGACAGTGATACCATTGGGGGTCATGTAACTGCTTTGTTAATTTAGCAGAATGATCATAGTAGGACTTCACTGGTTCCATGAATTATTTAGCCTCATTAATGATATCAGATATAGGTTCCATCTCGTAGAGTTGGCCTGATCACCCTTAACAAAAGTTTGTTAATTTGTTGGTAGACCCTAACGTGGTTTAAGAAAAGGAAAAGTCAGATATTCAGTGTTGGGGCTCCAACAGGCAGAGTTTGACCTATGGTTTTTGCTTGCAGCTATGTAAACCTAGCCAGCTGTCTACTGAAACCTCAGCAGTAGATGGGAAAGAGCGTAATTCGGTTAAGGCTGGCATTCGTTTAGACCGAATTCATTCAGGTTGAAAATTGTCACTTTGAATCAGCCATTTTCTGGTGATTGGTGTGTTTCTAAGATCCCAGAGTGACCTTCTCTACTTGCTTAGTGGAAGGCAGCTACCAGAAAAGAATGGCTTTCAAAGATGCCAAGTTTACCTGTGTCAAATAATCCCCACGTACGTAGCAGGGGCGAGGTCAAGGTCTTCTGAGGTTCATGAAGGGAGTGTCTACCACAGGGGCAGTACAAGCTATGCCAATAAGCACTGTCTTAACAATATTATCTATTTCTAGCTATCTCTGTTTTGTTTTTTGCATTGTACATTACCACCATGGAATTCTAAGTATTTTCTCCTACTCAACAACCTCTCTCAGAATTGCTCCCAATAAAAATCATCGTTAGTCATCTATAAGGTTTTATGTAAAATATTACCTCCACTAAAAATACTTGAATTTTAAAAATTATAAACAAATTTAAAAGGAATTTCAATTATAAAGAGACAGCTAGGAACAGTATTCTGAGGACGAAGAGGAATTCTAACACCACTGGAATAATGCCCATGACAGCCGCCTTTGTCTGTTATTTCAACCTGCGGGGTTGATGAGGACGGCATCCCCTCCCGTGTTGTGGGCTGTGGTTTCTTCTCTCCTGAATTAGTGTGCGTGCGTTTGCATGTCTGTGTGTCTAGGCATCTGTGTAGATGGAGGAGCCTCTCGGAGCACACGGAACAAAGATAAAGGATGTGTTAACTGCATGTACATATGGCATGTACATATGGAGACACGAGCATGGACATTCTATTACTCACCATCCTGTTTTACCAAACTCAAGCTCTGCATAACAGCACTGACTAGCATGCGCGACTCCGAACAACTTCACAACAGGTCTGCTGAACTCTCTCTAGGTCTGTCTTCTCGCAGGCTGAATGGCAGAGCGGGTGGACTGAGCAGCTGCCTTGACCTTTCCTGCCTCTAGCATGAAAATGGGCCCAAGGTTAGAAGTGGCGAATGGTTTTAAATAGATAAGTGCCAAGCAGATAAGCTCACTTCTTTGTGTTCCCTTTGTGTTACAGACCATTCCTCCTGATCAGCTGAGGATTCAGGAAGCATGGAGCTGGCACATACTGTAAACATTTACCTTGGTATTTCAGGCCTCATGTTTTCATTAACTCTGAAATCAAAGAATCATTTCTCAGTGATAGCAGCGTGAGTATCCGGCTAAGGAATCAGTCGTGTAAAGCATGATGTGACAAGTCACACTGTAGGACACTTGTCAACAGCAGCTCTGCCCCTGCATCAGCGGCATTGCTGCAACCACGAACGCCCTTACTATGACCTACACCACTTTCAGATCGTGCTTCCAAACCTACGCTAAGTAACTGTTGCTCTCATAGACACAGGTAAGCTACAAGCAGCCTGCTTTCATATATCTGACTAGAGCAGCAGGAAGCCTCTCTTTGTTTGGTTGTCGTTATCTTTCTCATGTATTAATGATATTCCAGGCCCACACTGTAAATACCTTGAATACATAAACTGTTTTCTGTGTCTTTAGTGTCCTAAAAGATAAGAGTATGGCCAGGAAATACACGCTCTGCCAATAACTACTCAATGATAAGCCTGTCCCTTTAATTAAAAGTAGGGCATCTTGGGCTGGAGAGATGGCTAAGAGGTTAAGAAGCATTGCCTCTCTTCCTAGAGGTCCCTGAGTTCAATTCCCAGCAACCATATGGTGGCTCACAACCATCTGTAATGGGGTCTGGTGCCCTCTTCTGGCCTGCAGGCATACACACAGACAGAATATTATATACATAATAAATAAGTAAATAAATAAAGTAGGCTGTCTTAAAAATCACCCTCAGAAACTATATTAAATGGAGACAAGCTCTTGAGTTGAGATCTTTTCCAATGAAAATGCTTTCACTGGCTGTTCCTACTCACCACAATTCAATGTGCATTGCAGCGACCTTGTTCTAAAATGCTATTTACTTTTCCATCCATTTTTGTACATATTAATTGTACAGAGTAATGGGCTGCATCGTCACATTCTCATATACGTATTTTTACACACGTTCCACCACCCATCCTGCCCGCCCCCTTTCCGCTCTTTCCAAATCGTCTTCTACTTTTATGTCTCTTCTCCAGTAATCCAGGCTCTGCACAGAAAAGGAAGATGTGATACCTGTGGTTGAGTCTGACTTATGGCACCTAACATGATCCCCTAACTGTATCCACTTTCCCGCAAATGTCACGATTTCCATTCAGTATCTACACCACATTCTCTTCATCTGTTCATCTACTGACACCACACAACAGGATCCTTCATCTTGATCCTCACATATAGTTATGTAGTAACTGCGGTATGCCTCTGTCTCTGTCCAATGCTGACTCTAGAGTCCCCGAGGTGTACGGCTATGAATGACATGGCTGGAACACACGAAGCACGTGTTTGTGTTCGAGGAAACACCTATCCTGACTTCCATGAAGGATGCCCCAACCGTAGATAAGGATTGCTGTCCCCTGCATCCTCGCCAGGATTTGTTGCCATTTTGTTTCTTTAAAGTAATGCAACATATATTTCTCTACTGACTTGCTTCTTTGGATCTGACCTAATTTTATTTGATTCCTTCACGGACAAAGCTGAACCGTGTCATATTGCCTCGGGGTCTGTAGTTTTGTTATATCCTTTCTGGGCTCCAGTGTCTATAAGCTGGACAATTGGTTTTGGTTTGTTTTTAATTCTAATGAGAATATTTGCGTATGCTTCCAGCAGCTAAAGTTTTAGTAAATGTAATCAGTATAACTAACTCTAAGTAGCTCTATATTACTTATTATATATATGTATATATACACATATATGTATATATATAGTATTGGGTTTATTGAGATATAGTTTTGTCTACATGCTCATAAAGACATATGCAGATACTTATACAAATCTAGCATCTTCAATTTTTTATTATAATGATAAATTTAAAGCAGCAAGGGTAACATCTCTACTGTCACGTGAGGCCTACGTAGGATCTTAGTCACGCTTTTATCTTTAGGGGATCACACTTCTCCAGCATACTCTATAGTTCTCTTGATGCTCACAGTAGGAATGGCCCTGCCTGGGATGTCAGGCCACCACAGTCCCGCCTCATTAATCTTGATTTTAACACGATGTCCTCGGGGTTGAAGTTTGAGACACAGTGTCCTAGACCACGTAATAATATATTGTTATTATGGTCAAATAAAGGAGAAAAGTCAACGCCTTTAGAAACAAATTTTGTTTCCATTTCTTCAAACCACAGGGGTGACAAGTGCGTCATCATCTTTGACTAAAACTTTTGCTCAAACCTCCCACAAAATAGGATGGCAATTTCAGATAATTACTATTATTTTGCACATGGAAATAAAGTTTCCTAACAATATACGGCCAATGTGTATATAAGTACTCTCTATTTGAAAACAAAAAGCAAGGAGATTAAGGTAAAAATGAATAATATACACAAATTATTACAGTATGCTTCCTGCCTATAGGTTAATGCACTTGTATATTTCTAGTAAAGGAACATTTATATGTTCTAGTAAAGGTTTCAACATTAACCGTCATGACTATTTTTTAACGGCATTAATATTTTTCCCAAGAGAATTGAATCCAAAACTGTGCTCCACTTGTTTACCAAGGTTTATTCGGCATCTTTGGAGGAAAAAGTTTTAGAAAGAAGTTACTCCTAGATCTAGGAAGGAAACATTTTAAAGACATAGATGTGTACAAAGTACTGTGTTCCTACCCTACAGCAAGCCCTGCCATTGGGAGGGAGCCCTCTGCCTGCTTGGCGGAATGGAATGATCCTGTATAGACTGGAAAAGGACCTGGGCTCTGACTCCTAGTGTGTGGAAAGCTGAACGGAACACCCTTCAAACACTGGTCCCAAGCATCCCAAAAGGTCAAAGAAGGTATTATACAAATTCTGACTCCTGCTTGATACCCCCAATTGTAATCTGGCTAAAATACCATCATGTAGAAAGAGAATTAAGAAAATAGCGTTCACGCAGGATGCCAATATGAGTATCCACTGCTGGGAGCTCGAACAGCAGAACTGATGTCCGTGTTTTCCCCTGACCACATATCTGTAGTCAGACAGACCAGAAAAGGCGTATGTGGAATGATGAGATTCCACACATGGCCAGGGAGTGACCCTGTCCTGCTGTTCCACAAACTGAAGCTCTACCAACTAACAATCCCCACGGAAACTGAAACATTAAGCCATACAAATAGGCTTTCAATGCATGGCTAATTAGTTTCTTCATCAAGACACTGTTCCTTTAAAGCTTTCAAAAATATCTATTCCAAACAAGAAAAGAAAAGAAAAAAGAAAAAAATCTATTCCAGGACAAAAGGACCTTTTTCTCCGCTCGCGAAGACGCTACAGGTTTATATAGAGTGCTTCTTTTCACTAAGCTCTGTCTTTGGTCCTTCCTGAGAAGGGGGAGACACTGTGTATTTTCAAAAGATCCCCCATTATGCATCAGAGAAGGAACCTGGTCAGGAAGATTAACATGAGCCACAGCAATTTAAACACCAAGCCCACGCACCATTTCAGGAGTTCTCAGAGCAAATAAAATGAGCTGAGTTAGAAATCAACGGTATATCCTAGCCAGGATGGCTTTTTGCCCGTCCTGGAACGCCTACTGTTTGAATTTCGCCTTCTAAAAGACATCATAACAGACTCCAGAAGCCGTCATCTGCCGGAAAAGTTGTGCGAAAAGGTCAGTCCCGGGTGCCATCCGAATCCTCTTGTTTCACTTCTGAGCCTCACGGAATCGCCCCTGGCTTGCTTGTGCTGAACCGGGTCAGTTCTATCTTCACGAGTATACCTTTCAAGTTCCTCTCTGTTCTGTCCCTCACGCAAGATAAAGCATGCAGGAAGCACAATGGCACTAAAGAGTGGGAACTGAAAGGAATGCGCTACTGGAGATCAGGCCGATCCAGTCGGGCCTGCACTCTTTTCACCTGGTAACTATAGAAATATGTAATAATGAAGATTACAAATACTTTAAAAATAATTCTTCCCTGAAGAAGAGATAAAATGCCGTACTAAGATCTTATTCTGAAACACATAGGAAATGAACACAATTTCCATCGTCTCACCTGGATCAAACTATCTTTAATAAAAATGTAATGCATTATTAGTGCTTGGCAATTACGGTCGAGATTGATGTCACAGTGGTTAAAGTGTGGTGTTTATCTTCCAAAAAAATCCATCTAAATAAAACCCGACCAAAGCATGCTGAGAAATACAGGGCATCACTGAATATAAGAGAGACTTCTGAAGCTCTCGCCATTTTTCAGAGACTCAAATGTGGGCCACTAACCACACAGAGCTCCTGAAGAGAAACACAGGGAACAAGGAGCCTTTGGGAAAACGTGGAAGTGTCCTTCAATGCAGCCCTCACAATTGGCCCATCCACGGTGAAGAGCTAAAATTTCAGCAATAGTAAAACCAACAGTGACTCTTTAATTATTATTAAACGCCCCTTGACTTCAGGAAGACCCGTTCTCCTTTCCCGCACCAGGGAAGAGTCAATAGTGACTCCTCACTAAGCCGGCCAAGGTGAACAGAGCCGAGCAGCGGGATGAAAACCCCCTGCTGCTTGTCTGCCGCCTGAAACAAACCCAGAGCTTCCACGAGCATCCCACCGCCAAGCTTTTTAGCAAGATCTCATTTAGTGGCGGGACTGGCTGCTGGTTGAAATGGGTTGTCGATTGGACAGAAAAGCATGTCTTTGCAACAGACACCCTCCCAAAGTCTGGTGGATGAGAAGCAGAGATGAGCAACCTCCTTACAACTCCCTTTTATCTTCTGTAAAACTAAGACATCCTCTAATGAGGCAAACTGGAGAAGGATCTGGGACCCTGGCAAAAAAAAAAAAAAAAAAGAATGTAGCTGTTAGAAAACGGGGGGGGGGGGGGGGGGGGGGGGCTTCTAGATAAGGTGACAATGGCAGTAACCATGGCCAGCTACCGTGGAACTCTTCTATAGCAGTTACCACAAAAACTACCGCTAACATGATCTACAAGAACTCAGGAGGGGACATCATTATCTCAGTTTCATGGGTAATTAAACTCAAATGCACATGAGCTAAGCAACCTGTCCAAGACCACGCAGAGAGTAAACAACGGGAGTGGAGGTTCACTGCAGGACCAAACCACACAGCAGAAGCTCCTGACCACTGCACATGGGTCCCCAGAGACCTACATCCCACGCACAATACTGTCCATCCATTTCCACCTCATCGCTGATGATACAAGAGAAAAAGCATGATCAAAGCAACGCAGATTAACTGGGCTGTGGTTTTCTGGCCTGCCGTTCCTGCCTCTCTTCCAGCTCACCACCCAAGTAAACATTCATTTAATTAATCTAATTCGGAGTCTGCCTCATATGAAAAGTCAGGCAATAACAGAGGGAAAAAAAAAACAACAGAAGAGCATGATGCATTAGGAATCATTAAGGACAGGATGCCAAGTGTGGTTACAAGTATCTGTAATCCTAGCACTTGGAGAGCAGAGGCGGGGGGTCTCAGCTATGTATTAAGTTGAAAAAGTCAGCACGTCAATATAAGATCCCATCCCCCCCCCCCAAAAAAAAAAAACCCAGACTATGAAGATGAAGGCTACTTAGAAAGATGGGATGGCTCACATAATAAACATTGTTCCTCTGTTCATGTTTAGGTGCCTGCAGACATAGATATAAAATTTCCAGGGATCCAGTACAGACATTGGCAAACAAATACATGGCTCTGGGTGGGGCCATGGCATGCCCTTTTAAAAAGGAACAACTATTAGAAAAATATCTTGGGTGTAAGGGAAGTGGTATGTAGAGAAAATCAAGAAAGGAAGACTTTATTGATGAAGCTAAGCTTGCCTGTCTAATGAAAAACTGTGTACTGTGGCATCAAGCATATACCTTCTCTCCATTCTTCTTGACTAATGCGGAGGCTAGGGTTTCTGGTTGACTGTCCACTACAAACGGGACTGGGGGCAGAAGGTAGCCAGGGCACAGCGTTCACAGGAAACCTGAGTGGTGTTCTGATGTCTTTGCTTACAGCTAGAATGAGCAACGCACTGGGAGCACAATGAGGCGAAATCGTAATGATGACAAAAGTCGCAATCCCGCTTCACGATGGACATTCCGACTGATCACTGCTCTCTTAGCAGCAAAGAAGAGACAAGGAAATGTAAGCAGTCCAGGTACGATGCTCAATCGCTAGGCCATGGAAATAACCAGGTATCAGTGGGTGGTTCTCGGGGTGCACTGCTAGTCCTCACGCCTTGCTGTTTCCACGGGCTACTACTTTTAGAAGCTCTAAGTTATCTACTACAGTGTCCATATGGGAACTTGATTTAGTGACACCCTATACTAAGGAGGAAAACCATTATCTTTTCCATATTAAAACTAAGCATACCCTCCACAGGATGAAATTCCAATGTACGGTACTACATCAGGGAACTGCGAAAA
The DNA here is from genome assembly GCF_014885135.2 of Alexandromys fortis. Taxonomy (NCBI): domain Eukaryota; kingdom Metazoa; phylum Chordata; class Mammalia; order Rodentia; family Cricetidae; genus Alexandromys; species Alexandromys fortis. Next base: position 2,585,535 of record NW_026067916.1, on the reverse strand, counting down.
ACGTGCTAAGCGAAAGAAGCCAAATACGACGTCATTCCACTTGACAAGAAACACAGTACCTAGCGGAGGCTGACTCGCGGGCACAGAAAGCAGAATCACGGTTATGAAGGGTGAGGAAAAGGGAGAATGGTAGTTATTACTTAACTGTTTGAGATGGCGGGAAGTTCTGGGAAGGGATAGAGGTAATTATTGCAAAACACCGAATATACTCAATAATGCCGCTGTCCTGTCAACCTAAAATTGGCGAGGTCCGTGGAATGTGCATTTTAAACATAGTTTTAAAAAGCAAAGCAGACACCATTACCTCTTTCACCATTACCAAAGTGGGAAAACAAAAATTTCCCACAGAATTTCTCCACGACGACAGGAACCAGAACGACCTGTTCCGCTCACAGTGTCTCACGGCAGACTGTGCACAAATGTGTGTACGTAAGTGAATGCTTGCCTGCAGGAAAGAGGCTCTCCTCAGCAGTCGTTACACCGTCTGCAAAGTTCCAGAGTTACTGTCTGAGAGGACACATGGTGCGGACTGCAGGGGAAATGGTAACGTTTCCCCAGAGCCTTCCATCTCCTCTCTTCTTTCTGCAAGCGTGTCTCCCAGTGTCTTAGACACAGTGTATGGATAATAAATGTTTGCGTGATAAAGACGGGAGAGGGATACTGCAACACAACGTCGAATTACCGCTCTACTAGTCCCCTTCTTAAAATTATTTTTGGCAGATGTACCGTTCCTTCTGTCACAGGATGAGAAAATAAACCTCCCAGCTTACACAAAGTGAAGGTAAAAATATAAATATCTAGAACATACCACTCTCAGGAAAAGCCAGAGCAAGCAGTGCATCATCTCAATAGAATCAGGTGAAAATAACAGTTCATGTTTCCATTTACTTTCTGGGAAAATAATAAGTGACCAAAACACAAGAAGATTCCAACACTCCTTTGAACAAAATCCAAATATTCGTTCCTAGAAATCAAAGCCCAGTTTTACACTTAAATTTGAATAAGTACAGAAGCTCCTCCTCCAATAAATCACTTACTGTGAGTCCTAGATTCCATCGCTGTTTTTCCAAATTAGCTGATTCTTAGACTGTTTGGTATCACAAAATTAGATAAAACTAGTTTCTGGCCAAGATGTAAGTTACTGATGATTTGGTCAGTGATGGATATTCACTGACTGCAGCATGCACAGTTCAAGTGAATTCCTCTGTTGAAGCATTCAAAGTAAAATATTTTAAAGGAAAATATCTAACACTGACATCCTTAATATTTAGCACCTTCAAGAAAGGTGGACCCAGACAAATTCACAGGATCATGTAATGTATTACTCAATGTGAACAATATAAAAATATATCCTTCAACTTCAACCCCCCCCACTACTTAATACTATGCCTCAATCAAGGAGACGAGTACAATTTCATCCTCTGTCAAGGTTTATATCCCAACCTGGTTCTTTATCTTCTCCCTGAGCAGGCAAGCCTCATTTTGGATGGAGTAGGCTGTCTACTACCCCAGCCTCTCAGCATGCAGGGGTTCTCCATCCGTGTCTACAATGGTAACAACCCACTAGCAGAGCCAGCACTTCCAGCAGAAGTGCATGGAGAATTCCCACTTCTCTGCAGGAAACCAGAACCACTATAGATATAGTGATGCTAAATGACAGCGCCCTGACCTCTACCCGGCAACACGCTTGCATTCAGGACTCAAGGAGGGGAGAGGGTGAGCAGAGAAAAAGCTGCGGATCTCTAACATAGTAGAGATATCAATTCCACTCGGTCCAAGGCAGCTCAATTCACAGCCATCAGTTTACCCGGAGGAAAAGTGGTCTCCTGTCCTTCAGTCGCCTGACTCAGAGGGCATTCAGCCGAGCATAACCAGGCAAAACAATCAGCAAGGGCTCTTTAAGCTATAAAAAAAAAAAAAAAAAAAAAAAAGACGAGTTTCCAAGAAATCCGACTCAGCTCTGGTAAAGAAGCAGTCGCTGAACATTTTCTTCATCTTATCTCCGCCACTGGTGTTTACAAACTACAAGCAATAGCCTCGGGAGCCTCCGGAGACTCCCTGAGTAACCCCCCCCCCCCATCAGATCCTTAATTTAAATTACCCTTTATCAATCTCTGGCGGTCCTGGCAGTTAAATAGAGGGAGGGAGTAAAATGACATGCATAAAATGAATCCTTTTCAAGTTGTAAATGAGTGAGTCAGGATTCAGACGTGCCGAGATGCTCCAAATAAAAACCCTTGCTAGGATTCCAGGCATGCTCCGTCTTACCGTTCTGCGGTTGTCTCTCTCAAGCTGGATTCACCTGGAACTCTTTAACATATCTCTAGCAATGTGCTTGCACCAGGCCAGCCTCACACAGCAACTGAATTCACATCTTTCTGCACTAGCAAGCTGAAATGGTACGGCCGTACTACAACCAAGAGAGGGGGAAGCATAAGCAGGGGGGGAAAAATCCAGAAATCACTCAGAGAAGCTGATCTCAGTGGAGCAGAACCAAAAAAAAAAAAATGGTCTCAGAAGAGCACAAAGGACATGCTAATGTTCAGTATCAGAAGCTTTAACAGTTCAATATTTCCCTAAAATAATCTATTTTTTTTTTTCCTGCAAACACGATGGACTTGCCTGTGGAGTTCCCAGGAAGGCAGAGTAACCGCGCTCTGCAGCAGCTTTGCAGCCAAGGGAAGCATGCATATGCTGTCCAGGCAGTCCACAACACAGTCTCTCCAGAAAGCTATTGATTTGCAATGCAGGGCTGGCTTCAAAAGCATATGGAATAGAAGCCAAACAGCTAATGGTGATTGCACAGGAGGAAACACATTTAATCAAGAGATGCACCTTATCATGCTCAATTCAATTTTTTTAAAAGCACTAGAGGAAGCCAGTGAGTGTCCTGAGTGACAATCCCATTAAATAATAAACTGAGGTCCTACAAAAGGCCAAGTTTAGGCTACTATCAGCAATGTTGCAAGCGCTTGGAAAATGGTTTAATGTGTCTATGTGCATACATTTGTCATATGTAAATGAGACATAATGAGAACTCTAAAATTACCATGCCTCAAATACATGAGGTTAAAAAAAAAAATAATCACACAGGTGTGGCATTTACTGAACCCAAGTGAGAGAATGCATAGCTATGAGCTTGAAGAATTACTGTGGGTTTAGGACCCACAACACCCTCAAAAATAAAATGCCAGCACAAACCAGAGTACACAGTCTTGAAGTAAATTGTGCCAAGTCATGCCAGAAGGTGCTGGGTGGCCAAGGAGTACTAAACTGCTACTCTCTTAGCGCCCCCTACAGGAGAGAGGCTGATCTATCATTCCCTCATATTTGTTTTAGAACCCTAAAACAAATGCTATGAGTGAAAACAGGCCACCAAGGTTCATAAATTAAAGTGCAACAAAACTGGAAAATAATTCGCACAAGCAATTTTAAAGGGGCATGGCAATCTCACTTCATAAACGTTAGTTGCATGATGAATATATAGTCATGAGAGACGGTAACCACTACGCTAATGGGGAGTGGGCCGTATCCCCAAAGCTCTGGTCTTGAGTCTGTGTGTGGCCAGCAGGCTGAGAAAGAACAATCTGCCCATCACATCTCCGCTGATCCAAATGAACTACCTTGCCTTCCTGCTACCTCACCCTCTTCACTCTGAATGACTCAGAAATAATGACCTTGATTTTTGTCTGCAACACAAAAGAAAAGTCCCTGCAAAATCCTACCCAAACCAAACAAATAAACAGAAACAAAAAAAACTGTTAAAATAAAAATATTATGTTATGTACTTCCTTCTTTACCCAGCTAAGAAATAAGTTATAAACGTGTGTGTGTGTGTGTGTGTGTGTGCGTGTGTGTGTGTGTGTGTTTGCATTTGCATTTGCATTTCAGAAGTCAGGCTCAGGTGTCATTCTTTAGAAGCCATACACCTTATTTCCCACGGACCTGGAACTCATAAATATTCTACACTGCCCTCCCGGTGCCGGGGCTATAAGGATGTACTGCCGTGCATGGCATTTTACATGGGTTCTAGGATTAGATTCAGGCTCCCATGTTTGCATGGTGATGTGGGAGTCCCCTCTGTGTGCTGTGATTACCATTAATGATTAAAGAAGCTGTTTTGGACCTATAGCAGGGCAGAACTTAGCTAGGTGGGGGAAAACTAAACTGAATGCTTGGAAGGAAGAAGGAGGAGTGAGGAGAAGCCATGGAGCCACTGCCCAGAGACAGACATGGTAGAACTTTGCCAGTAGGCCACGAGCCTTGTGGTAAAATACAAAACACTGGAAATGGATTAATTCTAGATGTAAGAGCTAGCTAACAATACACTTAAGTGGTTGGCCAAACAGTACTTTAAATAATATAGTTCCTGTTTGATTATTTCAGGGCGGAGCAGCTGGGAACCAACAAGCGGCAAATACTTTAGGGCAGAATTGGCTCCCCAGCCCAAGCTGTGGCTGTAATAGCAGAACGCTCTAGAATTGTGTGAACACTATGTTTGAAGAACAGACTCTAAGTCCAAAATGTCTTTCAAGATTTGAGATTCTCTATGGAATTGCTCATCCCTCCTACCCAAAAAGCGCTCCCTTTTGCAAAGCCAATGTTGCTCTGTATTTGAATCATTTAGGATTTAATTATATGCTGTTTTCATAAAACGCTCTTTTATTATTGGTATCATCCCTGTTTTAAAGTCCTTGAGTACAAACCATGCAATCACTGGCTTTTTTCATTCCCCTATAACACACAGCGAGGCATCTATAAAATATTGACTATATCCTTAAAATAACTAATCAATTTCCCAACTCCGTGTTTGGGTCCTAAAATTATCTTAGGCAAACTCCCTTCCCACATTCAGGGCTCTCTGAAATAACCCATGATTCAAGTCAGCTTGGTCACTTCACCATAATAACTCCTATGGCTTATATTTTTCTGAAACTGTATGTGAAATGCTCTTGTTTACTAAGGTATACTGTTTAAAAAATAAAGGGCTGATGAAAAAAACTCTCCTTTACTCTTTTAGTTACTTATTCCACAAGCATGCATTTATATTGTACTGTGAACAACAGTGTTCTCTACAGCCAAGGAGCCAAATGAGTGATTGGCAATAAAGAGCCTACTACGCACAAGGACCCGAGTGCACTCTGACACTAGAAGCAGATATATAAACACATGGCATGCAAGACAGGAGACTCTAATTATCAAATATTTATGCTTGTGAGAAATTACATTTGCAAGAAGATCAGATTAGATCTAACTCAGAAATAAACTTTAGACAATACTTTCAAGCACTTAACAAAATCTAGCATAAGACAAAGCTAAAGAAATAAAACAAATTATTCTAATGTGATAAAATAAGTATGGTGCTGGTGTGTTAGGACAGGGCCCCACTATGTAGCCCAGGATGGCCCACAGTGGCCTATGCAGATGTGATGTCCACAAACACTTAATCCTCATGTGCCAGCCTCCTGAGTGCCAGACACAAGCATCCTTGATGAAGCAGGTTTTCGACAGCACATGTTAGGGTACAAATAACCTCCTTTCGGTAACGCAGAACAGACTCCACAGAGGAAGTAACGTAAATCTGAGGGCCAGGAAGACAAGGGCATGTGAGGGACAGCTTGCAGCCTCAGGTGGAAGCTGGCTGCAGCGATAGCCAAGCACAGTGGTGGCAACTGTGCGAGCTGAGTGCCAGAAGGTTCCATGCCAGGGCATAAAGGGCCATGGAAAGCACAGCAAGAATTTAGGCATTTTACCCCCTGTGAAGCTGCCATGGAATCCAAAAGGGAAGGTCCTATGGGACAAGGCAAGAGGCGGGCTATGTGGGGGGTTTCATTGTTCAACAAGGAAATGCTGTAGAAAATGGACCTAAACAAGGAGGGAAGGGGGGACACTCAGGAAGCAAGGACAAATGTTTAGACAAGACCTTAAAGAAGGCAATGGAATTAGGGAGGGGAGATAAAGAAGCATTTTGTTTTACCTGAAGACTGAATGGACTGGAGGCCTAGCACAAAGGGGGAAGCCCTAGCACAGCTCCGAACTTCTGGTATAACGAGGAGGAAGAGGGTCATAAACAAGGACAGATAGAGAGGAAAGGCAGCTGCAGGGGCGGAAGCTGCGCTCTGGCGCTTGCACATGTGCGCGCTCAACCGCGTGCTGCCTTTTACACACCTGGGTCAGAGCTTCCTAATATCTGGCTCAACCAGGACGCTAGTCCACTGGATTTCTTGAGGGTATCTTCTCGAGGGTGGAGGGAGACGGCAGGACAAAGAAGGGAAACCGTCAAAGAAAAATCTGGCCACAGATAAAATGCTTGTACCCAACATTGCTCCACCCGAAACTAGAAGATAAACCATTTATTGCCCCAGGCAGGCGGCACTGACTGGACCTGGAGGGCAAGGGCTCCGGGCAGGGCTGGTCCCCTCCGACAGTGCAGAACTGGGAGGGATTTGTAGAGCCTGCTGGGTTCTGCTCAGTCGGGGTGGGCCGGTCTTCACTTCCTCAATGCTTACACCTGCTGCAGCCATGTTCCTCTTTGCTCCATCCACCATGGTCTTGCCCAGCAATCCCTGGGTCATTCAGCTGGCCCCGGCTTTATACAGCTCTCACCAACCTCCTCGGTACAGTCTCGCCCTTCACTCCTTATCACACCTCGCTGGTTCTAGGCACTAATTTGTTTCATCTGTTTATCTTCCCACCCAACCACGCTATAAACCCCTCAGGAGCAGGGGCTTCTCTGCATTAGTCCTGGGTCTCCCCAGCACCTACATAAACAGGGGCTGGTGACATGAATAGGGGCTGGTGACAGGAGTTCAAACAAAGTCTGTGGGTCCGTGTAGAAAGGAAACGAACAAGGAGCTTGGAGACTGTGTGGAAAGAAAAATGTGGTGTCAGCCAAGCGGTGGTGGCGCACGCCTTTAACCCCAGCAATTGGAAGGCAGATGCAGGTGGATCTCTGTGAGTTCGAGGCCAGTCTGGTCTACAAGAGCTAGTGCCAGGATAGGCTGCAAAGCTACACAGAGAAAGCCTGTTTCAAAAAACAAGAAAGAAAGAAAGAAAGAAAGAAAGAAAGAAAGAAAGAAAGAAAGAAAGAAAGAAAGAAAGAAAGAAAGAAAGAAAGAAAGAAAGAAAGAAAGAAAGAGGGAGGGAGGGAAGGAGGGAAGGAGGAAGGGGGAGGGGTGGGAGGGAAAGAAAAAAACCATAGTGTCAACTATAGTGGTTGACCATAAAATAGCAGTAAAGACCATGCTGGGGGGCAAGACACCAGGAAATGAATTACTGTATTCATGCACTGAGGAATATCTTCATGAGGGACAGTGACATGTATCTGAAACCTCACTAGAACATAATAAACGCTACAAGGCACTTTGAAATTCAAAGAAAAAAGACAATAAGTGTTGCAAACAAACATCTCCTTGGATGTGAGGAACAATGGGAAATAAGACTGACATATAAGAAGGCATCTATGCAAATTCATTTCTGCAAGGAAAAGAAAGCCAATCCCCTGAAACGCTTACCCTTACATGAGATGGATTTTTCCAGTTCTGAAATGTATCTTGAGCTCCTTCATTTTGAAGACGAGATTATAAACAGTCTTCATATTGCTTTAGCTGGCGATAGGATCCAGCTGAACACTAGGGAAGCACATCCAGGGCCAAGCAGACCCTGCTCTCAATAACCATGTCTAAGCACTTCCCTGCTTCACTCAAGACTCTTTCTTCCTTGTCCAGCAAGACATCCCTACACACCCCTTCTGACAACTCTCAGTCTCGGGGAAGCTTTTCTTCGCCATCTTTCATTGGGAAAATGTCACAGCTAGCGGGTAGGTTTGACTCTTCAAGGCAGAGACATGAAAGTGGGTAGTCTCTATCCTACCAGTTTCGTAGGTGTTCTTGTCTATCCAGACACCCTGGTTGCACGTCACATGACCTGGAGCTAGTCCAGACACTGCAGAGGGGTGGAGCATAAGGACAAAACAAGAATGAGACCAATGGAAGACAGGAATAAAAGACCGCATTAAAAACTTAAAGAAAAAGACAACATCAACCAAGAAAACGGTGTAAAGATGAGGTGAGGGTACCAGAAAACGCAACGTGATGCATTATAACGCTGCAATTCCGTGAATTAATTTCATTAAACCTATATGAGAAACACTTCAGTATTATTTTAAAAGTTGATAAAAGATGGGTATTCCTCAAAAGAAGAAGGTTATCAAATGAATACAATTCCACATGGCCCTGGAAATTGTTATGATTAAGCATTGATAATGACATGCTCACTATGAACTGATTTTTAGATGTTGGTGGTATCTTACCAAACCTAAACATAACCTTTAGGAAACCTGAGATGGTATCTTATCAAACCTAAACGTAACCTTTAGGAAACCTGAGAATTTTACAACTCAATTCTTCTACAACAGTGACGCTCAGTACCCACAATTCCTATACTTAGACAAAAACTTCCTCAAAACCCTGCAGCTCTGGATGAGCTGCAGCTAATTGTTGAAAAGCCATCCCATAGCTGCACTCAAACTGTCCTTAGGTCACGGTGCCATTTCAGGGAAACATCGGGATTGTTCACTTACTCATTTCTGAGTGTTCTCTGTACTCTGGAAGGAATCAAGTGTGACCAGTTTTATCAGTGAACACCCCTCACTCTACCAAGACTTGAAAAAAAATGTTCTTGGAAAACTATTAAACTGCAACTTACAAAAGAGCGAGGGAAGGAAGATGGAGGGCACTCTCAGAATCTGTGCACTCCAAGCAGGAAAGAAAACAAAACAGCTCTGGCAAACACACTCACGGCGTCCCTATATTCTTTTTTCTTTCTTTCTTTCTTTTTTTTAATTTAACAACTATGTAACTTTTTAACTGATGATTTATTTAGTATATAGGTATATGGTACAAAGTGATGTCTGGGTTTATGAACAATATGTAAAAACATTCAATCAAGCCAAATAACACGTCTATCACTTCAAATTAGAAACACTGGGGGTAAATATCACTACTCATAAGCAGCTAACAAATGTTATAGAAACTACAAAAGTGAAATCAGTTGGTTGCCTCAATGCTGGCCTTTAAAGGCCACTGGCCATGGCAGCAACAGGACTATTGCAAAAGTCACAGACGTGCTCTAGAGACATGTGCAGGGTGTGAAGAAGAAGCTAAGAAGATGTTTATAGGGAACTATGTTTTGTGTTCCTCGCCCCTAAGATATTTCTCTCCTATTATTCTACCAGTCATTTGCTGAGTTTTGAATTCCACATCGTGGAGGTAAAGATGAATGGGGGGCACCACTGCTGCTCTCGCAAACACTTAATGAATAAAACAAATAAAATAACTCCCACATAACAGACCGCATAACAGACGATACTTTGAGAGTTCAGGCTAAGGGAGGTTTCAGAGAAATGGACCAAGCAACACTGGCCTGTGTCCAGCTTAGGTAATCAAAGTCTGAATACCAGAATCACAAAGAACTCAGTAGGTAAGGTAGGATGGTGGGAGGTGGGAGCTGTGTATCCAAACACTAGCAGATCACACTTTACACAACAACAGTTATCTCTATCTGAACGCAAGCTGATAGCGTAACAGCGAGGCTCTGTGATACCACAGGGCGCAGCTTAGAAGAGTGAAATGGGCTCTGTGGCTCAAAGCCTCATAGACAATGGCTCTTTGAGACTCTGGTGGAAGAGTGTTTGGATGGACTCCAGGCTCTCCAAGCACACTGCCTACCTACATGGGTTTTTTCCTAGCTGCCCCAGATGCAGACAACAAGGCTTTCCCCAATGTGTTAAAGAAAACTTAACTTTAGCAACGGTTGCAAAAGTCTGACTCAAAGACTTTGGAAGCCATCTTTCCTTCTCTAGTCCTCTCTCTAGCAGGGACTCTAATTCAGAAAACGTTTGTGGTTTCACTTACCACCATGGGAAAGTCAAATCAATTAGGCTGGCTTTGTGGACCCACTGCTGAAGCAAGCACCTCTTTAATCAATGCCCCACGCATCCAAGAAGATTCAACTCCTATAAAAACACAGCATTGCTTGCAAACAGATCCCATCAACACCAAACTTTCTACGGGCAAGCAGTAAACAAACTACAGCTGCAACTGGACCGCCCAACAACTTCAAGGGACCGTACACAGTGCAGAGCCACCGTGCTCCAAAAAATAAATCCTGCCTGGCACACCAAAGCAAGGCTATTCACCTTCGAATTCTTAAGAGATAAAACAAGTCCAATGAGAAAAGGGAAAAAAAAGAGGCAAGGTCATCAACGAAGCCACATAAACAGGCACACTGGAGCACCAACCCCAACACACTCTCAGACAAAAGAGTCAGACAGAGAAAGGTCAAGAATGAAACAAAGATGAGCTCCTACCAAAGGCCTTCAGCAAGATACCTAACTTAAGGCAATAATACAAATTCCTACGCTTTAGAAGGTTCTTGTAAGACTAAGGAACAATAATGCTCAATAAACCAGGGGTTTTCAACACTAACGATCATATATATTTAGGAGTGACCAGGCACTAAACTCTTAGGCAACACAGATGTCCTGCCTCTTGGAGCTTGTGCTCCGGTCTGCGATGTGGTACCTGTGTTAGCGTTCCTGCTTCAGTTCAGCCCACACATGCCATCTGTAGGCGCTAAAGGCCTCCCAGGCTCATTTCCCAGTCACTACTCAACTGCCTCAGTTTCTACTGATTATTCCCCAACATCTTTGTTCCATTGCTACTGTACTTTTCTTTCACACTATGTCAAGAAAATGGAAACCTTTTAGAAAACATAAGTATATCTCTCTAGGGGCTTTCTTGATATGTGCTTCAATTTCCTTGGACTAAAGATGGAAATGCTTATTGATAATTCAATGTTAAGTTTATACTTTCTCTCGCTTCCTTCTTTTTCGCAGCCTACTATTTCCCCATTGTAACTAACTACAAAGCTCCAGTGTATAAGATTCAAGTCAGAACTGAAAACCTAGAGTCTGTAGAGTTTGAGACCACCCTGGTCCATATAGTGAGCCCCAGGACAGCCAGGACTATAGAGAGACCCGGTCTTCACCCCAGTCGTCCCTATACACACACACACACACACACACACACACACACACACACACACTACAAAGAAGGGGTGAAATTTACATTTTCCAATATGAAAATCAGATGCACAGCATATTCACAACTGAGTACTTACCACAAAACACTTTCAACAAGAGAACATTAAAAAATAATAGCTCATCAAGAATTAATTTCACTAATAACGGTCAATTAACTTTTCAAACAAATAGTTTTAAATTGACAGGCACACATTTCTCAAAAAAGGAAAAAGGGAGGGTATTTTAATTCTGTTGGGACCAATCAGAAAGCAAGACTCTGTCTTATGAGACAGTCCTAAACAAAACATCTGTCTACCACAGCAGGATGAAAATAACAACGCATCAGTTTTTAATGCATACTCAAATAACTGGCTTCCCGCTAAAGCCACGGGAAGCATCCATGATGCAAAGATCTCTGCAGAAACAGAATCTCCCCACGTGGATTAAATCTCAATGAGGAACACCCACCGCAATGATGAGCTTCCTCTCATGGACAAAAATGTTCTACTCTTTACTAGTACAAACAAGCTACTTCAACTAGGAACCAGCATTTTTATGGTAGATAGATCTCATTTGTGTACTATCATTCCAACTAATAGGAAATGAAAATAACAACAGAAGCATTAGTAAAAGATAATTATTGGTAGAACAACATACATAAACACAGGTAAAATGTCCCTACCCCAAGACTCTGCAGAAATTTTCTCCAAGACAGAGTTCTGCAGTTGGCTTTTTTTTTTTTTTTTTTAACTCTTTGGGGCATCACTACTCAGCTCCCAAATAAATACGTGGAGACTTAATCTGGCTTATGAATGTCTGGCCTCAGCTTGACTTGTTTCTAGCCAGCTTTTCTAACTTAGATTATCCTATTTCCTTTAAGTTTTGCATCTGACTTTTTTACCTTTCTTATTCTATATATTTCTTCTGTTCTTACTATGTGGCTAGCCCCTGGTATCTTCCTCTTCTCATTCCTCTCCCCTCCCCTAGCTTTCTCCTCCTATATATGCTTTCTACATGCCAGCCCCGCCTATTTCTCTCTCCTGTCTACCTATTGGCCGTTCAGCTCTTTATTAGAGCACTCAGGTGTTTTAGACAGGTAAAGTAACAGCTTCACAGAGTTAAACAGATGCCACGTAAAAGAACGCAACGCATCTGCATCACTAAAGCAATGTTACGCAGCGTGAATGAATGGGACACATGGGCAACTAGTGTCCCACAACAGTGCCTTCACTGAAAAGGAAAACACACAGTGTGTGGGCAATAAACGTAAATTAGCCTAACCCTGCCCATGGGGACACGCATGAAGTGGCGTGTGTCAGCTAATCTCCAGTCCCTGCTTAAGCTTGTCTTCACAAAAGCATATGGCAAGTCCATAAAAATGCTTCTTCCACAGCAATTAGTGCTTGAGAAATAATGACTGATTCTTTTAACCATATTTAAGCATCTCAAAAGAATTAAAATACTTGTACCAACTTTACTTCCGACTAGAAATCCTCTCTAATGGTTTTACACTGGAATTATTTCTAGGTTTATAGAAAAATCTCACGCAGGGCTGTTCGGCTTTATAGCAGCCCAAAAACACCATCTAACATCTGAAAACCTAGAAGAAGAAAGCACCGCAGTGACAATGGGATCTGACACCCTATAAAAAGACTGTGGCACCGCAAAGAAGAGAATGAGCTCTAACTCGTTCGGTGACAGCTTTCTCCTGTTTATAGGGCAGCCTTGTGTCCCAGAGGACCTTTTTTGTTTGTGAAGACGGGGAGGAATGAAACCTATTTAAATCCCACAGTTCACTTTAACCTTAAATCTCCTTAATCCCAACTCTGTTTCTCTATTTTTTTCTTTATACCAATTTACTGTAATGTGCATTGGTGTTGTGCCTGCATGCATGTCTGTATGAGGGTGTTGGGTACCCTGGGACTGGAGTTACAGACAGTTGAGCTGCCATATGGGTGTTGGGAATTGAACCCCGGTACTCTGAAAGAACAGCCAGTGCTCTTAAATGCTGACATCTCTCCAGACCTACTAAATTTTTTTAAAAGGAAGACTTGGCCTTTCCTAATCCCTCTTTACATTTATTTTTTAATTTGTTAAAATCAGGCCTATTTTCTCCATCCCACTCAAGGTCATCCTTGGCCTTCACAGACCATTGCTAAACCTTAGCAGAACCTGTGGGAGCACCTAGCACAATGGAGCAGCTCCTTTGTCCCCAGGCCATGGTGGGGGCTCCAACTACCCAAGACCAGTTCTCTCCTATTGGACTGGCTCTTGTCCCTTTGCAGTTACCATGAACTCACTTTCTTCCCAAATGAAGACTGAGATATTCCATGTACTGGAACCCTGGACCTCTGCTTGCCTCCATCTGCATTCTCTCTACAGCGAGCTCATCTTTTCCCGATGTTCAGACAGCACCAATAGATTTAGGATGTCATTATGTATTTCCAGGCCCTATTGCCCCTCATCTTCAAACTCATATCCACTGTTTAGTTCTGAGGGCTGGGCTTAGCCAAGGTTTTCCTGAGGCCTGGATGTGTGGAGAAGGAACACAGCTCCTTCTCTAGAACCAGGATCATACTTTGCAAAGTCAGTAATTGCCTGGGGCCAGGGCCTCGGGGAGCTATGGCTATCAGTCCTAAGACCTAATACATAATAAGTATGTATTATTCTCTGTTGTCCTTAAGACCACTGTATGTATTATTCTCTGTTGTCCTTATGGTATCTTCTGTCCCCTTGTGCGACATTGTTTGATTATATCCTTACTGATTTCATCCCCCATTGTATGATGTCTTTTGCTAACTCTTTTTTTTTTCTGAAAATAGTATATAAAATGCTGTATTTCTTAGTAAACTTGCTTGGCACAAGATATAGCTCGTGAAAGATGTACTGAGCCCAAACTTTTTGTCTCCTTATGTTTTGATCCCCTGGTCCTCTCTCTCGGGACCCTGCCACTGAAGAATGACCTGATGAATCATGTCAATTCCCTTCAGAAATGGTGCACAAATCTCCAACTTACCAAATCCAAAATTTAACTCTTGAGTGCCCAACCTTTGAAAACCCTGCTCCTGCTCGCGGTACTCCTCCATCACGAAACCACCTCCAGCTAACCCATCCTCGAGACAAAAACTCCAGCGTCCTTTCTACACAGGGAGCTCTCAAACGAAAGTCTGGGGGTCAAGGGAACAAGGCGAAGAGGCAGGTGGGAGGGAAGATCTGGGACAAGGCAGAATGTTCGAGAAACAGAAATCGTGACAGGCCCTGTGCTTAGCATCGGAACCGTGTGTCCCTTTGGGTGTCACAAGCAAGAAAACACTAATCAGAATGTCATCTGGGAAAGGGGGCTGTGAACAGGTAGAGGAACGCAGCTCATGTGATCCTGTTTGTTCTCTAACTGCTCCAGAGAAGCACAAAGACACACAAGTCATCAACTAAGAGTGACTACTTAACCCCTGTGTCAGCCTTTTGCTGATCAGTTATCCCAGTGACCGCCACAATCGGCGCCAGTTGTCAACTCTACAACACTCTGGACGGGGGAGCCTCAACTGAGGAACTTGCCTCCATCCAACTAGCCTATGGACATGTCTATGAGGCATTTTCTGAATTACTACTTGATGCTAATGCGGGAGGCTCCAGTCCACTGTGGGTGGTGCCCTCCTTGGGTCTGGACCGCGCAAGAACGCTAGCTGAATGAGCCAGAGGAAGCAAGCTAGTAAGCAGCATTCCTCCCGGCTCTCTACTTCAGTTCCTGTCTGGAGTTCCTGCCCAGGGATGCCCTGATGGTGAACCATGACCTGTAAGTATAATAAACCCTTTCCTCTCCACATTGCTTTTGATCATGGTTTATCAAGCCCTGCAGCCTGGTGACGAACCTCGGCACACTCCACTCCGAATGCGTTCAGCTTGTGATCAATTAGCTCAAGAACACTTTGCTACAACCTTTAATTAATGCACAGCTTCCTGTGGGCACAGTCAATCATTTAACTTACTTATAACATTAAATGTTAATAAACCCTCCTTTCGGTAGTGAAATATTCAGGAACAGAATTCGATTACAGCTATTCTGATTTGTATAAGCATAACATATGAGTAACTGGCACCTGATTATTAAAAACACCATAATAACCTAGAATTTCTCCACTAAGAACTTTAAATCAAAGTAAGAGTTTACAGGGAAACAAGCATTGTCTGTTTACTCTCTAATGTGCAATGGGTGGGGGAAGAACAGCAACCAGCAAAAAGGAGATAAAAGCGGGCAGAGAGAGTGAACACGATCTAAGAACATTACACTATGAGAATGTCACAATGACATCATTATTTTGTACAATATATGCCATTGAAAAATAAAGAAAGAAATTTTAGTTGGCCTCGACAAGAAACATGAGAAGTCCTAAATACTAATTTTAAATTACACTTGTTTCTCTTTAAAGTTTCTTTTTAGTTATTCTGTCTTTTATATCATGTATCTTGATTCATTCATTTCCCCATCCCTTCATGTCTGCCCTCTACCCCTGCACACACACACACACACACACACACACACACACACACACAGATACACACAGAGAGAGAGACACCAAAATAAAACAAAATTTAAGAGAAAAAAAGGAAAAAATTTTAAATCTCCTCATGGAAGCCGCAGTGTGACAGAGCGAGTCACACAGTAAACCCCTTTATCCATCCATCTTTTCTTCACAATGAAGTCACAGAAAACTTGTTTTCATTTTAATATTAAAATTAAAATCAACAGAATATTAAAACAGCAGGTTCAGTCTTAATATTAACTAGTTAAGAGAATAGTAATATAGAGTACTTAATGTACTTTTTTGAGTCAAATGTCTTTCAATTAAAATGAAATGGGTATTTTTTTTTTCCAGTGGGTTTTGTTTTCCAGACATCTCCCTTCTTTTCTAGGCCTGTTCTACATCCTTAGAATCAGTAATTTAACCATTGAGTCCCTATTATACCTCAGGGCTACTATCTATGCCCCCATTTTCTGTGACTTTGTCTTCAACTGCTTCACAAAAATATGGATAGCACCTACTACTCATTAGCGGCAACGCCAAGCACTAAGGATCAGAGTTTAAAAAGGATAAGATCCCCTGTGGAGCAGAGCTGAAAGCAGCCGGTCATTCATCTACCTTTCCATGTCCTGGGCATCCACAGGGGCAAGTGGATCCTTCTACTGTGTAGGTTTGCTTCTCTCTGCTTCTGTTTCCTCATGAGAAAGACTTCATCCAACCATCTGTGTGCTCTTCCTCCATGACCCTCCTGGCGTTGGTCTACACACTACTACTGATCCGGAAAAGCAGAGCCGCTTGAGGCGTGTGGCAGCTCGTGACTATAGCCCAAACACTAAAAGCCACGCAGAAGGATGCTGCAAGTTTGGGGCCAGCCTAGGGTATGTGGTGAGTCTCAGACCATCCTGGGCTATGGTGCAGAGCCTTATTTCAAAAGAAAAGGGACAAGAGGAGGAAAGAAGAAGGAAGGGAGGGCAAGGGGTACCACCACCACCAGAATCGGCAGCACAGTAACAAAAAAACAACAGCACAGCAGAAGGAGCCCGAGCCTTCTAAAGATCACTTCCCTCGGTTTCACTAGCAAGTGTATGAATAACGCCAAGTGAGAGAGAATCTGGACAGAGACTCGTTAAGAGAATTAGGGCAGGAGGCTCAAAACAATGACAAAGTGCATTCCTTCCTTCACGGGGTTCCTCACAAGCACTGAGGGACAGAGGTACACAGTTGTGGTTCTCTGCAACAGACTCGCTGATAACTTCTTTCCCCATGCACTGCCCTGAGAGCCTTTCCTAGATGCCCCAAATAGCACAACACTCAGTGTGCAGTACCACTGGGAGAGCCATCAAGACAGGTGTCTACAGAAGCTATTCCTTCTAAAGATTCCTTAGAAAGTGATGGGGAAACTCCTAAGGTGTCTGCTGGAGAAGCCCGTGCCTCGTGCGCACTAACTTTGGTGTGCTCTACCAAATCTCTGTTGGCATCATAACCCAGGATCTATTCTAGGTCAGGGGTTCCCTCACCAGTGCCTATGACTTAGACAATTTCTGTCCAATAAATATTTAAATATGAGGGAGCGTAGATGTTTTAAATTTTAAAAACGACCTTTAGACATCGACCTCAATATTTATATTCCACAGAAGCAGCCACATTTTAAATACCTTTGGGAGGAACCCGCAGCACAACCATCTGCAAACGGAGGAAAAGCAAATGTGGACAGATCCGAATGCTTCCTCTGACAGCGCAGACAGGGGACCTAGGTTTTCGCACCAGGCTAAAGCACAGCTCCCATTCATGGGCTCCTCGTTTCTATGCACCTTTTCCTAGTACAGACCACAAACTATAGAATTCCTCTGGCAAAACGCCGTTCCCTAGGGAAAATATTTTTAGCTTGAGAGACGAAATGACTCGAATTTAAAGCAGTTTCTTTTTCTTTCTCATCAGAAAGATGTGACGACCTCTATGCAAAATATAATGAAAAACATAAGTGGGTGCTGTAAGTTAGAAAAGGAAGGCTGGGTTTGTATCTGCGAAGAATCAGATCTATGGCTTCGGAATTCTTTCATGCAACTGAAACAAAGGAAAGACAAATACGCTTATGCATGGGAAGGGCTCCCCTCCGAAGACACCACTGGGACACTGATGCCGACCGCCAGTCTTCTTCCCAAATTCTCTAATGGCAAAGAAACGGATACAGATGAGGGGATGTGCCCAGAGTTATTGAAATTTGTTATGCTGCATTTGTTTGATATGCTTGGGAGGTCTGCTCCCTTCTGAAGGGAGACAGAGGAGTGGATCTGGGGGAGAGAAGCGGTAGGGAAAGGGACCGGGACACGTGGAGAGACAGGAGGCTGCAGTTGGGATGTCATACATGAGGGAAGAGTAAGTTTTTAAAAGTTCAGTTATTGCCATTTTATTAAGAAAAAAAAACAGATACATAGAAAGACCATGATGTCAAAGTTAGATAAAAATCCCCTCTACCTCATCACATTCCATGAAAATCCCAATCTATAGTAAATGCAAGATGTATGTAAATGGAAAAGGCACCAGACTGAGACTCAGTAAAAGCCAAGTCCAGTCTATTCATCAAGTATGAAGTGTTTTCCATAAATATATACAGGCTTGACTCAAGAGCTGGGTGATCACGGGGGGCAGGGGGGGCGGGCTTGAGGTAACAGCTGCTCAGGGATGGGTGTCCTGCTATTACAAGATCAGGTGGGGGCAGAGCTCCCACTGTCCTTTTCCAAGAGTGGGAACTGAATCACTGAGCAGAAAATAACCACCTGGGGCTTACACCTGAACAACGATCACAAGGCAGCACCCAGAGCACGAGTGCTCCGGTTCCAGATCAAATCAAATGCCTACGGCAAAGAGGATGAAGAACAGTGGAAGAGACCGAGCACTGCATGGGGCATGAACACACCAACGCAGCTGAACACACCTCATCAAGAATCATGGGAACAGATACTTGGCCAGTCAGTGAAACCCAACAAAACATTCCGGTAGGAGTACAGGCGACAGACAAACATGAAAGAAACTTGAGAAATACATAGTACATGAAATCTACAAAGTAATGACGGAAAGAGGGGGGTGCTGTCACACATATGCAATCAATGCTGTTACTGTGAAATGCAGTGTGCCAGTGTTTCAGTGTGCTAACCATTACTAAATGCTAATTTGCATTGTTTTACTTAATTCCATTTATTATGCAAAGAGATGGGTAGTGGTAACCCATCTCAGTTAAGAGTGAAATGAAGTCTCTTGCCAACCCTATGGCTCCCTTAATTAGTAACCAGGTGTCCAAGGGGATGTCCCCAGCTAGGTCCATGGGCAGCAGAGGAGAGGGCGCCTGAACTGGCCTTCTCCCATAGCCACACTGATGAATATCTTGCATATCACCATAGAACCTTCATCTGGCGATGGATGGAGATAGAGACAGAGACCCACACTGGAGCACTGGACTGAGCTCCCAAGGTCCAGTTGAAGAACAGAAGGAGGGAGAACATGGGCAAGAAAGTCAGGACCGCAAGGGATGTGTCCACTCACTGAGACAGTGGGACTGATCTAATGGGAGCTCACCAAGGCCAGCTGGACTGGGACTGAAAAAGCATGGGATTAAACCAGGCTCTCTGAACATGGCGGGCAATGAGGGCTGATGAGAAGCCAATGATAATGACACTGGATTTTGATTCTACTGCATGAACTGGCTTTGTGGGAGCCTAGCCTGTTGGGATGCTCACCTTCCTAGACCTGGATGGATGGGGGAGGACCTTGAACTTCCCACAGGGCAGGGCACTCTGACTTCTCTTAGGACTGGAGAGGGAGGGGGAAGGGGAAGTGGGAGGGAAATGGGAGGAGGTGGAAATTTTTAATAAATAAATAAATAAATTTTAAAAAAGAGTGAAATGAAGCTCAGGGTTGCTAAGCAGCATGGCCAAAGTCACAGGATAACAGGTGGAGCTGGAGGTCAAGCTACAGGCAACCCTTGCCATCCATGCTGCCTGTCCTCCAAGCCTCTCAGGCCTCTGAACTCGAAGGTGACCAGAAAGCACTGTTTTCCCAAAAGCATCTAATTCTTAATGAAGCACACTAAAATCCCACACTGTCAATCAAATTCTGGAATCTGAGGACCTTGAGGAAATTGGTCTTTCACTTTATACTAACTAGTTCTTCACAGAGCACATGCGTGCTGTGATGGCTGCAGACATGAGGTCATCCTAGGCATCATCTGAGCTCTACGGATCTGCATCGTGATAGATCTCTATACAAAATCACTTGGGGTCTTAGGAAGGGGTCATGTCACCTACATCCTCTCATTGCTTAGAGGACTTCCTGCCCCCACGTAAATAAAACTTGAGTAATTCCACTATTTATCTGCTGAGCCACGGATATAAAAGGGAACCAGTGATTGAGCTAGCTAGTAAAGTTTGAGGCCCAAACCCCTCACCAAGAAAATAAACAGATGTCCCAAGTGGAAGTCATCGATCTTCATCTTACGGCCTCTGAAAATGTGCCTGGACCATTCCATCCTACTCACACAATGTGGATAATGACAGGCACAATGTGGATAATGACAGAGTATAGAGATCTGGTCCCTAGGAAATGTCCTTGAGACACTTGAAGCAGCACATCCTCTCCCTTCCGTGCAGCTCTATGGCTAGACAAGGGTAAAATCTCCCAGGTAACCACCAAATCAATGTGGCCACAGTCTGCTTTGAAGACAAACACCTTCAGTAGTGAGAGGGAGGCTCATCTCCGTGACTGCGGAAAGTTTTATGAGTGTTATGCTGATACGAAGTCAGCTGCAGCATCCTGGTCTTTATTCTGTCACAGTTTTATAGGCCATGGAAGCTGGGCTTAGACTGCCTGGGTTCATATCATGACCACTTTCCAGGTGGTCGACTCCAGGCAAGTTCCTTCACCCTTGGTGTCTGCTTGCCAGAGAAATGGAAATCATTATGACAACACCGATTTCTGAAGATTGTGGTAAGAATTTAGTTGCCTTTCCTAAGGTTCTAGAGCAATGCTTTGTCACAGAATAAGCACTTCATCCGGGGACCCCTACAGTGTTTATTGTATAAAATACAAATAATCAGACTATGTGTAGAGATTTTGCAATAGAACCAAACAATGAGATGGTTTTCATATCTACAAGGAACACCATCCTTCAAAGGGAACTTTTAAAAGTTTTAGACTCAGCCTCACTGCAGAAATAATTTCAAGGTAGAATGTGAAATTCTTACAGCACAGCAGGTTAAAATAAAAACCCAAGCAGCAAGGCTGGAGACTTGGCTCAGCGATTAAGAACATGTATTACTCTTGCAGAGAAACCCAGCTCTGTCCTATCTATTCCTAGCATCCTTATCAGACAGCTCACATACAACTCCAGCCCCAGAGGATCCGATGCCCTCTGCTGGCCTCTAGTGGCACCCATATGTACATACCCACAAGCCTACGCGTAACTTCAAATAATAAAAATACATCTCTAAAACAAAACACCCAAACCCACATGGCTTGGTGGGACTGAGACATCTGGTTCTACATGGAAGACTGAACACAGACTTTTTTTCTCCTCCCTTATCAAAACAAGAAATAAACTCACTAGGACACGGGCAAAGTTAGAAAGAAACCTATCAACAATGCTGAAGGAGCAATTACTGGTTTGAGTAAGCAAAGAAATCTGGTTCGGAAACCAGTGACATGTGAGCTAGTTTCTGCACCAAATACATACAGGTCAGAAAACAAGAAGGGAGGCTAAGAAGCTATGCTGAAACTGGAGAGCTGTGCAGGCTGTTAGGTCACAACTTAAAGCTATAATCGCTGCACATCTTTACCCAGTGGACCAGGTTATTCTCTTAGATACCAGTGTCTGCACATCTTTACCCAGTGGACCAGGTTATTCTCTTAGATACCAGTGTCTGCACATCCTTACCCAATGGACCAGGATATTCTCTTAGATACCAGTGTCTGCACATCCTTACGCAATAGACCAGGATATTCTCTTAGATACCAGCGTCTGCACATACTTACCCAATGGACCAGGTTATTCTCTTAGATACCAGCGTCTGCACATCCTTACCCAATGGACCAGGTTATTCTCTTAGATACCAGTGTCTGCAATTCTTACCCAATGGGCCCAGGTTATTCTCTTAGATACCAGTGTCTGCACATCGTTACCCAATGGACCAGGATATTCTTTTAGATACCAGTGTCTGTACATCCTTACCCAATGGACCCAGGTTATTCTCTTAGATACCAGTGTCTGCAATCCTTACCCAATGGACCCAGGTTATTCTCTTAGATACCAGTGTCTGCAATCCTTACCCAATGGACCCAGGTTATTCTCTTAGATACCAGTGTCTGCACATCCTTACCCAATGGACCCAGGTTATTCTCTTAGATACCAGTGTCTGCAATCCTTACCCAATGGACCCAGGTTATTCTCTTAGATACCAGTGTCTGCAATCCTTACCCAATGGACCCAGGTTATTCTCTTAGATACCAGTGTCTGCACATCCTTACCCAATGGACCCAGGTTATTCTCTTAGATACCAGTGTCTGCAATCCTTACCCAATGGACCCAGGTTATTCTCTTAGATACCAGTGTCTGCAATCCTTACCCAATGGACCCAGGTTATTCTCTTAGATACCAGTGTCTGCACATCCTTACCCAATGGACCCAGGTTATTCTCTTAGATACCAGTGTCTGCAATCCTTACCCAATGGACCCAGGTTATTCTCTTAGATACCAGTGTCTGCAATCCTTACCCAATGGACCCAGGTTATTCTCTTAGATACCAGTGTCTGCACATCCTTACCCAATGGACCCAGGTTATTCTCTTAGATACCAGTGTCTGCACATCCTTACCCAATGCAGCAGTATATTCTCTTAGATACCAGCGTCTGCACCTGTACACTGGAGACACCATGAAAGGGAAACACAATGGTCGCCAGCGCTAACTTCAAAGCACTCAATACTGTAACAGCATTTCTTCGGGCTGCCAACCAGCTCCCAAGTCACAACTCAGAGATTTGTTATTAGTTATGAATGCTCAGCTTTAGCTTAGGCTTGTTTCATCCTAGCTCTTATAATTTAAATTAACCTGTTTCATCTACGTTTTGCCTCGGGGCTACATTAACCTCCTTGTTTGTCCTCCTCTGCGTCTAGGAGGCTGGCAGCTGCCTGGCTGACTGGCCCTGGGTTCTCCCTCTCTTTCTCCCTGGTTTTCTCCTCTCATTCTCTTCTCTCCTAGATTCCTCCTCCTACTTATTCTCTCTGTCCGCCAGCCCCAACTATCCCTTCACTGCCTAGCTATTGGGTGTTCAGATTTTTATTAGACCAATCAGGTGCCTTAGGCAGGCTAGATAAAACAGCAACACATCTTTCCACAGTTAAAGAAATTCAGAATAAACAGATGTAACACATCTTTGTGTAGTTAAACAAATGTGCCATAAAGAATGCAACATACCTTTACATAATTCAAGTAATATTCCACAAGAGAATACTGGGTTCACTAGGACCCTCACATCAAGTCCCTTAATCTACTCACACACACAAGGCCCAACCTAACCCATCTGATTTTCCCATCTGAAAGAAAAATGTCTCCAACAATGATTGACTCCTTTGAGGAAGCCATTCTGGTTGCTGGGTCATTACCATTAAGCAAAGCAACTTGCTAATAAGCTTTCCATACGGAGAAGGGCCAATCAGAGAGCACATCAAGACTTTTCCTTACACACTGGAGATGATAATCATGCAAATCATGTATTTATGAACAGCTGCAAACATGTAAGAACAGCAAACAGAAGGAAAGATAGACACATATAACAGACTTACACAGAAAAGAAGAACACTTTAAAAGTAAGAAAGCAGCCGGCTATGGTGCCACACTTCCATAATCCCAGCACTCAGGAGGCAAAGGACTGAAAGTTGCAAGTTCAAGGCTATCCTGAGCTACATAATAAAACCCTGTCTCAAAATGCCAAAGGAAAAAAGGGGAAAAAATAATACATAAAGGAACCTGGCAGACAACAGAACGGTGATTTTAAAGTTCTTCAGGGAAAATATTTCAACTACAATTCTAAATGAAGCCAATATATCAACTGAATGTAAGAACAGAAATAAGGGCAGGAACAAAGCTTTCCTTAGGAATCCACTGGTTAAGCATCCTTCAAAACAAAGAGGCAAGCCAGGGATGGTGACTCAGGCTTGTATCACAGCACTTGAGAGACCTAGGGAGGAGGAGTCTGCAATCAGCATAGGCTGCAGAGTGAGATCCTGTCTTAGGAAACAAACCTAGAGAGCAGGGGGCATAAGATCTTGCTGAAAAGTGAAGGAATACAGAAGACTCAGCAGGATTATGGGGGTCCTTTGGGACTAAGGCAAGTGAACAGGGAGCCAAGGTCCACAAAAGCAGGTACTGTGGGACATAGATGGACAAGGACACAGACAAAGGAGCAAGTGTGAAAATGTTAGTAAAGTCAAGCCAAAACAGAACAAAAGGCAATGTGCTGTAGTATACCTGCAGGCTCTTAAGGGCATCTTTGTGTGCCAAAACAAAGTTCATGAACTTAAAGTGACAACCATTAAATAATTTATAGACAAATTTTAAATGAACTTTTGAGAAACGTTACAAAAAAGTATTTAGGCAATTACGGCATCATTTTCAAATAAAACATAGCTACTCAATATAGATGGTATTTGAAAGTAAGTCTTCAAAAGATAGACATATAATAGAAAATCTGTGTGTATCTTCTAAAAACTGAAGCAATAAAACAAAAGGTACATTTTTGGCCTCCATAAGAAGTGTCTTGTGACCGATCAGCAACATAAAGTGGGAAGTCAGAACAAATCCTCACGTATTTGCAATACAATGCATCTTTAAGCCAACTCTAAACACAAAATGCATCACACACTTCTCAGGTCAAAGCACACCACACTTCCTTCATCTCTATTGTGTATATACCGACAGGCATGGTGTGAAAATTGCACCATTCTCTCAAAGCTAATCTACAAATGAACCAGAACCATGTCTCTACTGCCCTACACTAACCCTGAAAATGGCTAACTACCATCTTCTGGATTCTCACTTACTGAGTCTGCTTACAAAATAAAGCCCCCAACCACCTCTCAGGACCTCCAGCACAGCTGCCCTTGTGGGGCAATGATCACATCACCGTAAGATGCTCTTGACTTCTGCAGGAACGTCTCACCTGGTTTCCTGCCATCGCTGCCCTTTCTCAACATAACTGATAAAAACTTTCAAAGTAGACATGAAGCCACATCACTCTACTCAAATTTATTTTACTTAATCTTTAGTTTTGGTTATGAGTGTTTTATCTGCATGTGTACATGTGTCTCACCTGTGTCTTGGTGTCCTCAGAGGTCAGAAGAGGGCGCTGAAACCCCTGGAACTGAAGTCACAGATGTTAGTAAGTTAGCACATGAGTGCTGGGAACCAAACCTGGGTGCCCTGCCAGAGCAGCAAGAGCTCCTAACCACGGTGCCATCTCCCCACCCACTCACAAACTCTCACATGGATGGATGTGGATTTCACACCTGAAATCCCAGCATTCAGAGGGTGAGGAGGGGGATCTAAAGTTCAAGAGCAACGCAAGCTATAAAGACCCTGTCTCCAGATCCCAAACTAAAAGCAAATCAGAACTTGTTAGATACACAGATAGAATGGCAGCCATGGGAGGATTCCCAAAAGGAGCTGACACACAGCTGCATTTCCGGAAGGGCTTTATCAGGAGAAGGAGCCATATATGGGACATGGCTAGGTCTTATGTCAGAAGAGCATTATGAAGACAGCCTAACAGTTGAGAGGACTGCCACTGAGGGACAGTTTAACCCAAGAGAGATAAAGCCTCCATGAGGGGGTGGGGGGAGAGAGTCTTCAGAGGAATGCCATGAACAAAGAAAAGTATCTGGGTTTTCTACATTTTCAGGGCTAGGGAGAAGTTTTACACCATGTGGTTTTGCCTGGGACAGTTGTGGTGATCTGGATGAAAATGGCCCCATGGGCTCTTACAGAAAGGCACTATTAGGAGATGTGGTCTTGTTGGAGAAGTGCGTCATGGAGTGGGATTTAAGGTTTTCCAAGGCTCAGGCCCAGTATCGTTCTCTTTCCTGCTGCCCACTGATCCAACTGTAGAACTCGTGGCTCCTTCTGCAGCACCATGTCTTCCTGTGCAATACCATGCTTCCTGCCATGGTGATCATAACTAAACCTCTGTAAGCCAGCCCCTGCTGTGGAATAACCTTTTTATACACTGTGAAGATGTGCCTTTCTGATTGGTTTAGTAAAAAGCTGAATGGCCAAATATTTAGGAAGGATTTTCAGATACACAGGACCCTGGGAAGAAGAAGAGGGGAGTCACCAGTCAGGAGAGGAAGCAGCACAGTTAGTACAGGGTAAAGGTAATAAAGACACGGGACAAAAAGTAGATTGATAGAAATGGGTTAAGTTGTAAGAGCTAGTTGTTAACAAGCCTAAGCTATCAGCCAAGCTTTTATAATTAATTGTAAGTCTCTCTGTCATTACTGGGGAGCCAGCAGTCCCCACAGAAAGGTCCGACTACAAGCCCCAATTAAACGTTTTCCTTATGAAGAGTTGCCATGGCCACTGTGTCCCTTTGCAGCAACAGAAACCCTAACGAAGACAGACAGCATATCTGACAAAGAACATGGGAGAGCCAGATACTGGTGAGGGAAATACATCAGGACTTGTAAAACCACACCACAGGACGATTCTTAACCTTGTCCCTTGAGCATTGCAGGAGGTGGAGGAATAAGTGGCCTGATGTTCATCCGACCACGGGGGCCTTACTTCCCAGGGTAGCATCTTCTGAAAGAGGCAGGCTACAATCCGACCTTCTCACAGTTCTTGTCTCCTACGTTGATGCTGCAGTAGAGCAGCCTGCCGTGTATACAATGTAGGATACGCTTCTGACTTTATTCCGATAGCCTTCCCCCTTGCTCACCATGTTCCACTAACAGTGGCCCCTTACTGCTGCTGGAAATCCTAAGCTCCCCGGCATCTCCACGCCTTAGCCCTCCTGGCCTCATGTCTACAGAAGTACCCCTTCTATGAGTCCTGGGTGCTACTGCCTGCCTCACTCCACAGCTGAGTTCCAGGAGGGGGTGCTTTCATCGGATTCATCCACTGCTTAATCCTCATGGTCCAGAACAGAGACAAACACACACGCAATGATATAATCCATTAAGAGTACATTTTCAAGTTTAAAAAGGCAGTTTTAAGTAATTATAATGATGTTTTAAAAACTCACAATACAGAGCACGCAAATGGAACCTGAGGGCCAAGAGAGCAGTAGTCATAATTATAACTTACATATTATTTGTTTTATTTTTTTCTTAACTTCTAAAGTGATCTTTGGGAAAGGAGCTGCAATCAGTGTAATTTTGATACTTTTTTTTGCTCTCAACAGTATCTAGATAGAAAAGCAGCTTAATTATAGCTATATAAATGATTCCACACATTCGTTGTACCGGTGTTTTAATTCTGAGTTAGCTACAACTTGAAGCAACGCTTGTGCTGTCTCCTAGAATGACGCAACGTCAGGGTCCGAATTCTGAAGTTACAGAATGTCACAGCGTGAGAGAAGCCGCACTATGACTCTGGGGTCAGTGTTTCTAAGGAGACTTCTATTTAAGATGAGGGAAACTAAGTTGTGGTATTTTGTATAGTTAATTAAATCCTTTATAACCTAAAACTGAAGAAATTTAAGGAAACAGGAATATTTAGTAACGATTGCAAATAATAATAATGGGAACTGCCAAACGCATTTTATGAGTACTGCAATACTAAATACCCGGTAGAATAACGATGTGAGCTCGGTAGGCACTATTGTTAATTCCATTTTGAAGATAAGAAAAGTAGGACACTGAGAAAATGAGCCACTTCAATAGGAACCAGCTAGAGTTACAACTCAAATCCATGCCACCTGACCCGAGAGCTCACACCCCTCACTGTCCCGTGACTTTCCCTTTCTGAAACAACCAGTTCCAAGTTCTTCACTGTCTTTCCCTTCTACAGCAGACCTGAGCTATAGACTTACATTTTTGGAGAACATATCACTTCATTTGAAATTAAGACACCAACCTCTGATTCCAGCAATCAGGAGGCAGAAGCAATCAGATTTCGTGAGTTCAAGGCCAACCTAGTTTAAATACAGCATTGGGCCAGCAGAGCTTCACGGTTACACAATCTCTCAATTACAACAAAAAACAAATTAAGATCCTGTGGGAAAAAATGATTAGATTCTTATGTTTTTCCTCTCCTCCCTCCCCCAGTGTGTGTGTATGTATGTAAACAAAATACATTAATTTTTTTTAACCTAAAAAACTTAAGATGTAGGTTCAGGCATCAACCCAGTAGCCATGTAAGTCATCTATAAGTCTTAAGGACAACCAGGAATATAAAAATGTATAAACATTTCCTCAGAGACTAAAACCTCCCCTTCCTTTCCATTGGGTCATCAGAAAAAATATTCTGAATTTATTAGCAACTTCTAAATTCTTTCATTCATTTACCAACCAATTACAAACTCATAGAACTTTCCTAAACAGTAATTCAAATGTAGATAATTTTTGTTTAATGCTTTCAAAATAACCTGAGCAAATCATACATACATTTTTTTCATAGGTCATGTTGAAGTCAAATTCTGCCCAGTTATGTCAACTTCGATTATACAAAAACCATCTCTCCCCAACAACCAAAGAAAGTTTTTAGAGAGCAACTAAAGTATTCTAGGTTGACAAACCAAACTGCCCACACGGCTCCTCCAGGGTCAGCATGGGAAAATGCCCACCACTGATCCTCGAGGACCAGCATGGGGAAATGGTGTTTGTAACAGCTCCTAAAGCAAGGCTTCACAGACCACAACTCAGTTAACAGAGCATTGCCATCTCTAAGACTTCTCCATCGTCTGCAGGTTTCTGCTCAACAATGTAAGGGGTTCTCTGTTCTCATCCAGCCTCCCAGACAACCCCTTAGATCCATACACAAAACAACAAGGGATGTTGGTGATGAAGCCAGGTGTAATCAAACCGAAAGCAAAACCCTTATGTTCTAAGGCCAAAGCAATCAGGAAAGCCACCAGCAGCAACATCTGTGGGTCCTGAGAGTACCCACAAGTCTCTTCAAGAACTGCACATGTCTCTCTCCACTCCTCCAACCGCATGGAGCCATACTGGTTGTCCTTGTGCACCAGAAATCCAGATGATTGCACAAATACCACGCTGGTACCATACCCCAACTTTCAGCTGACTGAGATCTAAGGCCCTGGAGGCGAGAGTGGAGCTTGGCAGAGCTCAAACTCCACTAAGAGAAACAGGGGAAGCCAGGAACCAGTCTCATGTGCAGTGCAGCCACTGTGCGCCAGCCAGGTAGATTTTAAAAGCACAGTTGTGGGTGTGTGGGATGAAGGACAGGGAAGGGAAAGGCTGCCAATTTCACTACAGGCTCCGGGCTGACGGAGTGATATCATCGTTGCAACCGCTGTTTGCTCACATGAATGCTACTTAAAACTGTCTGAAGTCAGCACTGATTATGCCTGCAGTCTCAGGAAGCTCAGTTTAGGTCACAACACCACCGGGACACTACGGTGAGTCGTTATTGAATTACCACTGGACACATTTGCACTTGAAAGGCACCACAAAAAAAATGTTTGTTTTCCAGTTTACTTTTATTTGTTGTTGTTAAATCAGTTACACTGTCAAGAATTCCTGACTTCATGCTTAAATATGCATGACTGTTAAGTCATTTCCACATATTTCTTAAATAATAACAATTTGTTATCAGGCAGAAATAACTAAACAGATTTTTAACTGCATAATTTTATAATGATATTTATGGAAGGCTAATTGTGTCCTAGGAATACAAACCAAGTGTTATGGTTAGGTTTTTTTTATATAATTGCAAAACATGCCATTTATTTCCTTCCACGTTCCCAGCCCCTCCTTTTTTTGTAGGGTACCATTGCTGACTTCCACTAGGAATCTGCATCCGCTGGTCTATGACTGATCCCCGGTGTCAAAAGCAGATATTGGATTCCAGAGAAAAATCTCTGAAGCAATCATTCTCTGCCCTCATTTTCAGTGCAGGGGTGGCCCACGGGGGTGTTTTAAACATGTGGACTCTGACTGCTATGACCACCGCAGCCCAGCCTTCGTCTCTTCAACTTTACTCCACAGTTCCCTAGAAGTCATGGCCTTTCCCTTTGTATTCTGTCGTCCATATACTGTGAGCACTGATTTACGGAAGACAGACAGACAGACAGAGGGGGAGGTAATTCTGAGTCACATTTCTCAGCAGTCAAATCTGACCGCTGCCTTGAACCAGTATTTACTGACTCCATCCTCTGTCCTGAAGCAGCTGCCATTGCTGTAGCTTCAATAATTGTTCCTAGTTTATATCACCATGGGAGAAAACTGCCACCACGTCCCAAGGGCATTCCTCAGGGTGTCTCTAGGTGGCTTTTATAACCTAAGTCTCTCCAGGACTAATAACTCCATCCTGTTTTAAGTTCCTTTGGGGAGCAAAGGTTAGCTATTTTTAAAGAGATATCTTGTTTTAAATAAGGGCCTTTTTAAGGTTACGGGGACCCTTGGCCCCAAGGACCGTGGGTAAAAATTTCCTGCCTGGGTATCAAAACCTTCTACAAGGTAGCAATCCCGTTCCCTTTCCTACCTCCTCCCACACTGTGTATAAAGGGCAGTGCTGCTCCCCGAACCCCATAATTATTTCTCCTTTCAATGACTGCATTCCCCCTTATCCTCTGCTCCGGCAAAGAACCTTACTTGGCCCCTTCTGGCCAGCAAAACCCGACTCACAGTGAGTAATGTCCTCTGGGTAGCACCCTCCCCCCCAACCCAGTTCTTGCTTTGCTCAGCTGCCCTGAGCGCAGTGGTACCAAGTCTCTTCCCACCAGATCGGCCTGATTCAGTCAGTCGCAGCAGGCTCGAGGAGGTCTTCTACATGGACTCGTGTAAACACAACTGCAGCTAATGTTCGTAACTGCAGGCCTCTCCTAAACCTCCCCACCCCTCGTGGTCACCTGGTTCTCTGTAGCCCATTGGGACTGTGGAGAGGAAATGGCCGAATGGGTGGACTAGTCTAGCTGATAGTTCTGAATTTTATACGGTGCAGCTGCTCTGCAAAAATCACTCATAACTGGACCATGCATTCGCTTATTTAGAGGCTGTCAGGACGAGTGGATTTTTAATTCTTTATGCTGCCAGGGAGACTAGCTCACAAGCTGCTCTTGCTGGAGTTTCTGGTCTGTTCCTGGTCATACGCTGTCCTGGAACCGCATTACTCACAACTAAGCTTGGGTACGTCAGAATGTTGCATGCATAGAAAACTCCAAACCAAAAAAAAAAAAAAAAAAAAATCCACTAATGCTCTCAAAAACTCGAGGTTAATGGCCAAGAGTTGCAATTTGGATTCATCATTTCCCGGGAGCTCTTATT
The DNA here is from genome assembly GCF_014885135.2 of Alexandromys fortis. Taxonomy (NCBI): domain Eukaryota; kingdom Metazoa; phylum Chordata; class Mammalia; order Rodentia; family Cricetidae; genus Alexandromys; species Alexandromys fortis. Next base: position 2,554,442 of record NW_026067916.1, on the reverse strand, counting down.
TTTAGAAAATAATGACAGGTACGCACCTGGCTTGCCCCACATGCACCGTATAATTTATGGTTGGTTCACTGACTTGGCAGTGTTCACCAGCATTTACACAAGGAAGTGGCATACACTGTGAAAACACAGCCTTTACTAATACAGTGTTAGAATTCTATCCATTCTGAACAAAATTTACAGACCATCTCTTGCATCAATAAAGCAAACACCACCAAGTTGCATATTTAAGTTGATTTTCCAATATAGATAACATTTTTGATCAGTTAAGTTGAAGGTGACAGAAAATGGTGATGACCCCAAGCTCCTTTCTCCTGGATTAAACTGGCCCTGAAAGGTATTCTTAAACTCTTACATGAGGGGAAAGAGAAGGCAAAAGTTGATTTAGGGACGAATGGGTGGACATTTCAAAACTAAAGTCAACCAAAAACACTGCTAAAGACAGGAAGAAAATTCAACAGCTCACAGACACTGAAGAGATCTCAGCAGTAGGGACGCTATTCATCAACTGAGAGCTATACACTAACATCTTTAAAACAGGGTCGGGTCTTAGTGTTGAACACTCCCCTTGACAACGCTACAATCTTACCCAGTTTAAAAACCAGACCAGTGGAACAGGCAATTTTCCCAAAGATACACAGTATGCTGTGCTTTCTTGTGTATCAATATTTTCAAAAAGAAATATAACGGAATAAGAGGAATCGTCAGTGTCTCTCAGTCCTTTTCAGAGAAGTAGGAAATGGCAATTAATACGGAGAACATCCCCTGGGCAGACTTCAGACTACAGGAAACTGTGGAGTGCCCAACCCTAAATGGGGTGTGTACATACCATATCCATCCCTCCAAGACTCAGGGATCTTCTAGAGACAGGGTAGAAAGGTTGGAGAGCCAGGAATCCTGGGTAAATCCAAGCAAATGGTATTTTCTGAATATATCAGGGCTGCCTATATGAACTCACAGCGACTGTTACAGCAACCGCAAGACCCCGAACAAACTCAAAGCAACCACGACAGCATCCACAAGACCCCCTACCACAAGCCAAACAAATCTGCAGCAGGGGAAGTGGGAAGGAAGTCCCAGCACTAGCTGAGGAACTGCTGGCATCTGGTGATGTCTGGGTAAAAGACAGTCACTGTGTAGATTGCTCACACTCTGGGCAGGCCCCCACTCCCCGGGGCACTGCCACAGAAAAGAGAATCAGAGAGCTGTAGGAGGAAGAGCAAGACCCAAAGTTGGGCAGGGAGGAAAATCAGGTGGAAAGGGGAAATCTTGGAGGAGTGAAGATGGGGGAGTAAATATGATCAAAATATGACGTAAAAATTAAAAATGCTATTTTAAAAATAAGAAAAAAACATAAATACCAGGTATTAAGTATTTGTAAGAAATCTACATGATAAAAAATAAAAATGAAAATAAAAAAGAAAACAAATTATTAAGTAAATCACTTTAAATAAATAAAAAAAAAAACTAAGGAAACTACCAGAAGAAAACATGGCTGAATATTTTTCTCATTTCAGTACGGGAAAAACTTCTATCATATAAACCAAACCTCAGGAACCATAATATTCAAAGATTAGATAAATGTGAAAAAAGAATGTGTATATAAAACATATATGTGAAATAACTGTGATAAAATGGCAAAGAATGCATGTTATAGACATGTATATAACAAAGATTATTATCCCTGCCAATACAACAGGCTCTCAAGAGAAAAAAATTACTTTCTCAATACAATAATTGGCAAAAGATAAAAACTGACTACACACACAAATGACAAATGATTTGTCTGCTCTTGTAGTTCAGCCTCATTATAAATTAATTAGAAACAAAAGTTACAATACACAAGCAAACCAAGTTTAACACGGAGAATGTTTAATTAAGGCTACTCAGATTTAGGAAAATATATAAAGTATTTTAGTACAATAAAAGGTCAATCAGAAAATAATCGCAGCATCTAGAGGAGCATTTGCTAATTTTCAAAACTGTTATTTTAAAAACAAAATAGGTTGTGCTGTGGGTCCGGGCCTGTGGAAGACTCAGAGCACCAGCCCACAGGGCCTGGGTCCAGCACTTGCCCACTGAGAAAAGTCAGCTAGTCATGAAAAGAAGGGGTTTTGTTTTTAACATAATGAAGCGACATTAAGAAAACGGTTCCAATCATTCCACGGGAGGACGTCCACCAGCAGAAAAGCTGCTGTCGAGAGGAGAAGCATCTCAGAGCATCACTAGAAAAGACAGAGCGGCTTTGTGGTCGAGTAATTTTGAAATGACAAGTTGATAAAGCTTCTCAGAAACTTTACTATAGAAACGTAGACAATATAAACAAGAACACATTAAAAAGTAGAGACGATTTGTGTGTATACATATGTCTATAACTATAACTGGAATTTGAAAGCAAACATGCATTGTGCAATGGATGGATGGATGGATGTGTGAGTGGGTGGCTGGGTGGATGGATGAATGGGTGGATGGATGGGTGGATGGATGGATGGATGGATGGATGGATGGATGGATGGATGGGTGGGTGGGTGGGTGGATGGATGGATGGATGGATGGATGGATGGATGGATGGGAGCATGGATAGAGGATGGGTGGATACGTAGGTGGACGGATGGATGGGTGGGTGGCTGTATGAATGGGTAGATGGATAGGTGGGTGGATGGATGATGGATGGATGGATGGATGGATGGACGGACGAAGGTGGCTGCTTACTCCAGGAAGCCTGTATCATGAGGGCAAACCTCGTGGCCTGTAAGCACCTGAGTAAATAATCAGTGAATGCTAGCTGTAGGTCTGGGGAAGATACGTTCATGGGGACCCATGCATCTGTAGTGAATGAATCTCCCCACACACGGTCTACGGACACTAACAAATGGTCAATCGGCATCAAGTCTGAGGTGCGGATGAGTATCATGTGCCCACAGAGGCAGAAGCCCAAGAGCATGTCAGTGACAGCATTCTACTGCAAATGCATAAACAAATCTACATAGGAGGAAGCAGTACAAACATGGCATGGAGCAGCAGTCTATTAAAAACAAAAAAACAGCTCCACCTAGAAATGCCAATGTCTTAAATATAGAAGCTGAAGAACTGCATTCGACCCAAGGAGCCAAAACTACGTAGCCAAGTAAATATAATATATGATTCTAGGCTTGGGTCTTCCCTGGGGTGAGACAATGCCATGCAACACTATTCGTTAGGTGAGATGACAAAATCAGGAAATAAGCCATGTATTAGAGCAAAAGTATTCGATCCGTGTGAAGTATACTGAAGTTGACAGCGTAAGAGATCACACACACTATCTTATATACAGCTTACTCTCAGGTCTAAGACTGTGTATAAATGTGTGTGCCTGTGTACACACACACACACACACTGCACAGACAGGACGATGATGATGATGATAGACAGGTAGGCAGATAGATGGAGGAACTAGAGAGGAGGCGGGAAAAATGAGAGAGGACAGAAAAAAACAGTGGAAGGGGATACTTTAATGGTCTTTGTAAAGTTTTACACAAGTTGAAATAACTTACAAAAAAAAGTTTTTAAACACTTAAGATTTTTTTCAGGAAAACTAATCTTTTACAAATACAAATCAAAAAGAAAAAAGAAAGGAGGGAGGCAGGAAAGAAGGGGGGGGAGAAAGGATAGGAGCAGAGCCAGGTGGTGGTGTTGTCATACGCCTTTAATCTCAGAATCTGTGAGGCAGGGGCAGGTGGGTCTCCGAGTTTGAGACCAGTCTGTTCTAGAGAGCAAGTTACAGGACTATACAAAGAAACCTTGAAACCCTGTATCAAAAAACACAAACAAAACAATAATTCATATATTCCCCCTGAAGACTTGTCTACATTATTATCATCTTTTTTTTTTTTTTTTTTTTTTTTTTTTGGCTAGATAGAGAAATGTAAACTTTGCCTCCTAGGCTTCTAAGTAAATGATTAAAAATGACACATGGTTGGGGCAAATATAAAGTCAGGAGAACCAGACCACAGGAAACTGGTACAGGCATAAAGTTATAAGACACCACAGTACAGTGAACACCAGTACTGAGAGGACGCGACCAAAGTATCATTTAAAGTGGACATAAAAACTAGATTATTGCAAATGTCTTTTATGTTTCGTTGCACATAATTCACTCAAGAATCCTTTTTTTCTTTAATTTGAGTAAGTTTTTTTTATTCTGTCCATGGGGACCTTACCAAAAAAAAAAAACACTCTTGATTTTAAGAAATTTAATATATCTTTAAAGACAATTATATAAATAATAGAATATTATAAATATAATACATCACATTTTACCTTTATTTTTAATATTTTATTCTTTGCAAATTTTAGGTATTTTGATTATATTCACCCCCAATTCTTCGCCTCTACAATTACTTCCACACAGATCCCCTCTCCTCCTGTCTCACTGAACAAATCCACCCTCTCCTCCCCGTCCCCCAACCGTCATGTCCTCTTTTTTTTTAACCCATGGAATCCAATTGTGTTGCCCACAAACTCATGATATGGGGTCATCCACTAGAGTGTGGGCCTACCAGGAGCTATACCCTTAAAAAAGCCTCAACCCACCCCCAAGAAAGCATCAACCTCACAGCTCTTCAGTGAGGTGTGGAGGTTCATGACCCCTTCCCCTCCCGCGCCATGGCCCCTTCCTTGCTCTCCGTGCTAGAATGCTGGCTGACGTGATCCCGTGCAGACCTGTTCACACAATCACAGCCGCACAAGTTGACTAGTGCAAAGGCCCAAAGGATGTTGGTCCACTCAAGTTCTCCCTGACCTCTGACTCTAACAGACTTTCTGTGGTGGCAAGATTTTCCTGCAAACAGTCTAGAAATTCAGGCTCCTCCCACCTCCCATTTTAACCAAAATTATAAACCGCCACCTATAAATTCCAATATTAAATTTCAAAAAGGATGATTTAAAGACTGGCCAGATGTAGTGGCTCAGGTCTGTAGTGTCCCTGGGGGCTGGACCACACATGCTGAGACTGTCTCTGAACTCTGTCCTGTCTATAGTGTTGTCTCTTCTGCAACTGAGGCAAGACGAAAATAAAATTCATAACACACCTGAATCCTGTTTCCAACTCATTTATTTCTACAGAAACAATCACTTCCTTTCTTTGTGTCCTTAGATTTTCATTTGTTTCTCTCTCACTTATGTCTGTAAGTTACTCTTCATTGTCAAGCTGACTTGATTTAGACTCTCCTAAGAGACACACCTAATTAATGTGTGTCTGTGAGGACGTTCTCAGAATTAACTAAAGGGGAAAATCCCACTGTGACTATAGGTGACAGCCCCCCATGGCAGATGCAGTCTCTGCCTAATACACAGGAAAATGAAGCAACCCAAGCCGCATGAAAGGTTACATTCTTGTTACAGATGCAAGTGTAATGGTCATAAATCTGCCACTTGGCAGACAGGGCGACCACGGCACAGGTATCCATGGTACTCACGCCACAGTCCAGGCTCCCAGAGGGAGTGGAGACAAAGGTCCATCAGGAGCCACACCTACCAACAAGCATGTACTGAAAATGCGTCTCAAGTGGCTACTAAGAACTTTGTGAACTGTCCCAGATGGGCAGACTGGCAAAGGGATGAAAAGTCTCCCTGCTTCCTTGTAGACAACCCATCTTACCACAGGGCAGAAATGTCTGAAATGGGGTAATACACAGACAGTATTTGAAATATGTGTCTTAAATGGTCAAGTTTTAATTACATTGCTTCACTTAAAAACTCAGTAGAAAGTAGTACCTTGGGTTCGATCCCCAGTAAAAGAAAATTTAAGAGCTGGCTTATGTTCTCTTGTTAAACAAACAAACAAAAAAGCACCCTACATCTTCAAACCTGTATATGACAACAATACAGAGTTTGTCTCGTCACAGAATCCATGGAAGAGATGATTTAACTTTCCAGCAGAGCTTGGAAAACACTGGACCGTATACAAAACCATGTTCTAAAACACAACGACATAGAAAACTGGGTTTGGGTTGGCCCCACAAAGTTTCAAACCATGAGAAATGAGTTCTTTTGTCTTCTAATTCGGGATCACAATGGTGTTTAGAGTACAAAAAAAAATATGCAGATAAAAACAATGATAAAATCAGTTCTTCTCCCCCTAAGAGCCACAGGAACCGAAGTCTGCAAACACTCCGGCAGCTGATGTGGATCACGGTGCGTGTGTAGTACGTGCAAGGAGACATGTAGGGCAACATTCTGCTGTAAGTCGTAAGGAGTCATCCGGAGGGACCAGATTAAGCTACACAGTAGCCTTCCACTGTCCTGCCATGTCACTGAGTGCAAGACAAATGAAAACTCATTCCCTCTGACCCCAGCTTCTTCTATACTGTGGTTCTAAATTTATTATTCATGCTGGATTTTATGTCCCCAATGGATGCAGATATGGGGTTCTTCTATGCACAATTGTGTCAAAGATAACAAATTGAATTATATTGAATATTTGGTAACCTAACATAATGTTCAAATAAACTGAGTATTTTTAATTGAACATTGGAAACTGTTTCATAAATTCATCTGAAGAGACTGTTGCAAAATCCAAGGAAGATATAAACTGATGCCTTCCTAGTGCCATTAGCCGAGGCAGTATTTCATAATATTAAAACACTCCACTGCTACACAACTTGTGATCTTCATGTCTGTCTGCTGGACTGGCTGATGTTTGTCAACTCGACACAAGCCAGAGTCATCAGAGAGGAAGGAGCCTCAGTTGACAAAATGCCTCCCTGAGATCCAGCTATAAGGCATTTTCTCCATTAGTGATCAATGGGGGAGGGTACAGCCCCTGGTGTGTGGCACCATCCCTAGGCAGGTGGTCCTGGATTCTGCATGGAAGCAGGTTGTGCAAATCATGGAAGCAAACCAGTAAGCAGCTCCCCTCTAAGGCTCTGCATCAGGTCCTGCCTCCAGGATCCTGCCCTGTTTTGAGTTCCTGTCCTGACTTCCTTCAGTGATGAACAGTGATGCTCAAGTGTAAGTCTGATAAACCCTTTCCTCCTCAACTTGCTTTTTGGTGATGGTGTTTCGACACAGCAATAGAAACCCAGGCTAAAAGTGCCTGTCAAGCGTTAAGATTATAGGTATGTGCTATCACCCTTGTCTTAGCTATAACACTCCTCTAAAGTAAACTGCTCTGGAAGCTGGTGTTTCAAGAGATCCTCGGGAGAAACATATGCTGAACAATTTAACAAAATCACCTTTATTCCGTGAGGATAACCGCCACTATAGGCCATTAAAGAGACAGTACACTGCCTGTCCCAACAAGTCATTAGTATTATGAGAAAACATAAATAGAAATGTTTTGGGTCAATTATAAAAAAAAAGTGTTTGAAGTAATAAACTTTGAAACATTCTGTTCGACTATACAGCTCAACTTACTTTAATTCAAATTGCAATCAGTTAACAGATTTTGAGCTGATCACAAATCACTGAGCCACACACATTCCTGAAGAGCTGCTCCCTACTTTTGTTACAACTCCTCCCAATGTAATTCCTTTAAGACATTTACATCTCAGTGACTGTCGCTCTCCTGACCCTTTTACCTTGAATAGAGAAATCTGCCTGCCTTTCTCAAGGCATTGAGCTGTGTCTGCATTCCGAACACGGACATAAGAGACACACACTAACAATGACAAATGGGTGAGGAACCAGGGAGAACTTCTACGCCTATACAATCCTTCATTAAATCCCATACCCATCCAGCACTTCTAAATGGATAGAAAGTCGGATTGTATGCCAAAGGCTTACAAAAACCTATCAAAGTACCACCTTACCATCAGCCTGAAGAGGGACATGAAAGAGAGAAATACGGTTTGCCTTTCAGCTCCTGTCATGAACAAGCATGAACACCTCCACCCTAGTGGGGGAGACCGAAGCCCAAAGCCATCATAATACAGGCGGTAATGCTTCCCTCTTCCTCTCTTCTTCTAAAGCTTTGGGACGGGTTCTTTTGTTCCTGTGCCTACCTGTGTGAGAGGGCTGCTCAACAGCCTGAGTCGGGCAAACAACTTGCACCCTTCCCCCTCTACTGGTCCTTCTCAGTGCCCACTTCATTTCATCATAACACTACGGTTTCACCTGCTACTCTATAAAACACAAACGGGCTCCCTGGACAGCTGGTCAAAAGCATCTACCGGCAGTGCTCGCCAGCAGGGAGGAACGGCGGCTGGCCTCCACGCTACCCTTATCATCAGCTAATAACTAGGCAGGGGCTCCACTAATCATTTAAACTAAGCAAATGTTTACACTCGCTGAGTCACAGCCACTCTGACCCAACTGTTGACTCTGCCCAAGAGACACCCAGGGACCAGCTGCCTGCCAGCCACACAGCTGGCACCAGTGGGCATCCTCCTAACCCATTTCCCTGGCAACCTAAAGCAATAATCCTCCCGGAAATAGGGCATTGGTGCATAACCCATAGAGACCTGACCTTCTCAATACTTGGTCCCATCCCCAACTTCCATGACACAAAGGCATAAGATTCGCAAATGTTAAGCAAATGGGAAAACACCCAATCTTAAGCACTACATGAGTTTCCGAGGATACGGGCTTGATCACGCATGCGTCTATGAGTGGGCTATTTGTTACGGAAGAGCAGCTCTCAGCAGAGCACACTATGTATTCTCTCCCATCGCCTACGAAAGGCGGAGCCCCTCAGAGGTTTCCCTTTTAGTAGCTATGAAAAGGAGACCTCCTTTAAGTGGCTAGGAGGCTGTACTTTCACGACAGAACTGGAATCACAAGTTTTAAAACAGCACCCCACTGGGCTTTAAACAGGAAACAGCCTACAACACAAGAAAACTTTGAAAATGATCACAGGACTGTGAGAGCATGGTTTTAAAGCGCACTTGTCCAGAAGAAGACCAGGAGGATTTAGAGTGGATCTGACATGGCTGTTACAGCCGCCCAAGCTTCACCGTAAGGTTTTAGGGACTGGATAACATTGGGGTGAGGGTGGACGAATACAGGGAAGCTTCAGGGTCAGCAGAAGCAGTCGAGACTGTCGGAACATGAGTAAATGGACAAAGTCCACCATCTCATCTTGTTACAGTGGGCATTTAAGGATTCGTTAGGCCAGTGGATCTAGGGAGATCTTCTGTTACTTGCTTCCTATTAAACAGCAATGCATCAAATTTAGAAGCACATGCTGAAATATCTAAGAAACTATAAAAGAAATGATGATAAACACATATATCTGAACACATAGTTATCACTTCATTTCTTAAAAAAATATTGGAAACTCGAAGCACATTAATAAAGCAAATTTCATACACAACTAGAGGGGATGTTTTTTAAGGATGATAGGGCTGGTTCCCGGTTTTATGTGAGCCTTGGTACTTTTTTTACTTAAAGAACCTGACATGGCTCTAACTGATCCTCAGCTGCAAGCGGCCATGACAACCTCTTCTGGTCACTCTCTCCTCACTCACTCCACCAGCACATGCCACCCCCTCCTACGAGCACATCAGGGCCTGTGCCCTGGCTGCCCCTTCTGCAGGGCTTGCTCTTCTGGCGCTCCAACGTTCCCCTCAGCCTGTGGCATTTAGCTAACACCCACTTCTCAGGGATGCGCTCCTGGACCACCACCACCACCTGTCTCCTCTTATCCTTCTCTTCTTAAGGACTACTTCTAACACACTACGTAGACAGCACGGCTTCAAAACCTTTCTCTTCACTAAAATGCAAAGTTGACAAAGGAACTGTGTCTGCTGTTAAGCAGATCACCGCACACCGGTGCCCCCGAGGCCCAGGTATATGGTGGGTGCTCAGGAAACCTCTCCTTGTAAGTGGGCAAATGTACTGCTGTTGGTTAGGTCCGCAGTACCTTCCAGGAGAGCCAGACAGCCTCACAGGCCCCTGCCTAGCCCCCTTGCTTGCCTTCTTTGCCACTCTTCTGGTTTTCTCCCTGTGCTTAGCTCCAGGTCTTGTTTAAAGGAGCTTTCGTGATAAGCAATCTAAAATCGTTCATGAAGGTAAGTAGGGTTTAAGGAAATCGATGAGTGGACTCGAGGTCAGGGGAGCCACAGGAAACGTCGGCCATTTTCGTTTTGTGTGTTTTTACAATCTTCGGATCATATCACTGTAAGATCTTCTTTATATAAGATATTTCTAGAAAGAAGGCTGACACTTAATCGATATAGGAAATTGGTGACCATTTATATAGCTGTTTGCTTTGTAGAAAAGAGAATAAATTGCACGGGTACATTAAATTGATTCAATTTGTGACCAAAATTCATGAAAGTGCTGTTTGAAGCAATGCATGCATAAACTGCTTAACACAGATACAGTTGGTTGGTTATCTGGCCGAATTCGGTCCCTCCTCGCAGCTTCATAATACCCCCGAGTTAACTGCTAAGACTTTGCTAGGAACTGCCAAATTTCTGTTTTAACACCAACAAAAAGAAAGTTTTGCATGGCCTATGCCAGCATTCACTGAGGAAGGCAATGCACCATCTTCAGAGGCTAAAGCAAAACATTTAAATAGAAGATAGTCAGGTTTGGAAAGGACGGCTCCAAGGGCCACACTCGGTATGCAAACATGAGAGTTACACAATTGCAATGAATGAAGCAACAGTTGGGCACAGGAATACATCCACTGAGAAATGGGGGGTGATGCTTTAAGGAAAACAATCCCTAGCTATCTGAAAATAGTCAGTGTACAGGAACGGCCAGACCCACGGGACTCTGAGCACTTTAAAAAAAAACATACCCTAGACTGTCCCTGAGCTAACCAGACTGGTTATGGGTGAGCCTCCTCCTCAGCCACGGCCACATTAGGAGAATGGATCACAATCAACAAATGCTCCCAAAGGACACCACTGGGGCAAGCGTTATCTAAACCTTCTGGGTTACATATCGCCACATCTCAAGTGGAGAGGGCTGGGCTCCACCTTCAGGCAGAAAAGGGGGAGAAGAGGACCTTTTAGTGGCCCGTCCAGCACAGCAGAGCCAGGAGAGGGCCGATAGTGTCCAGCATGCAGGCTGGAAGAGGCTGTGCGCTCTGCAGAAGAGCAAGCACGGAGCTGTTGTCTTTACTCGCCATTTTTAAAGTTGTCTACAAGAAATGGTTTTTGGAAAGGATACTTGCACTAACCATAATTATGCATTTTATGATTTTTTTTTTAATCCTTCTGGGAAGAAAAGCCTCCCTCAATGTCTGAATGTGAAAGTCTACAACAGGCTTTACCTTCCCATTTTCAAGAAGTGTAATCACGGGTGCAAATTAAGCTGCCGAGTTCCTCAACGGCTTGCTCCGCTCCTCACCTAGAACACGGCTACATCTGCAGAAAGTCTCTCTTCACACTCTCTAGTGGACTGGCCTTTCCGGTGAGGCCATCCTCTAGTGGCCAAAGGTCCCTCTCGAGCTCTGGCTATCTTCTCTCTGCACTGATAAGACAGACAGTTCTGACAGGCCCACCAAGTGACCCCTGCTCCCTCCCTCACCAGCAAGACATTCCACACTACAGCCTCCCCTCCCAAACTCTATCCTAACTGACCCACGCTTCCATCAGTCACCAATGACTTTGTTCCAGATCTTGTGTTATATTTTTCTGCTGGAAACAACTATAATGTTTAAACTTTGGACACAGACTTTCCAGAAAAGTCCATGGGGAACTTCTGTGTGATTCGATATTGTCTGCATCATGCACAACAAGGCTATCTGAAGATGGAGCCAGGGTCCAAGAGAATCGGCTAAGTTGACTGTCGAGACGTCAACTGCTCCCGTGACAATACAGTCACCTCAATGCCATCAGCACTGAACATCAGATAAAGGGTGTCAGTGTGTATGTGGAGTGATATACCAGCTGTAAGCTCAGTTTAGTGAGTCTTAGATAGCCTTAAAAAGCAAGTTCTACCCTTGATATAAATTAGTGGGAACCAAAACACTTAAAATTCATCTCTCATATGGTGTCATTAGTGGAAGCCATGAAAACAAAAGTATAAATATGCTATACAGTAAGTGGCAAAATTAATATTTTGTGACTTAATGAACATGAATTTTTGATTATTAGTGCCCAGGTTTTCCTCAGTACAAGCTTTTTTATATAATAATGTAGGTGAGTTTATATATCTGTAAGAAAATAATAATTTGTTTTAAACACGAATGTAATGTTTCAACTGTCATTTCTATTATGAAGACAGACCACAAAGCATGAAAAAAAACTGATGCCAAACTTTTTATAATTGCAACTGTAGACATTTTTCACATCAATAAAACACTGTTTTAACACGAGGAACTCCATCATTCATGAAGCCATGAACCCATGTTCATGCACCAAGAAGAAGAAACTCACAACTTTGGGCATAATCTATGGCCCACTGGGCTTCAGTTTTCTTCTCTATGAAATGATGCGTTTGATGAAATCGCCTGAATCCACACAGTAAGGTCAAACTAAGGTCAAATCCATGAAGGAAGAAAAGAGCATATTGCCCTAAGCTCCTGGCCTTGTGTCTGTGTTAAGTCACAGCTCCTTCAGGAACACACCTGAAAAGGAGTGAGCAAACTCACAGATATGGGATGTCCAGCAATGGTCTGCGCTCCACCCACAGCTACATCCTAGACCTGCATATTATTGTGTTTTAATAAATAAAGTTTGCCTGAAGATTGGAGCTCAAAGCAGACACACACTAGTCAGCCAAACAGGCCAGGCAGTGGTGGTACACACCTTTAATGCCAGCGGCCACACTAGTCAGCCAAACAGGCCTGGCAGTGGTGGTGCACACCTTTAATCCCAACACTACAGAGGAATATCAAACAGGAGAAGACAACTCTCAGCTCAGTCTCAGTCTGAGGATTTGTGGTGGGAAGATCGTCCATTTGGGTCTGAGGTAGAGGTAAAAGTCAGTAGCTGGCTGCTTTGATTTTCTGACCTCCAGCCTGAACCCCAATATCTGTCTCTGGGTTTTTATTATTCATGATATAAAAAGAAAGGCGTATCTCTGTGTCTTAGCCCACACGTCTCTCCATGTTTGCTTTATACACAGACAGATGTCCACCTGGAGGGGTAGGACTTCTATAGTTCTAGTCTATGCCAGCTTCCTTTCACACTCGTTTGGATTCTCTCTCATTATCCTTTCTCAGTCTGCGTCCATCTCTGAGCTACCCACTCTTTGTGAAAAGACAATTTATAAACCAAATGGTAAGGAAGGAATTCCACAGGGAACAGATCAGGCGTCACTGTCAGAGAAACAGAGCAGGAGAGAAAGGCACAGCGCCAGATGTCCACTGTAACTTAGTTGTTCATTTAATTAAATGTAATCAACATTTATAAGGAGACTTTGACCTCTCTCTGATTCTATTCCTACTACTTTGAATTACACAAATACCAATTAATTATGTCATTATTCGTTAAGAATGGAGGCTTTAGGACAAGGGTGGAAAGGCAAGAAGGTAGAGGTAAGGAGAAAATAACGACCTTTCTAGGTCATGCTACAGCTGAAGTCAAATTTTATTCTTAATAGTATGGACTTCCTTTGCATCATATACAAAGATGAACTCAAAGTGGATCACTGTCCTAAATATAAAGGCTACAACTAATAAGTTCTCAGAAAAAAAAAAAGTGTAGATGAACAAGATCCCAAATTTGGTAATAGTTTCTTAGGAATGAATTGTATCTTTAAAAAAAAAAAAAAAAGCAAACGATCTAAATGAAACAATGGAAAGCTGGATCCAATCAAAATATAAGTGTTACTGCTTCAGAGCACATCAACAAGGAATGAAAAGAAAAGCCAAAGTATGGGAGAAGATTTTTGCAGTTTTTGTCTCTGAAGCAAGGCTAGCATCCAGAATCAATGACAGAGTACGAGTCAATAATATAAATGCAACCTAGATAAAAGTCAGGGCTTAAGACAGATGTGGGGGTGCACACTTTTAATCCCAGCACTCGGGAGGCAGAGGCAGATGGATCTCTGTGGGTCTGAGGTCAGCCTGAACTACAAGAGCTAGTTCCAGGACAGCGAGAGCTACACAGAGAGACCCTGTCTCGAAAAGACTGATGGATGGATGGATGGATGGATGGATGGATGGATGGATGGATGGACGGACGGACGGACACAGAAAGACAGATGGATGGACGGACAGATGAAGATAGGCAGGCAGACAGACAGAAGCCAGTGCTTGAAAAGACAGTTCTCCACAGAAGATATACAACAGCAAATATCAACATGAAAAGGTGTCTACTCACTGACCGTTACAGAAATGACAGTCTAGACCATATACACTTCCACGCCACTGTGACGGATAACATCGGAAAGGATGTGGAAAGTGGAACTCCCCGGCACCGCAGGTGGGATTTAAAGAGTGCACACTGCAAAGTGCTGGGCTGTCTCACCGGCAGTCATACAGTTGGGGGATGTCCTGGAAGATCAATTTTCCTGATATATGCCAAAAATAAGAACATATGTCAACAAAAACTTACTGATGAATGTTCACAACAGTACAGTCACAGTAGCCAGCACGTAGAGACAGCCCAAATGTCCCCAAGTGATAAATGGAAAACAAAACGTGGTATGTATGGAGGAATACAGCACAACAGGCCATTCAGTGTCCATAACAACCACAGTTAGAGGAGAAAAAAGAGTGAAAAGTTACTGCTAATGAGATTGGGCACATTTTAGGAGTGAGAGGAAGGTTCTGGAATTAAGCAGTGGCGATGATACATACTTTTATGAATATAGGAAGGAAGGAAACTTATGGTGTGAGATTATATTTCTGACTCTTCAAATGTGAATATTAACACAGTATTACAAATTGCCCAAGAATTCCATCTTGGTAAGCAATAATACTGAGATAAAGTAACATCCCTTTGAGGATGCTCCCGGAGTCTGGGGCCCACAGTTCGGGGGCACCGCAAATCCACATCTGCTACTCATAAGGCCCGCTCCACTCCCCGTCCCCCTAGGTCCTCCCAGGAAAAGTATGCACACACAAGATGAACAGCAAAGTATTTCTCATTACACTTTAAAAAGAGTCTGGCCAAAGAATTGGTAAATAATATGGAATTTTGGTAACAGTTAAATTTGGATAATAGAATTGTCTTAACTTTTACATGTGTTTTAAATTCTTGAAATAAAAATTATTAGGAGACTGACATTAAAAAAATTGCATTTCTTGTGCTTAGAATACAAGCAATTAGGCCAGACCTGGCTATAAAGAAAATCCTCTGAAAATGAAGTAAACATTGAAACGTTGAAGTCAAGTCATGGAGAGAGATGAATAAAATCTGCTTGCTATTCCCATTACTTCTAGAACATTCCTTTCTAAGACATTTCCTCTAACTAATTAAAACCATGTAAGCACAGCATTTTCCTAAACTATACTTTGTGCAACACCAAACAATACTCAAGACAGAAACAGATGTTCCCCAACAGAAGTGACTGAAGGTAGGCAAGAAAGACTACATCACAGCTATTCGAGACACGGGCTCTCAGGCCCTTCATACACTCGCGTGTATGGTAAGCCACCGGAATGAGACACAGCGTGCCTCACTGGGGAAGCAGGGAACTCCACTTCCTTCTATAGACTATCTATTAAGCTCATGGAGTAATTTCTCAGAGAACCGGAGCAGGGCCTGATATGAACACAAACCCCAGAACACCCCCGTGCACTCTCATCCTCCCTCACTGCCAGGGGTCTCAGTACACAGCCCAGGCTAACTCATGAACCTCCTGGCTCAGTCTCCCACACGAGGGGATTATGGTACACCGCCCATGCCTGCTCTTGTCTGTCTCTTCAATCCACCCAGAGCCAGAGTTTATGACATGAAAGCTTAGAGAAAACGCTTTCCCTCGGAGAAAATATATTCGAGCTAAGCCTGGAAATAAAGCAAGAAATGAAATCTGCAGTGTTCTAGCCAGGGCAAAGGCAAGAGCAAGCGCAGGGATCTGAGATGAAAAGAACCCGTGGAGCACATAAGAATCGATGGAGGAGAAAGAAAAGGAGCACCCAGATGAAGGGAGGGGGGCTGGAGGGTGATGGCATGTACCCACAAAAGGACTGCTCTACGATGCTGCCCAATACTGTTCCTGAAAGCCCCAAGCACGGAATTATTATATATGTGCACATACCAGAAAGTAACTCTGGAAATCCTGCTTTTTTTCTCTTATATCAACATTTCCAGAAAGAGGGTAAAACTTCTAGGATAGTCTGAGCCTGGAAAGAATCCCTATCATTACTCAGAAGCTTTCTCTCCTGTCGCTGAACTCTAACATTTTCACTTCATGTATTCAATGAAATTATGCTAATATCTAGCCCCCATCCCCCCACCCAACTCCATCATATGACCAGCAGCACATCTCACTCCAGTGTCAGGTCTTGGGTTGCTGTGGTGGTGGTGGTGGTGGTGGTGGTTTGGCTACACACTAAGTGCAGTCAGTGCTTTGTGTCACACTTGTAATTGCTCAGACTGTAACTGAAGTTAAAAGCCACCCCCTGATGGAGGAGGGTCATCTTTCTATCTGTTGTTTCATTGGTTAAATAAAGAAACTGCCTTGGCCCTTTAATAGGACATAAAATTAGGTAGGCGGAGTAAACAGAACAGAATGCCGGGAGAAAGAAGCTGAGTAGGAGTCGCCATGGTTCTCCCACTCCAGACAGATGCAGGTTAAGATCTTTCCTGGTAAGCGCACCTTGTGGTGCTACATAGATTATTAGAAATGGGTTAAGAGGATGGAACTAATGGGCCAGGCAGTGTTTAAAAGAATACAGTTTCCGTGTAATTATTTCGGGGTAAAGCTAGCCGGGTGGCGGAAGGTAGCCCGCTGCTCCTAATACAACAACCCCCGGCTTTTAGCCTCCTTTTCTGCTTTTTAACTTGTTTGCTGATGTTCATAGAGCTGTTATGGAAAAACAGTACATGAATGCATCCAAAGACCTATAGGAATCAGGATTTCGTGGCTTCCTTGACAGTTTGAAGATCTGACAATGTTGAGACTTTAGTATAACAGGATACAAAAGCTGGAGATAAAGTGAGCTTGCTTGTCCTCAACACATGCTTGACGTACCTTAGATGGACCTTCCAGATATGTCCAGTGCACGGCACACACACACACACACACACACACACACACACACACACACACACACGAAGATACAGGAGCAGAAACAGAGGCAGAAAGACAGACAGAGGGTATTATGTTGTTTAATGTTGATTCTGATACTGATTTTGTTATGTTTTGTTTTTTGAGACAGGGTTTTTTTATGTAGCTCTGGCTGTCCTGGAACTCACTCTTTAGACTAGGCTGGTCTTAAACTCATAGAGATCCACCTGCCTCTGCCTCCCAAGTGCTGGGATTAAAGGCATGTGCCACTACCTCCTGGCTGATAGTATTTTTATTAAATGAGAATTAGGCTAACCTAAATTTTATGCACATAAAAACTGATGAACCACGACCAGTAAATTAAAAGGAACAAGCGAAAGGAATTTCCAAATATGTAGTTTACATTACTTACTGCACAGGAATCCTGCCTTTTCTAAGAAACACAGAATGTCAAGTTACTTTTTCTAGTAAAACTTTCGGGGTTCCAAGGTAGGGCTGAGCTCACCAATATCTGAGATTTACAAGAACACCTTCAAACCTTGGCAGTAAAACTGCTTCTTTCAGAATTATATATAGGCGTAGAAGAGCCTCCACGTTGCTGTCGGCTTGCTGTGGATACATTAGAAGACAAAGGCCATAAACTGGCTGTGCATGGTGGCTCAAGCCTTTAATCCCAGCACCACACCAAGGGACAGGCGCAGCAAATCTATGTGAGTGCAAAACCACCTGATCTATATAGAGTTTCAGGCAAGCTAAGGATGCATAGTGAGGCCTGGTCTTAAAGAAAAGAAGAGAGAAGGAGAGAGGGAAGGAGGGAGAGAAGGAGGGAGGGAGGGAGGGA